>NC_140248.1:2574570-2792070 GCF_949987555.1 Borostomias antarcticus | reverse complement strand
CACCAAACCCAAACCCAGCCCCAACCCCAACGATCTAAAACCCCATTAGTCTTCCAAAGGACAGAGAACATGCTCACCCAAACCTGGACCAAATCTCAGTTTGTCTCCAAGCTCAGACAGAGCTCCAATAGCACAGAGAGCGGCAGCTTTTCCACCTCCCAGATGCAAGGAGGCCCTATCACACTTAGGTCTGCTACCCCTGTCAGAGGCTGCAGTCCAGCTAGATACACACCTGCCTACGCCAGACCACCCAGCGTCAGTACCCGGGAGCCTGAAGATCACCATGTTCCTCAGCGGAGCCCCAACCTCATTCGCACTTTCTGTCCCACTAAAAAGAGCAGGGATAACGGGGAAGCCCCAGTTACATCCTTCACTCCCATTGGTGGACACCTCAGGGGTGTCCAAAACAAGACGCCCACCCCTGACAGCATCACGGCCAGCCCTTCACGCACCTGTTCAAATGTCGATACGGACCGTAGGAAACCGCATGGCCTGTCAAGACAACGTGCATTCGGGTGTCCTACCGATAAGACCTCTGCTAATAACTCAGAGGTTAGAGAGAGCTTCGATGAGCTCGACTTCCCAGACCTCCCCAAACCGCCTGGCAAAGGCTCCGGGACCAAAGATGGAGATACAGAGACGGACTTCCTGTTCGTCCCTCCTCCCCCAATCAGCCCGGCCGAAGAGGCCAGTCTGTACCAGAGTCTGGAACACGAGATACTGGCCAACCTCCAGCAGCTCAGCGTCGACTCAGCCGACGACAGCAATAGCAGCGTCCCAGAGGACAATAACCAAAATGGCCTACGTGACCTACGGCCCAATACCCCAGAACAGACTTGTGGAGGATTCCAGGCCGAATCGGACCATTCCAAACCACGGTCCTTAAGCCAGAAACACGCTTCCAGCACAGTTGCCAAGAGTGTCAGCCACCCAAGTGAGGCTAGCTACGACTTGGTCATCACTGAACTCTCCGGAGGGAAGAGACAGCTGGAGAAGGTGTGTGTGGAGAGCTGGGTGAACACACTCCCTAACACTTCTAGAGACAGCAAAGTTGTGTCCGGCAGCACCGAGGTGCATACATATTTAAACCCCAAAGTGATCAGTTCCTGGTCCTCATTAGGCTCCAGTGACGAGTCCAAAGAGCCTAGAGAGAGACCAGCTGACTCTCCTGACTCTGGTAAAAGAGCTAGCGTTAGCCGCCACAGCACGGCAGCTAACTCAACCTCGGTGAATCTCAGAGCTGATTCAGCAGAACCAGAGAACCTGAAAAGGCTCAGGCCTGGCTCTTTTAGACAGAGGAGAACCTTAAAGAAACCAGAGAGAGTACCTTCCATCTACAAGCTGAGGCTCCGGCCCAGAGTCCGACCCAGACATGACCACAGACCAGGGAGAACGCCCTCGAGGATCCCCACCCCGCTCTCCTACAGAGACTGTCCCCCCGCGCAGGGCCCTGGAGGAGCTATGAGAAACACACCATACATCACACAACCACCACCACAACCACTCAACTCACACATACAGGCAGACAAGCAGAGTCCTATGAAAAGCTATGAGAGGTTTCAACGCTGCAGGCAGCCTGGTGGCTTTGAGGGGGCAAAGAGGCTAGACCAGGACGCAGCAGGGGCAAAGAGGCTAGACCAGGACGCAGCAGGGGCAAAGAGGCTAGACCAGGACGCAGCAGGGGCAAAGAGGCTAGACCAGGACGCAGCAGGGGCAAAGAGGCTAGACCAGGACGCAGCAGGGGCAAAGAGGCTAGACCAGGACGCAGCAGGGGCAAAGAGGCTAGACCAGGACACAGCAGGGGCGAAGAGGCTAGACCAGGACGCAGCAGGGGCAAAGAGGCTAGACCAGGACGCAGCAGGGGCAAAGAGGCTAGACCAGGACGCAGCAGGGGCAAAGAGGCTAGACCAGGACGCAGCAGGGGCAAAGAGGCTAGACCAGGACGCAGCAGGGGCAAAGAGGCTAGACCAGGACGCAGCAGGGGCAAAGAGGCTAGACCAGGACACAGCAGGGGCAAAGAGGCTAGACCAGGACGCAGCAGGGGCAAAGAGGCTAGACCAGGACGCAGCAGGGGCAAAGAGGCTAGACCAGGACACAGCAGGGGCGAAGAGGCTAGACCAGGACGCAGCAGGGGCAAAGAGGCTAGACCAGGACGCAGCAGGGGCAAAGAGGCTAGACCAGGACGCAGCAGGGGCAAAGAGGCTAGACCAGGACGCAGCAGGGGCAAAGAGGCTAGACCAGGACACAGCAGGGGATCCTGAGCAGGAGTCTTGGGTTTAGCACCTCTCATAACTCCAGGCTGATTTGAGATAAGAGGAATCAATTTTCATAAAATCTACATTTACAAATTAATTCATGGTGACAAAATAGAGGGACTGTGATAATCAGTAATGAGTTTTGGTGCACATTTTTAGCATTTTATTTTTTAACGAAGCACTTCACTGTGAAATATCGCAATTTTAATTGTCAGTTAGGTACTCTTCACTTTGGACCATTATACTAGCTGTATTTCACTGAGAGAACCATTATACTAGCTGTATTTCACTGAGAGAACCATTATACTAGCTGTATTTCACTGAGAGAACCATTATACTAGCTGTATTTCACTGAGAGAACCATTATACTAGCTGTATTTCACTGAGAGAACCATTATACTAGCTGTATTTCACTGAGAGAACCATTAGAAACATGAGCATGTGATAATATTTGCCCTCCTTTTGATGGCAGAGTAAGTACCCTGTGATTTTTTTGTGAAGGAGATAATTAATCTGTTTGGAGCTCAGGTTTCAATTTCAACTCTGCCTCACAACAGCTCTCAGCTTAATGGTGAACCAGGCCGAGAGCAAAGAACCAATCGTCTCTCTCACCCAGTCACACTGCAGCGAGCAGCTGGCGCGTCGGGAGGACCGACACCCTCAGCCCGGCGTTTCCCAGCGGCCGGCCGACCTCTGTTCCATCAGGGCACAGAAGATAAGGAGAGCCATCCTCTGACACACCGGAGCCACATCTCGGCGCAACGCTCCACACACACACTCTACTTTTAAGTATTTTTTTAGTCAAGCTTTGCACACATTCTCTCGCAGTAACAAATAGTCATCGTACACTCACTGACACTCAGGCGACACATGAGGACAGATTCACTTTTTTCATGCTGAATGATTTGATTTTAATAAATTATCTCATTCATATCTCTGTAGCCTATGCCTCAAATTCCTGATTAATTTATGTCTGCCTCAGTTGAATTACTGATAACGAACTGCAAGGTTATCTTTTCTATGGACGACAGAAGGGTTGATTTTTTGCCAATTCAAATCTCTCTGATTTTGCATACAGTATATAAGTTTCAAGAGTCATAACCATACTCTGCCTTCCTATTGCTTTGCCAGTGATGCCCAGTCACCTGGTGTTTATTGAGCTTGCGGCTGTAGACAGCAGAGCTATAAATAAGCCTCTGGCATAATGCTGGGCTGGGAGGGTGGGGCGTCAAGTCTGGAGTTATTAATAGCTTCTAGCTGCAGCCTGTCACCCCAGAGCACCCCTGCTCCTCTCTCTTGCTCCTCTCTCCTGCTCCTCTCTCCTGCTCTCATATCAGCCCTGCCTGCTCCTCTCTCCTGCTCCTCTCTCCTGCTCTCATATCAGCCCTGCCTGCTCCTCTCTCCTGCTCCTCTCTCCTGCTCCTCTCTCCTGCTCCTCTCTCCTGCTCTCACATCAGCCCTGCCTGCTCCTCTCTCCTGCTCCTCTCTCCTGCTCCTCTCTCCTGCTCTCATATCAGCCCTGCCTGCTCCTCTCTCCTGCTCCTCTCTCCTGCTCCTCTCTCCTGCTCTCACATCAGCCCTGCCTGCTCCTCTCTCCTGCTCCTCTCTCCTGCTCTCATATCAGCCCTGCCTGCTCCTCTCTCCTGCTCCTCTCTCCTGCTCCTCTCTCCTGCTCTGCTCCTCTCTCCTGCTCCTCTCTCCTGCTCCTCTCTCCTGCTCCTCTCTCCTGCTGCACCATATCAACTCCACACGGAGTCCTTCAGTTCCCTCCGCGGCTGTGAAAGCCAGGTGGCCACTATGCACACAAACACTTGTGCAACGTATAGTAACCAGTGAGGGATGGACAAGGTTTGGATGAAATAGTACTGAAGAAGTCATTTGATCCTCCCTAACTGGACTAATGGACTGGTCTCTGAAATGCAAACCGTATTCATTTTCATGATCTTGCAAATTCTCGAGACATTTCGTATTCTAATTGAGCCATATCTGATGGATAAAGATGCCCTAAGATGTGTAATGAACTAACACACTGAAAGATACAGCGCTTTTACCCCACAAACCTCTCCTTTAGTACTTACTGAGTTTGCTGCAATATTTGTTGATTAGAATAAAGTGATCAAATATTTGCCAACTCTCTACTTGTGGTTATTTAGTTGCATACTACAGTAATATGGTAGTGGTATACCTTGAGTGAATGCAAGCTGCTTTTCCTGAATGCTAAAAGGGTGGCAGGCAATACCAGTGACCTTCATAATCATTCATTTGATGTACTGCAGGCTTTTATACACCTCGTTACAATGTTGGATGTGTGGTGCCAATGCCTTTCTTCACATTGTCCTTATCAGGATGTAATGTGAGATTCTCCAGAGTTCAATTAAGCAATAAGACAGTCGAGGTGGTGCTTTACTGTGGTTATTGGTTCCTCCGCATCGCGTCGTGCCTGCGACCGCACCACAGCCGTGCCAATAAAGCATGACCTCCAGTGTCTTATTGCTTTGATACAACAGCACTGCACTGTCATTAAATATCTTCTTTTTTTTATTTTATATATGGGTTAAGTGTTCAATTTCGCTAAATTGTGTTGCTTACGGTCCTCCGCAATCCGACAATAGTTTCCATGTTGACGTTTTTTTTGTCTCAGGTTTTATTCCCTAGATAAAAGAATGATGGACCTGTACCCCTGTACATGAATACTGGAGCTACTGAACAGTGACACGACTGTCAGACCAAGAGATGGACTGCCTGAGGACTCCCATTTTAATGTAACTTCACATCAATTCAAAAATTAATCTTCATAGTGATACAGAAACAGGCAGCACATCATGTAAAGTGTTGTTTAATATGAACAGTCTCGTTAAACACTGTAGTTCAGTGCTGTTATGATTTCCAGTGTTGCCAAATGTGAGGCTCAGTTTACACAATGCCATCCACAGTAGTAGTGACCCTTCAGTCTGTCCACAACGTGCGACTGACCCTTCAATTCATGAATAAAAGGCTCAGAATTTTTGCAGCACTAAAGTTGTTCTAATTGGGAACCATCCAATGCATTCGGTCCTACAAATTGGTAATTTAAAGGGTTCTTGAGAGCATAATTAATACCTGTGCTATGTTCACTATATTTTCCCTCTTTTTAGAGTTTCATTAAAGCTTGTTAGGATTCTAACATGTACATTAATCGTTGTGTTCAGCATTTATTGATAACATTGATTTTCCACAAGCTTCCACTGCAGCGTTTGCCTGAAAGCCCTCGCTTTCCTTCTGCCTCCGGCCTGATGTGTGTGTAGAGGGCAGAATGGTTCTCTTCAGGGTTCCTGCCTCCGGTCTGATGTGTGTGTAGAGGGCAGAATGGTTCTCTGCAGCGTTCCTGCCTCCGGCCTGATGTGTGTGTAGAGGGCAGAATGGTTCTTTTCAGCGTTCATCTATGGAACAGACTCTTTAGGAATTTATTTGACTGTGTTGGATCTCTCGTGAAGATTCACCAAACAGTATAACGTTACTGTGTAACAAACTCAAACAAGACTTCCAGTTCTTTTGAAAACCATTGATATCAGGGATGACTCAGAGAACCATGGAGCTCCAGGCCCTAATTAACCATGGAGCTCCAGGCCCTAATTAGGATCCGTCTGCCTCCATAGCAGCAGATGTTCGCCTCAATTCTACTCTGAAGGGGCTTTGACATTTGCATGTCTCACATTGATCAATGCCAAGGTGCTCAAACAACACAAACTGCTGTCTGTATGGAACAAGATGCTAGAAAGTTCCTTAAGTGCGTCTGAATGAGCTCAGAGATACTGGTACAGCCGGGGGTGTGGGTTGGAATAGCTGCCTCCAAGTCAAGTTCTTTCACAAAGATAGACGGATGTTTCATTCCCCAACGCGGGAGCAAGGCTGAACACAGCTGCTAAACAGGGGGCTGTTACAGTTAGTTCTTCCACAGTGAGAAGTGACCTGGGTCATTCTGAAGTGAGTGATTGTCCACCACGGTCAGGCAGCCACGGGTGACAACATGACCCCACTGTCCCTGGATATACGCCACCCTCCTCTCCGCCAGGCCGGCTGTCACATCAGGGCGCAGCGCTCTCTCCTCAGGGCCCGTTGGAAGCGGATGGTGGCGTGGACGTGTTTGCAGCGGGCGCAGGCCACGCTCCGCAGCGCCTCTCCGAACAGCAGCAGCACGTGCCAGTTGAACTTGGCCGAGCACTCGACGTAACCACACTTCCAGCTCTTCCTCACCAGGTTGGAGACGTTGTGGCGCGGGATGACTCGGCCCCGCTGCAGGTCACGCTTGTTCCCCACAATCAGGATGGGGGTGTCGGACGTCCCCACCACCCTGGGGAAAAGACAGGGAGAGAGGAAAGAACGCTCCTTTAAATGAGGGGAGCTCAGTAGTAACAGTTTCGTTTGTTGATGATTTCACCATTAAGGCCTAAGCACTAACGCATATTAGGTTACAAGCAAACAAGGACTAAACTTACAACAGGGTTAAAGGACAATGCTCGTTTTTGACAACCTGGACCTTATTTACGACATATTATAAGACGTTTCACTCATCAAGATCACTTTGGTGTAGTTCAGAGGCCTGTAGAAGAAATTTAAAATCCAGCGCGAGCCAGTATATCCATGTAATGGCGGCGGACGGGGCACTGAGAATGCAGTTTCTAAAAATCTATTTTCTGCCGCGAAACAGTTGTTTTCATCAATCTGTCTTTATGAATCGCTAGTTGTGCTTACATAGAGCATAGGCCTGTTGTGGTTTTTCACATGCCTCTGTAATATGATCTTTAGAAATGTCTTTAGACACGAAATAGCTTCCCCACTTGCTCCAGCACGCATGCGCACAGCGCGAAAGCGTTGCCCCAGCACACTGTGCTCAAGCGTTGCCCCAGCACACTGTGCTCAAGCGTTGCCCCAGCACACTGTGCTCAAGCGTTGCCCCAGCACACTGTGCTCAAGCGTTGCCCCAGCACACTGTGCTCAAGCGTTGCCCCAGCACACTGTGCTCAAGCGTTGCCCCAGGACACTGTGCTCAAGCGTTGCCCCAGCACACTGTGCTCAAGCGTTGCCCCAGCACACTGTGCGCATGCCTGCTGGAGCAAGTGAGGAAACTACAGTAAATGGCTCGCGCTGGATTTTAAATGTCTTCTACATGCCTCCGAACTACACCAAAGTGATCTCGGTGAGTGAAACGTCTTATAATATGCCGTAAATAAGGTCCAGGTTGTCAAAAACGAGCATTGTCCTTTAAAGCTGCATACGATTTTTGTAAGATTTGTAACATTTAAATATTGCTATGATAAATCAAGAGGGATACAGTACGGGATTGATCATTTGGTGTTGGATTGACACCAGAGCATCGAAAAATAAAACATAAAAAAGAGATGAGGGTGCCTCCACCCATAGAGGCGTGTCCACATGTGGGTCAAAGGGTGCACACGTGCTGAGATGCAATCAGCAATACAGGTTATTCTTCTATGGCCTTATGGGTAACCAAACCATAGCTGGCTTAATGTACCCTGACAGACAGAATGTTTCCATAGTGCCATAGTTTGTCATAGTGCAGAAGTAACATATTGCAAAGTTAAATCTGAGAAAAATGTATTGGGGCTTCCTTGGGTCAAACTCTTTAATCTTATTTTCATCTGGAAGCGTTTGTAGCAAGAAGATTTTCTACACTGGTTTACTCTCTAGCCTTCCATTATTCATGAGCAAAATCCAGAGATTTTCAACATATTACATTTAAGAATGAATTTAATTTGCCAAGTTGCACCCTGAAACAAACTTCGAGATAGAGATTCAGCCAGATTTGAAACCCAGTAGATCACAAGTAATCCATCAGTAGATCACAAGTAATCTATCAGTAGATCACAAGTAATCCATCAGTAGATCACAAGTAATCCATCAGTAGATCACTAGTAATCCATCAGTAGATCACAAGTAATCCATCAGTAGATCACTAGTAATCCATCAGTAGATCACAAGTAATCCATCAGTAGATCACTAGTAATCCATCAGTAGATCACAAGTAATCCATCAGTAGATCACAAGTAATCCAGCAGTAGATCACAAGTAATCCAGCAGTAGGTGTATTTTGTATTTTGAGGTTCATCGTCCTCCCGTTGTCCACTGGGATGGACGTTGTCCTCTGGGATGGACGTTGTCCTCTGGGATGGACGTTGTCCTCTGGGATGGACGTTGTCCACTGGGATGGACGTTGTCCTCTGGGATGGACGTTGTCCTCTGGGATGGACGTTGTCCTCTGGGATGGACGTTGTACTCTGGGATGGACGTTGTCCACTGGGATGGACGTTGTCCTCTGTGATGGATGTTGTCCTCTGGGATGGACGTTGTCCTCTGGGATGGACATTGTCCTCTGGGATGGACATTGTCCTCTGGGATGGATGTTGTCCACTGCTCTGGTACCAGGCCTCTCCTTGCTATCCCTTGACTCCTCATCACACAGCTGAGAGTGACTCACGCTCTCCTCTCCTCTCCGAGGCTTCCTCTGTCCCCAGACGTCCTCCGTCCAGCTGCGTCTCTTCCCTTATTCCCCCCCTCTGTTGATCTCCAGAGGGTGAAATAACTTTATCTCAACTGGGAAATTCTTAAAAGCAAAGCAAATGTGCTCATCCTTTTTAAGACTCTTTCATCAATATGAGCAGAGCAGAGAGATACAGGAGGAGTGAGACACGTTTGCAGGTATTGACTTATAAAACCTCTTCTCCTGGTCTCAACCATTTATTTTACAGGGACACCCTGACACTCGTAGCCCCTGTGTGGCCTTGTTGGGCGCAGCGCTCCGATCAGCGCAGGAAGTGACTGACGGTCTGGCCGACAGCATTCAGCGGGGGCCACACCGACCATCCATCACCCCTGGTGACAGGTGACCTCTGCTGGTAACCCCGCCCCTCGGCCTCCCCTGTCCCCCGGCGCCCCACCCCCTCGGCCTGCTGTCACCTCTGCTGTCACCTCTGGAACCATGATGACGCCTTCATTGATGTCCCGTTGCCACAGAGTAGCAGCAGAAGACAAACTGACGACATGAACACACCTGAGACTGTGAGGTTCAAAAGGCGGCAAGGCACTCTTCTAATAACATGTAAAAAACCTCTTCAAAACAAACACACTAACGCGTTTCGGTACCTTACCTGCCTTAAAATCCATACCTGGAACAAACGTGTCTCACTCCTCCTGTATCTCTCTGCTCTGCTCATATTGATGAAAGAGTCTTAAAAAGGATGAGCACATTTGCTTTGCTTTTAAGAATTTGCCAGTTGAGATAAAGTGATTTCATCCTCAGGGAGGGAACGCCGAAACGCGTTAGTGTGTTTGTTTTGAAGATCCATAGATAAGCCGCCCTAATAAAGGCTTTTCACATGTTATTAGAAGAGTGCCTTGACGCCTTTTTGAACCTTGCATTTTGAAACCCTGACAAAGAGCTCCTTCCAGACCTTCCTGCCCACAACCAAGCAGCGCTCCTTTCTCCTGCCACAGCTGAGACGGTCTTTACAGGAGTAGAGAGGGGGCATCGCTGACCTTTTAAAGGAGTAGAGAGGGGGCATCGCTGACCTTTAAAGGAGTAGAGAGGGGGCATCGCTGACCTTTTAAAGGAGTAGAGAGGGGGCATCGCTGATCTTTAAAGGAGTAGAGAGGGGGCATCGCTGATCTTTAAAGGAGTAGAGAGGAGGCATCGCTGACCTTTTAAAGGAGTAGAGAGGGGGCATCGCTGATCTTTAAAGGAGTAGAGAGGGGGCATCGCTGACCTTTTTCAACAAAGACAGGAGGTTTGCTCTAACCTACAATAACTCGTCCCTGGATTATGTTATCACTAAAGCACATTAGACAGCGCTGCTGTAGACGTGAACTATTACTACATGAGTCTACACAAATAAAACGCCAGTCAAATACAAGAGACAAATACAAAATACTTAACTTAGATGCTGCATTGCCTGTTTGATCTATGTGACCCATGCCTGAAATGACAGTAGAGCAACCTTTCACAGATCCCTCTGTCAGTAGAAACCTGAGTAATCCCTGTGATATAGAGCAGACAGACCCCCGTCAGTAGAAACCTGAGTAATCCCTGTGATATAGAGGAGACAGACCCCCGTCAGTAGAAACCTGAGTAATCCCTGTGATATAGAGCAGACAGACCAGTCAGTAGAAACCTGAGTAATCCCTGTGATATAGAGCAGACAGACCACCGTCAGTAGAAACCTGAGTAATCCCTGTGATATAGAGCAGACAGACAGTCAGTAGAAACCTGAGTAATCCCTGTGATATAGAGCAGACAGACAGTCAGTAGAAACCTGAGTAATCCCTGTGATATAGAGCAGACAGACAGACAGTAGAAACCTGAGTAATCCCTGTGATATAGAGCAGACAGACCGTCAGTAGAAACCTGAGTAATCCCTGTGATATAGAGCAGACAGACAGTCAGTAGAAACCTGAGTAATCCCTGTGATATAGAGCAGACAGACCAGCGTCAGTAGAAACCTGAGTAATCCCTGTGATATAGAGGAGACAGACCCCCGTCAGTAGAAACCTGAGTAATCCCTGTGATATAGAGCAGACAGACCGTCAGTAGAAACCTGAGTAATCCCTGTGATATAGAGCAGACAGACCAGTCAGTAGAAACCTGAGTAATCCCTGTGATATAGAGCAGACAGACCAGCGTCAGTAGAAACCTGAGTAATCCCTGTGATATAGAGCAGACAGACCACCGTCAGTAGAAACCTGAGTAATCCCTGTGATATAGAGCAGACAGACAGTAGAAACCTGAGTACTCCCTGTGATATAGAGCAGACAGACCAGTCAGTAGAAACCTGAGTAATCCCTGTGATATAGAGCAGACAGACCCCCGTCAGTAGAAACCTGAGTAATCCCTGTGATATAGAGGAGACAGACCCCCAGCTGGCCGTCTGGCCCCGGGGCCATCAGCATATTTGAGGAACGAATTAAACACTTCAAACCTCCTGCTGGGAGTGTGACACCTCCTGCTGGGAGTGTGACAAATGAGGGAGGTGACAGTTTCAGAGAGAAGCCGATCACATCTGCTTGTTAACAAGGCCACTGTGTGATGTCTGCGCATTGGGTTAGGGTTAGCCTAGGGTTAGGGTTAGCCTAGGGTTAGGGCTAGCCTAGGGTTAGAGTTAGCCTAGGGTTAGAGTTAGCCTAGGGTTAGGGCTAGCCTAGGGTTAGAGTTAGCCTAGGGTTAGGGCTAGCCTAGGGTTAGGGTTAGCCTAGGGTTAGGGTTAGCCTAGGGTTAGGGCTAGCCTAGGGTTAGGGCTAGCCTAGGGTTAGGGTTAGCCTAGGGTTAGGGCTAGCCTAGGGTTAGAGTTAGCCTAGGGTTAGGGCTAGCCTAGGGTTAGGGCTAGGCTAGGGTTAGGGCTAGCCTAGGGTTAGGGTTAGCCTAGGGTTAGCATTAGCCTAACCCTAACCCCATTTGAATATGATAGTAAAGGAGAATATAGGCTGTGGAAAAGAGGGACTAACATTCCCTCCCAATATGCCCTTAGGCAAGGCACTCAACACTACATCTGCCCTTGATTGCACAAGTGTACAAAAGGGACTGAAATTTCAACGACTACCCAATCAGAGAGCAAGTCTTTGCTTACCTGTATGTTTATCAAATCCCCTGTGTGGAGGGCCTGAGGCACACAACCCAACCCTCAGAGGCACACAACTCACCCCTCAGAGGCACTACTCAACCCTCAGAGGCACCCAACCCAACCCTCAGAGGCACACAACCCAACCCTCAGAGACACACAACTCACCCCTCAGAGGCACACAACTCACCCCTCAGAGGCACACAACCCAACCCTCAGAGGCACACAACTCAACCCTCAGAGGCACACAACTCCTCAGAGGCACACAACCCAACCCTCAGAGGCACACAACTCACCCCTCACAGGCACACAACCCAACCCTCAGAGGCACACAACCCAACCCTCAGAGGCACACAACTCACCCCTCAGAGGCACACAACCCAACCCTCAGAGGCACACAACCCAACCCTCAGAGGCACACAACCCAACCCTCAGAGGCACACAACCCAACCCTCAGAGGCACACAACCCAACCCTCAGACAGGTGGATGTGAAACTGTGCTCCCAGGAATGGCGGTTCTGGGAGAATTGGTTCAGCAGGTGCTTGATTTGAGAAGACTTATTGGCCTAGGAGTAAACAAGCACGATCAATGAGATTTATGCAAAAGGAAATATTACTAGACTTTCCATGCGCTAAAGCCAAGGAGGATGGTTTCCATGCGCTAAAGCCAAGGAGGAGGGTTTCCATGCGCTAAAGCCAAGGAGGATGGTTTCCATGCGCTAAAGCCAAGGAGGATGGTTTCCATGCGCTAAAGCCAAGGAGGATGGTTTCCATGCGCTAAAGCGAAGGAAGAGGGTTTCCATGCGCTAAAGCGAAGGAAGAGGGTTTCCATGCGCTAAAGCCAAGGAGGATGGTTTCCATGCGCTAAAGCCAAGGAGGATGGTTTGTTTAGACAACATCAGCACCACCTAATATGTCTTGGAATATTGTACCACAGTGAGATATCTACAGTTAAAGATTCATCGAAAATAACTCAATCATGAGAGTCTAATAGTCTTCAATTCTACTAGCGTAACTGAAGACACCATGGAGGAAAGGATCTGTGTTTGAGTTCCCAGGGATGTGGTTCACTAATGCAGTTTGAGGTGAAGAGGAATGAGAAATTATACAAGGACTCGAAATTCAGTATACTGTAGGTATGAGACTCAACCAAGTTATTCAACCATATTGTAAAATATCCACCAAGACTGCTTCATGGATGCCATCTCCTATCGACCGCCCTTCAAGTCTATGAGACAGAGCAGTCAAACAAACCCAGGAGCAAACGGGAGGCGACACAGCCCTGATGACGAGAGCTGTCGACCTTGGCAGCCTCGTGACCCGCGCTTCGCAGACAATCTGCTTGATTTCAGCCGAAAATGTTCAATAAACGTGTTGTGGTGCCGGAGGTTGAAGAGCCTGCTGATTGCTGAAAACAGGAGCACAGGCTGTTCAATTCACGGGAGCTGTAATTACAGATGAGTTCAAAGAGACGTGGCAGCTGGCGCCCCCTCACCTGGTCTCTAGGATCTGCTGCCGCATGGTCTTGACGTATTCGAAGCTGTCGAAGCAGCAGATGTCGTAGACCAGGATGTAGACGTGGGCGCTACGGAGCCCACGGCAGCAGGTGTCTGTCCACTCCTGGAGGGGTTGAGGGGGGGTTGAGGGGGGGGGGCAGGAGGACAAGGAGAGGTAGAGAATGACCGGCCTTATCAGGAAGACCAACCATGAGCGAACCTTTGTTAGGTTTGTAAGACAATTTGCTTGAGATTTAGTGTAGGTAGATACCTACTTCATACCACAGCAAATGTGATGAGAATCTGAGTGAGCATTATGAAATTATGGGCTTTTTTATCACCTCACCCCTAATCGGACAGGCTTAATTTGGCTCTTTTTCAGATATTAGTGTAGGTCTAAAGAATAGCCCAAAAAACTTATTTCCCACAAAACTAAAGTTCCACAACCATCCATGTCATTAATGGGACACATAGGGGATATGAAAAAGCATGGTTGTGTTTTGTTCTAACTCGGGTAGGGGTACCTTGTTCTAACTCGGGTAGGGGTACCTTGTTCTAACTCGGGTAGGGGTACCTTGTTCTAACTCGGGTAGGGGTACCTTGTTCTAACTCGGGTAGGGGTACCTCAAAACTAAAGCCTTTTTTGAGGACTTGCTGCTAGCCTAAGATATCTGAGCAAAGAACAGGCTGCATGATTTCTGAGTGCATTGCCTCTTTCAGAGAACAATATTAGTCATATTAGTTTGTTGATATGACTTCAACGTGCCTGATGAGTTTAATCTAAATGCAATTGTTACTTATTGGATGCAATCTTTTTGCCACTCCATCGCTCTATGCTGATTGCTTTTTCCCTATCAGAGGTACTGTGTGTCTGATGCGGCTTGGAGTCTTTCAACCAAATAAAAAACCCATCCGGTGAATGTGGTAAACACAGATTGGAAAATGTTAGACCTACCATATTAATAGAAACTGTGACATTTTGATTAAAGTTATGCAAATAATATTTTCATCTGTGACCAGTCTTGGTGAAACATCAAAACATTTGCTTTGGTGTTGATTAAAAAGTGAAACTAATGTATAGGAACATAACTGAGGATAACTGAACATAACTGAACATAACAACATAACTGAACATAACTGTTCATAACTGAACATAACTGTGTAACAAACTCAAACAAGACGCCCAGTTCTTTTGAAAACGTCAGAGGTAGAGAAAGCATGGAGCTCCAGGCCCTAATCAGGATCTGTCTGCCTCCATATCAGCAGATGCCTCAATTCTCACAGACCCCAGATGTCAATTCAGGTGCGTTTTAGCTCCATGTCTTCATCTAAAATTCATCTTCACTGAATTTTCTGGAGAGCCTTGTGCTGTATAATATATGTTAATTCTTTCAGTGACATCCCGGTTGACCTCATACGGGGGCGGGGCCACTGTCCGCTGTGTGTTTGTACAGAGAAAGAGCTTTGAGAGATAAATGTGAACTGCAGAAAATGACTTAAATAAAGAAGTTACTGAACTAACAGATATTTTTCGCGTGGCAGGGACAAACTATACAGACATGACACATGAGCTTAATTGCCCGTCTGAGGAAAAGATCAATCATCTTCAATTCTGAATCTTCCAGAGACAGATTGACAGACCCAGAAGCCAAGTAAAGCTCTGGACAGATCCATTCACTCTCTCACTCTACTCACAGATCCATTCACTCTCTCACTCTACTCACAGATCCATTCACCCTCTCTCTCTACTCACAGATCCATTCACTCTCTCACTCTACTCACAGATCCATTCACCCTCTCACTCTACTCACAGATCCATTCACTCTCTCACTCTACTCACAGATCCATTCACTCTCTCTCTCTACTCACAGATCCATTCACTCTCTCACTCTACTCACAGATCCATTCACTCTCTCACTCTACTCACAGATCCATTCACTCTCTCTCTCTACTCACAGATCCATTCACTCTCTCACTCTACTCACAGATCCATTCACTCTCTCACTCTACTCACAGATCCATTCACTCTCTCTCTCTACTCACAGATCCATTCACTCTCTCTCTCTACTCACAGATCCATTCACTCTCTCACTCTACTCACAGGTCCATTCACTCTCTCACTCTACTCACAGATCCATTCACTCTCTCACTCTACTCACAGATCCATTCACTCTCTCACTCTACTCACAGATCCATTCACTCTCTCTCTCTACTCACAGATCCATTCACTCTCTCTCTCTACTCAGATCCATTCACTCTCTCACTCTACTCACAGATCCATTCACTCTCTCACTCTACTCACAGATCCATTCACTCTCTCACAGATCCATTCATTCTCTCACAGATCCATTCACTCTCTCACTCTACTCACAGATCCATTCACCCTCTCACTCTACTCACAGATCCATTCACTCTCTCACTCTACTCACAGATCCATTCACTCTCTCTCTCTACTCACAGATCCATTCACTCTCTCTCTACTCACAGATCCATTCACTCTCTCTCTCTACTCACAGATCCATTCACTCTCTCACTCTACTCACAGATCCATTCACTCTCTCTCTCTACTCACAGATCCATTCACTCTCTCTCTCTACTCACAGATCCATTCACTCTCTCACTCTACTCACAGGTCCATTCACTCTCTCACTCTACTCACAGATCCATTCACTCTCTCACTCTACTCACAGATCCATTCACTCTCTCACAGATCCATTCATTCTCTCACAGATCCATTCACTCTCTCACTCTACTCACAGATCCAATCACCCTCTCACTCTACTCACAGATCCATTCACTCTCTCACTCTACTCACAGATCCATTCACTCTCTCACTCTACTCACAGATCCATTCACTCTCTCACTCTACTCACAGATCCATTCACTCTCTCACTCTACTCACAGATCCATTCACCCTCTCACTCTACTCACATATCATTCACTCTCTCACTCTACTCACAGATCATTCACTCTCTCACTCTACTCACAGATCCATTCACTCTCTCACTCTACTCACAGATCCATTCACTCTCTCACTCTACTCACAGATCCATTCACTCTCTCACTCTACTCACAGATCCATTCACTCTCTCACTCTACTCACAGATCCATTCACTCTCTCACTCTACTCACAGATCCATTCACTCTCTCTCTCTACTCACAGATCCATTCACTCTCTCACTCTACTCACAGATCCATTCACTCTCTCACAGATCCATTCACTCTCTCACTCTACTCACAGATCCATTCACCCTCTCACTCTACTCACAGATCCATTCACTCTCTCACTCTACTCACAGATCCATTCACTCTCTCACTCTACTCACAGATCATTCACTCTCTCACTCTACTCACAGATCCATTCACTCTCTCTCTCTACTCACAGATCCATTCACTCTCTCACAGATCCATTCACTCTCTCTCTCTACTCACAGATCCATTCACTCTCTCTCTCTACTCACAGATCCATTCACTCTCTCACTCTACTCTCTTCCTGCAGGCCAATAGGCTATATGCACACCTCTGCCAGTAAGTGTGCCTGATTGCAGAACAATGATCAGGCACACTTGAGTAATCATTTCATCCAATAGTGTAACACAGGAAATAGAGAAGCATGTCTAATTTCAGGAAGTACTGGAGTTGTGCATACAGCCCATTTCCTCTGGAGTGTGTCTAACCCGCAGCCATGCTCAGGAAATGCACAAACACAACAGCCTCCTCTGTTCTTACTGTCAGAGGGACAGTTCTTACTGTCAGAGGGACAGTTCTTACTGGCAGAGGGACAGTTCTTACTGGCAGAGGGACAGTTCTTACTGGCAGAGGGACAGTTCTTACTGTCAGAGGGACAGTTCTTACTGGCAGAGGGACAGTTCTTACTGTCAGAGGGACAGTTCTTACTGTCAGAGGGACAGTTCTTACTGGCAGAGGGACAGTTCTTACTGGCAGGGGGACAGTTCTTACTGTCAGGGGGACAGTTCTTACTGGCAGAGGGACAGTTCTTACTGGCAGAGGGACAGTTCTTACTGGCAGGGGGACAGTTCTTACTGGCAGGGGGACAGTTCTTACTGTCAGAGGGACAGTTCTTACTGTCAGAGGGACAGTTCTTACTGGCAGAGGGACAGTTCTTACTGGCAGAGGGACAGTTCTTACTGGCAGAGGGACAGTTCTTACTGGCAGAGGGACAGTTCTTCCTGGCAGAGGGACAGAGGGGTGCGGTACCTGTAGAGAGCTTCCAGGGAAGCTGGCGATGGCCGGGTAGTCTGTGATCTGCAGGTCATGCACGTGCCCGTTGAGGACGGCGGCGGACAGGTGGACCCTGCGGGCGTGGCTGGGCGCGGGCGCGTCGCTGTAGTCGTCGTGGAGGAAGCGCTGCACCACAGCCGTCTTGCCCACGCCCTGCGCCCCCAGCACGGCGATGCGGAAGGTAGGGGGCGCGCCCGGCCCCCCTCCACGCCCCCCACGGCCGCCCGCGGACGTCCCGCCACCCTCCCTGCTCTCGCAAACCACGGGCCAGTGCATTCAGGGCGCCAGAACCACACCGGCGCCGCATAGTCCACACGGCAGGCACCGAGGCGGGGGGGTTGGTGGGCACGGCGCCGTCCCATTCATAGGCCACCCACACCGCCCGGGACCGCTGGACGGACGAGGACGGAGAGAGGGGATGAGGTGAGGAGGAGAGAGAGGGGATGGGGTGAGGATGAGAGAGAGGGGATGGGGTGAGGAGGAGAGAGAAGGGATGAGGTGGAGGAGGGGAGAGAGGGGATGAGGTGAGGAGGAGAGAGGGGATGAGGTGAGGAGGAGAGACATGTAGGAGAGAAATGGTGTGAAGGAGAGACAGGATACGGTGGACAGACAGACAGACAGAAAGAGAGACAAGTTATTTCAAGAAATTTCTGTCATTTCAAAGTAATGAAGCTCTTTTGACAAGTGAATGCTGCTTTTGTCACAACAACCTTCATTAGGCTTCGAAGCAACTAAGAAAGATTCAAGGACAACAGAAAGTAAGGTAACGTTGGAGTGCAAGCAAAAAAGAAAGAAGTAATAAATAATTGTATTTGAATAGTTACTAAAATGTATAGTTTGGTCTAAAATGTAGTTTCTTTTTAGGTGCAGTTCGTTGGCTCTTTGGAAATTAAACCAGCACAGCTATATTAGAACAACGGGTATTTTGTTTCTGCATCACCTACATTCACTGACCTCGTTCAGAAACCACTATAGCCTCACACACGCTTAAAGTCACTTTCACACTTTTAACTGCTTTATCAAAGCCGACAAGAATCTCCCAGAGGTGCGACACCATATTATGGCTCACAAAATTCAAGTAAGCATCATCACCATTGCTGTTTTCATTCATTATTATTCTTGACATATAATTGTACCTTTTTTATATATAATTGTATCTATTTATCTTATATTTTGTCTTTCACGTATGTATAGTCTAGGGTGTATAGCCCAGGGTGAAGTTTAAAAACTATATCACACAGCAATCAGGTCAGGTGTGGAAAGTGGAGCAGTACGATACATCAGCCACTCATAGCAGAACCTACAGGGCAGAGGAGCGACCTGCTACTGGTGACAACCGCCTCTCCCAGTCACCAGTAGACCTGCTACTGGTAACCGTCTCTCCCCGTCACCAGTAGACCTGCTACTGGTTACAACCGTCTCTCCCCGTCACCAGTAGACCTGCTACTGGTTACAACCGTCTCTCCCCGTCACCAGTAGACCTGCTACTGGTTACAACCGTCTTTCCCCGTCACCAGTAGACCTGCTACTGGTTACAACCGCCTCTCCCCGTCACCAGTAGACCTGCTACTGGTTACAACCGTCTCTCCCCGTCACCAGTAGACCTGCTACTGGTTACAACCGTCTCTCCCCGTCACCAGTAGACCTGCTACTGGTTACAACCGTCTCTCCCCGTCACCAGTAGACCTGCTACTGGTTACAACCGTCTCTCCCCGTCACCAGTAGACCTGCTACTGGTTACAACCGTCTCTCCCCGTCACCAGTAGACCTGCTACTGGTTACAACCGCCTCTCCCCGTCACCAGTAGACCTGCTACTGGTTACAACCGTCCCTCCCCGTCACCAGTAGACCTGCTGCTGGTTACAACCGTCTCTCCCCGTCACCAGTAGACCTGCTACTGGTTACAACCGTCTCTCCCCGTCACCAGTAGACCTGCTACTGGTTACAACCGCCTCTCCCCGTCACCAGTAGACCTGCTACTGGTTACAACCGTCTCTCCCCGTCACCAGTAGACCTGCTACTGGTTACAACCGTCTCTCCCCGTCACCAGTAGACCTGCTACTGGTTACAACCGTAACAACGGGCACAGACTAAAACGTGTGAGGCTAAATCAAATCAATCACCAAAGCCATAACATGCGTAAGCTATGTAACGACTTGATGGCAGTTCATTCAAGGGGATGAAGTGTATCTAGGCTATAGCTCAATTAATTAACTTCTCATCATATAGCCTACCTCAAATGCCCAATTCGATTTTATAACTACGCGTGTAGGCTACGGGCAAATCACTAAAAAATAATTAAGAGTAGCCTATGCATTTCAAAGAAAACAACGAAATGGTCTTTTCTGCCTTTTACACTACCGGAAAAGCGTGAGAAATCCTTGACCTGAGCAAAGGGATCCACTGCAGTAGGATTTCAATCCAGGCTTACCGTGTGCGCAGGTATGTGGCCCCAGAAATGGAGAGATGTGTGTCTTCCAGCGCGCTGCTGCGGGTACACCTGCGGAGATGCTGACAGACCCTCATTCGTTGGCTTCCCACGAATAGACGAGTGGCTCAGGTGCCTTTACAGTACTGAGGGCACAGCTCCATCCTCCCCGGTCACTCCCTTTCCATATAGCTGGACGCGCGGTCTAAATATCACCAGACAGGCTAGAACAGGCGTGGATCAGACTGCTGCCGTCAAATGACAATCAAGTATGAATAAACCTAGCGGTAATGGTCTATTTCTAGGAATGACGATGCCTGTTAGAGCTTAAAGTTGAACTGCAGATGATGTCAAAATTTGATCGTCAAAATATCTTGGTCACTTATTTTGGCCACAGTTTCTGAACGGGGATGAACAAAATTATAATAATGTATAATACATTTCGGTCTATATGCCTGTGTGGAGGCTATGGGATTTGAGGTTACGCCTTGGCACGCTATTGGCTATCTTGCGCGCTGTTGAGACTTTTACGCGCGGTTACGCACAGCCAGATGAGCCTAGTTGTCTACAGTACAATACAGACATGTGGGTAATACAGGACATCATCTCCATAGTGGTCTGTTTGGTTTGGGAAGTCAAACACAGCTTGCAGGGAGACAAAAGAATTGGCATCCATTGTGAATACCCGTTTCCCTCTGGGCGCGAGTGATTTCATCTCAAGTAGCGTATTAACTCACGCGTGCGAGCAACATGGGTACCCACTGTAACCAATGGGCAGTTGGCTGTTTCTTAGCAACCGTATCTTTTACCCCTGTTGCTAAGTAACCACGTGCCAGATACCTGTCTCATCCACGTCACCTTCACACACGCGCATGCAGGTGTAAATCCACGCGAGGTGATGAACCCCACTGAACCCAAACATTTGAGCATATTTCGACTGATCTCATATAGGCAGACTTTAAACTTAGAAAACAATTTTCCATATCATAACAGTCTAAATCTTAAGATTGCATGCATAAGACTAAATGCTAGCAAATACAAGGCTATTTGAGTCGACCTATGGGATACCTGTTGTTTAACTAATTACTATAATATGGGTATCCGAGAAACGAGAAAGCGACACAACTACAGAGTGGACATTTTATTGAAATACAGAGAGGATACATTATAGTAGGCCTATGCTTGGGGAGTGATAACAGCGGTAGGCTAGGCCTACAACAGGCAGAAACTTGAGAATAGCTTACATTTCAGATGTCATGTTAGTTCATTGCTGGATGCTGTGCACAAAGCACTCAAACAAGCGTGGGTGACGTAGTGACTTGTAACCAAAATAAAAATGAGGTAAAGAAACAACTTGGGACTCTTAGGAGCGATGGACACTGCTTCCATGCACGACCACGGACACATACGCATGGATGGCAACAAGAAAATAAGAAAACCTCACAAACACAATTGGTTTCCTATAGACTGCTCTGTTCATTAATTTCAATTCTGCTTTGATCATTTGGAGCTTAACTTCCTACAGGGGTTAGTAGGATTCATGGTTAGTTGTGGAGATATCAATAAATCACATTAGTTTGAATTACATTAAACACAACCTATTCGTTAACCACTACTTATGAGGGCCTTGTACATAACTGGAATATATACAGTAGCGCCAACTTTTGACTGTAATGAAGTACAAGCACACTACTTCTGGTTTACAGGGTTATATCATTACTAGCTTTCATTAATCATACAAAATGTCTACAAACTACACCACATCACTGCACGGTATGCCAGAGAGGAGAGTAAACTAGGCATGGAACTGATGGAAAAATAATCTATCTTTCCCTAAAATGTGAAGATCAATTGATGCTGCCTGGCTAGGGTTGATGGGATTAGCACAGGCCAGGGGTGCGATTTGTTTGGTTGATCATCTGCAAATGGAATATCAATAACAATCTCACATATTAAAATATAATGCATCATATTTCACGGGAATTAAAGGTGAAAACAGACGTATAACAGAATGTAGGCTACAACTCATTCAAGACAGCCAGACACACACGCACACGCACACACACACGCACGCACACACACAATTGGCATATATATATATATATATATACTGCAGCATGAAACCAGCAAAGGGATATGGGAGATATAAGAATGCTAACTATGTTTTTGATAACTGCAGTAGACTGGGCAATTACAACGGCGAGGGCGTGAGATGATCAGATAGACAGCAGTACAAAGAGGGAAGGGCACAGACTCTAGCAAACGCATGATAATAGCATAATAATTGCAGCCATAAATAGTGGTCTGCATAGTGGTTTAGGAAAATGGAGTCAGATTAAAACCATAGCAACCTAACAATGTCCTGTCCTCTCGCGCTTCTCTCGCTTCTTAACAAGCACGTCCACGGCTCAGAAGAGAAGGCTGCTAGTTACATTACACACTGAAACAGGTCCATTACACAAACACTCAAACAGGTCCAAGTGATGACTGAGACGCCTGGAACAAGCACTCAATCACTCATTTCTATCATTTGGGGAATGGTTGTGGAATGGTTGTGGAATGGTTGTGGAATGGTTGTGGAATGGTTGTGGAATGGTTGTGGAGTGGTTGTGGAGTGGTTGTGGAGTGGTTGTGGAGTGGTTGTGGAATGGTTGTGGAGTGGTTGTGGAGTGGTTGTGGAATGGTTGTGGAGTGGTTGGAGAAAGCAGCAAATGTAACACTGAAGCAGAACAAGCATTAAAAAAAAATAAAACAAAGCAAATATGACATACTACTGTACTTTCCAACATCTGAACAACAGTACAAAAAGGAAAAGCAATACATGGCTTTGTAAATATGAAAATCCCATCTTGTTTTATAAGGAATTGGCAATCAATCACTTTTTACAACATTAAGACATTTAGTTTAGGATGGAATGGGGTTCAACAACCTCCCATGGAAGAAGATACATGTGAAGATGCAGGGGATGGAATGAAGGAGTGGAATATTAGACAACAATACAAACGCTAAAAGCTGCTATTTTGTTGAGGGGGGGGGGGGGAGGGGAGGGTGTTGAGGGGGGGGGGGGTGGAGGGGAGGGTGTTGAGGGGGGGGGGTTGAGTGGAGGGTATTGAGGGGGGGGGCTGTGGAGTGGAGGGTGTTGAGGGGGGTGTGGAGGGGAGGGTGTTGAGGTGGGGGGGGTGGAGTGGAGGGTGTTGAGGGGGGGGCTGTGGAGTGGAGGGTGTTGAGGGGGGGCTGTGGAGGGGAAGGTGGGGGGCTGTGGAGGGGAGGGTGTTGAGGGTGGGGGGGTGGTAGGTGTGGGGGAGGGGGGGTGTTGAGGGTGGGGAGTGGTAGGTGTGGGGGAGGGGGGGTGTTGAGGTTGGGGGGTGGTAGGTGTGGGGGAGGGGGGGTGTTGAGGGTGGGGGGTGGTAGGTGTGGGGGAGGGGGGGTGTTGAGGGTGTGGGGGTGTGGAGGGGAGGGTGTTGAGGGTGGGGGGGTGGTAGGTGTGGGGGAGGGGGGGTGTTGAGGGTGGGGGGGTGGTAGGTGTGGGGGAGGGGGGGGTGTTGAGGGTGGGGGGGTGTGGAGTGGAGGGTGTTGAGGGTGGGGGGTGTGGAGGGGGGGTGTTGAGGGTGGGGGGGTGTGGAGGGGAGGTGTTGGTTACAGGGCGAGGTGGCTGTGGAGGGGGAGGTGTTGGTTACAGGGCGAGGTGGCTGTGGAGGGGAGGTGTTGGTTACAGGGCGAGGTGGCTGTGGAGGGGAGGTGTTGGTTACAGGGCGAGGTGGCTGTGGAGGGGAGGTGTTGGTTACAGGGCGAGGTGGCTGTGGAGGGGAGGTGTTGGTTACAGGGCGAGGTGGCTGTGGAGGGGGAGGTGTTGGTTACAGGGCGAGGTGGCTGTGGAGGGGAGGTGTTGGTTACAGGGCGAGGTGGCTGTGGAGGGGAGGTGTTGGTTACAGGGCGAGGTGGCTGTGGAGGGGAGGTGTTGGTTACAGGGCGAGGTGGCTGTGGAGGGGAGGTGTTGGTTACAGGGCGAGGTGGCTGTGGAGGGGAGGTGTTGGTTACAGGGCGAGGTGGCTGTGGAGGGGAGGTGTTGGTTACAGGGCGAGGTGGCTGTGGAGGGGAGGTGTTGGTTACAGGGCGAGGTGCAGAGCTCAGGTCTTCAGGACTGCGTCATACACCTGGTAGACGTACTGAGACACCTCCGGAGCCCGGCACTTCAGGGACAGCTGTGAGAGAGAAAAGACACACGTTGACAAGGAATAACATTGATACTCCTCCTGTTTCTGGACAAATGTAGCGTGTGTTTAATAATAAATCTGAAACCCCAGATTAAAGATTAAAATATGAAATTCTTGAAATGCCATTTCATCACATCTTTCAATGGAGTCTTTTACTTCTGCCCTGACGACGGCCTCCTGGCCGAAACATGGAGGCATTTTCATGCCTGAACTCGCCCAAGAATAGTCCTTTACTTGCTCAGTCCATAGGTGTTTGAGAGGAGGACTCAGGTCCAGGTCCTTTTGATCAAACCTCTTTATCCAATACTGTTCATCCATAGGCTCCCACTACTCCACGTCATGTTCCTTTGCCAATTCAATGTAAAAAATAAAATGATGATAAAAATCAACTAGAAAAGATGTGTGTGCATATGCTGAAAGCAATCAAAGTTTTAGTTTGAACAGTACCAATCGTGTGAATTAAGTTTGTGTGAATTAAGCTTTACTATTCATCCAGCAGTGACTTAATGATATCTCTTAATGATAACCGTTTGTTCTATAGAGTTTAAAAGGTTCAACAGTTCAAAGTTTAAAGACCAACACAGGGCTTCTGTAGTAAAAATATAGTATAGTAAAAAAAAAACTAAAATATAGTATATATATAAAAGGTTAAAAAGGTAGGCCTATATCATGTATGTATCAAAGTGAAAGGTCCTTGCTGGAAATAGTGGTGAAATCTTAAACTATGTCCAAGTAGACACTGTGATACTGAACAGGGCCAAGAACATGTACAGGAGGAGAATAAAAAGCACCTAGAATAAAAAGTAAGAATAATTAGGTGGGCTAGCTTGTAAAAGCTTCTTATTATTCTCCCCAGTTTTTGTGTCCTTAACTACTTCTTCATACTTTGTGCTAGAAACTTCATTCTAACTTTAAAATGTCCAGAATGTTTAGCTCTTTAACTGATCCATTCAGATTATTATTAGGTGGGCTAGCTTGCAGAAGCTAGCCCAACTTGTGATATTCCCACTATTTCTTTCTTTCTTTCTTTCTTTCTTTCTTTATTATTATTCTCCCCACTTTTTTGAACCTTAACTAGTTCTTCATACTTTGTCATAGAAACTTCATTCAAACTTTAAAATGTTCATAATGTTTAGCTCTTGAACGGATCCATTCAGATTTTTTATATTTGTTATAGTTTTTAAGAAATTTAACTTTTAAAACTATTTTTTGTCCCATTGAAACTGCTTGAAACTGCTTTTGGAATGTTCAGAAACTTTATGTTTTTAGAGTGGTGGCAGCAGTTGCTTTGAAAATATTCACACATTTTATAAACTGCTGGCACTCCTACAGTTTTGAAAGCTCACACACATATTATACATCAAAATGTTCACACAACTGTGCTGATTCGTACAATGTAAGTATCTAAGCAGTGTGACGTAGAGTTTTCGCTGTATGACGATTTGTTCGGCAACTGCTCTCCTCATTGAAACGTATGGCAACGCACTCTAGCTTTTGAGCTGCTAATTTTGCATTTTTACTCTTTTTCTAACTTGTCACTATGCCTACAGTTTGAACAGCTCATACACATATTATATATCGAAACGTTCCCATAACTGTGCTGATTCGTACAATGTAAGTATCTAAGCCGTGTGACTTATAGTTTTCGCTGTATGACGATTTGTTCAGCAACTGCGCTCTCCATTGAAACGTATGGGCCCACACTACCTTTTGAGCTGCTAATTTTGCAGCTTACTTTTTCTAACTCGTCGCCATGCCTATAGTTTTTAAGCTACACGGACATATCATATCCTAAAATGTTCAGCATTTTCTCAGGATTCCTACGGTGTCAATATCTAGGCTGTGACCTTTATACTTTTTGAGAGTGAGCTGTCTGAAGCCAAAATGCCTTTCCATTGAAGTGAATGAGAGGATGCTCACAGTGTCAGTTGGGATTTGAATTTGGGGACACGTGCAGGCTCTCTGTACAGGCACCCTTTTATGACTACGGTAGCATTCATATTCATTCCTTCCTTCCTTCCTTCCATCCATCTTTCCTTCCATCCATCTTTCCTTCCTTCCTTCCTTCCTTCCTTTCTTTCTTTCTTTCTTTCCTTCCATCCATCCATCCATCCTTCCTTCCTTCCTTCCTTCCTTCCTTTCCTTTCCTTCCATCCATCCTTCCATCCTTCTTTTCTTCCATCCTTCCTTTCTTTACTTTCATCCATCCATCCTTCCTTTCTTTCCTTCCTTCCATCCTTTCTTCCATCCTTCTTTCCTTCCTTCCTTCCATCCTTCTTTCCTTCCTTTCTTTCATCCATCCATCCATTCTTTCATCCATCTTTCTTTCTTTCTTTCTTTCTTTCTTTCATCCATCCTTCTTTCTTTCATCCATCCATCCATCCATCCTTCTTTCTTTCTTTTTCTTTCATCCTTTCATCAATCCATCCATCTTTCTTTCTTTCTTCCATCCATCCATCCTTTCTTTCATCCAGCCATCCATCCATCCTTCTTTCTTTCTTCCATCCATCCATCTTTCTTTCCTTCCATCCTTCCTTCTTTCCTTCCTTCCATCTTTCCTTCCTTCCTTCCATCCTTCTTTCTTTCTTTCATCCATCCATCCATCTATCTATCCATCCATCCATCCATTCGTTCATCCATCCATCCTTCTTTCTTTCATCCATCCATCCATCCATCCATCCATCCATCCATCCATCCATCCATTCTTTCATCCATCCATCCTTCTTTCTTTCATCCATCCATCCATCCGTCTTTCTTTCATCCATCCATCCTTTCTTTCTTTCATCCATCTTTTTTTCATTCATCCATCCATCCATCCATCTTTCTTTCTTCCATCCATCCATCCATCCATCCATCCATCCATCCATCTTTCTTTCTTTCTTTCTTTCTTTCTTTCTTTCATCCATCCATCCATCTTTCTTTCTTTCTTTCTTTCTTTCTTTCTTTCTTTCTTTCTTTCTTTCTTTCTTTCTTTCTTTCTTTCTCCATCCATCCATCCATCCATCCATCCATCCATCCATCCATCCATCAATCCATCTTGGTCTCCAATGAGGGGTGGATGGGGATGACCTGGCAATCACTGACCTGCCCCCCACAACCTCTGACCTGAGAGGGCGGAGTCTCGCCACCACGCCACTATCCACGCCACCGTCCCCACATCTCAGACCCTGAGTTGGCTAAAGACGCAGTTTTCACGGTTGGGTGCATGTAGGTGGTCCGGGGAGCAGTACACTGTCCTAGACCGGCTCTGACCCGAGGGGGCGGAGTCTCGTCACAACGCCACTATCCACGCCATTGTCCCCACATCTCAGCCCCTGAGTGAGCTACAGACACACGGTCTTCACTGTTGGGTGCATGGAGATTGCCCGGATGTCAGTGCACTGCCCCCGACCTGCTCTGACCTGAGGGGGCGGAGTCTCACCACCACGCCACTATCCATGCCACGGACCTCACAACACAGCCTCTGAGGTGGCTAGAGACACACGGTCTTCGCCAGTGGGTGCATGGAGATTGCCCGGTCCGTAGTAGTTCTAGCAGTAGCTGTTACATACAGCTGCAGCAGCTAGCCCACCTCACATTTTCTCCAGGAAATTTACTTTCTAGTTATTATTATTTTTTAGAAATTTAACTTTTAAAACAATTTTTTGTCCCATTGAAACTGCTTGAAACTGCTTTTGGAATGTTCAGAAACTATGTTTTTAGAGTGGTGGCAGCTGTTGCTTTGAAAATATTTACACATTTTGTAAACTGCTGGCACTCCTACAGTTTTGAAAGCTCACACACGTATTATACATCAAAACTTTCACACAACTGTGCTGATTCGTACAATGTAAGGATCTAAGCTGTGTGACTCATACTTTTCGCTGTATGATGATTTGTTCGGCAACTGCGCTCCCCATTGAAACGTATGGCGCTGCACTCTAGCTTTTGAGCTGCTTATTTTGAATTTTTACTCTTTTTCTAACTTGTCGCTATGCCTACAGTTTTAACAGCTCATACACATATTATATATCGAAACGTTTCCATAACTGTGCTGATTTGTACAATGTAAGTATCCAAGCCGTGTGACTTATAGTTTTCGCTGTATGACGATTTGTTCGGCAACTGCGCTCTCCATTGAAACGTATGGGCCCACACTCTACCTTTTGAGCTGCTAATTTTGCATTTTTACCCTTTCTCTTTCTTGTCGCCATGCCTACAGTTTTTAAGCTACACGGACATATCATAGCCTAAAATGTTCAGCATTTTCTCAGGATTCCTACGGTGTCAATATCTAGGCTGTGAACTTTATACTTTTTGAGAGAGAGCTTTCTGAAGCCAACATGCCTTTCCATTGAAGTGAATGAGAGGATGCTCACAGTGTCAGTTGGGATTTGAATTTGGGGACACGTGCAGGCTCTCTGTACAGGCACCCTTTTATGACTACTGTGGTAGCATTCATATTCATTCATTCCTTCCTTCCTTCCTTCCTTCCTTCCATCCATCCCTCCTTCTTTCCATCCCTCCTTCCTTCCACCCCTCCTTCCTTCCATCCTTCTTTCCTTCCATCCTTCCTTCCTTCCTTCCCCCCTTCCTTCCTTCCTTCTTGCTTTCTTTCCTTCCTTCCTTCCTTTTCTTCCTTCCTTCCTTCCCTTCCTTCTTGCTTTCTTTGTTTCCTTCCTTTCCTTCCTTCCTTCCTTCCTTTCCTTCCTTCCTTCCCTTCCTTCTTTCTTTCTTTCTTTCCTTCCTTCCTTCCTTCCCTTCCTTCCATCCTTCCTTCTTTCTTTCTTTCCTTCCTACCTTCCATCCTTCCTTCCTTCCATCCTTCCTTCCTCCATCCTTCCTTCTTTCTTTCCTTCCCTTCCATCCTTCTTTCTTTCCTTCCTTCCTTCCATCCTTCCTTCCTTCCATCCTTCCATCCTTACTTCCCTTCCATCCTTCCTTCTTTCTTTCCTTCCATCCTTCCTTCCATCCTTCCTTCCCTTCCATCCTTCCTTCTTTCTTTCTTTCTTTCTTTCTTTCTTTCTTTCTTTCTTTCCTTCCATCCATCCATCCATCCATCCTTCCTTCCTTTCCTTTCCTTTCCTTCCCTTCCCTTCCCTTCCCCCCCTTCTGTCCTTCCTTCCTTCCATCCTTGCTTCCATCCTTCCTCCCTTCCTTCCCTCCTTCCATTCCTTCCTTCCTTCCTTCTTGCTTTCTTTCCATCCTTCCTTCCTTCCTTTCCTTCCCTTCCTTCCTTCCTTCCTTCTTTCTTTCTTTCTTTCTTTCCTTCCTTCCCTTCCATCCTTCCTTCCCTTCCTTCCCTTCCTTCCATCCTTCTTTCCTTCCTTCCTTCCATCCTTTCTTCCATCCTTCCTTCTTTCCTCCTTTCTTTCCTTCCATCCTTCCTTCCTTCCATCTTTCCTTCCTTCCTTCCATCTTTCCTTCCTTCCTTCCTTCCTTCCATCCATCCTTTCCTTCCTTCCTTCCTTCCTTCCTTCCTTCCTTCCTTCCTTCCTTCCTTCCTTCCTTCCTTCCATCCTTTCCTTTCTTCCTTCCTTCCTTCCTTCCTTTCCTTCCATCCTTCCCTTTCTTTCTTTCTTTCTCTTTCTTCCTTCCTTCCTTATATTCAAAGAAATATTCAGAATGACACTCTTTCAGGCTGCAAACTCATTAATATATTTTCTCCTCTTTCAGCTATTGAACTCAATAAAACTATGAGTTATGATGAGTGGTCTAATCTATTTTTGAGTGTAGTACTAGCAGTACTTATAACAAACACCTACTGCAACACCTCCACAGCTACTGCTCGGCCTGGGGTGGGCAATAGACACATGGTCTCCAATGAGGGGTGCATGGGGATGGCCTGGCAATCACTGACCTGCCCCCCACAACCTCTGACCTGAGGGGGTGGAGTCTCGCCACCACGCCACTATCCACGCCACCGTCCCCACATCTCAGACCCTGAGTTGGCTAAAGACGCAGTTTTCACGGTTGGGTGCATGTGTGTGGTCGGGGGAGCAGTTCACTGTCCTAGACCGGCTCCGACACGAGGGGGAGGAGTGTCGTCAGTGTCCCCACATCTCAGCCCCTGAGTGAGGTACAGACACACGGCCTTCACTGTTGGGTGCATGGAGATTGCCCAGATGTCAGTGCACTGCCCCCGACCTGCTCTGACCGGAGGGGGCGGAGTCTCGTCATCACGCCACTATCCACGCCACGGACCTCACAACACAGCCTCTGAGGTGGCTAGAGACACACAGTCTTCACTGGTGAAGGCAGGTGGGTAGCCCGGCATGGCCTACACTGTCCACGACCGGCTCTGACCCAAGGGGGCGGAGTCTCACACTCACGCCACTATCCACGCCACGGCCCCACAACTCAGCCCCTGAGTGGGCTAGAGACACATGGTCTTCACCGGTGCGGGCGGGTAGGTGGTCCGGAGAGGGGTACACTGTCCTCGACCAGCTCTGACCTGAGGGGGCGGAGTCTCACCACCATGCCACTGTCCACACCACAGACCCCACAACTCAGCCCGATTGGGCTGGAGACGGACGGTCTTCGCCGGTGGGTGCATGGAGATTGCCTGGTCCGTAGTAGTTCTAGCAGTAGCTGTTACATGAAGCTGCAGCAGCTAGCCCACCTCACATTTTCTCCAGGAAATGTACTTTCTAGTTATTATTGTTCTCCCCAGTTTTTGTCTCCTTTATAACTTCTTCATACTTTGTGCTAGAAACTTCATTCAAACTTTAAAATCTTCACGATGTTTAGCTCTTTAACGGATGTATTCAGATTTTTTATATATATTTTTTTAGAAATTTAACTTTTTTAACTATTTTTTGTCCCATTGAAGCTGCTTGAAACTGCTTTTGTAATGTTCAGAAACTTTTTTAGAGTGGTGGCAGCAGTTGCTTTGAAAATATTCACACATTTTATAAACTGCTGGCACTCCTACAGTTTTGAACGCTCACACACATATTATATATCAAAATGTTCACACAACTGTGCTGATTCTTACAATGTCAGTATCTAAGCTGTGTGACCTACAGTTTTCTCTGTATGACGATTTGTTCGGCAACTGCGCTCCCCATTGAAATGTATGGCAACGCACTCTAACTTCTGAGCTGATAATTTAGCATTTTTAGCCTTTTTCTAACTTGTCGCTATGCCTACAGTTTTAACAGCTCATACATATATTATATATCGAAATGTTCACAAAATTGTGCTGATTCGTACAATGTAGTATCTTAGCTGTGTGACTTACCGTTTTTGAGGTATGACGATTTGTTCGGCAACTGTGCCGAACAAATCGTACTGTACTGATTCCTATGGTGTCAATATATAAGCTGTAACATTTATAGTTTTCGCGATAGAGCTGTCTGAAGTGGACCATGTCTAGGATCAGAGTGTCAGTTGGGATTAGAGTGGTGGCAGCTGTTGCTTTTTTAAAATTTGTGTGCATGTGCAGCCTCTCTTAAAGGTACAGGCACCCTTTTATAACTAATGTGGTAGCACAGAATGCAGCCAAAGTGGAATAGAGACACATTATATTCACTGGTGGGGGCCGGTGGGTAACCCGGAGAGGAGTACTATATCCCTGACTGGCTATGACCGAAAAGGGCGGAGCCTCACCACCACGCCACTATTCGTGCCACAGAACCCACTTTTCAGCCCCTGAGGGGGCTAGAGACACACAGTCTTCAATGGTGGATGCATGGAAATTGCCCGGAGGTCACTGTACTGTCCCCGACTAGCTGTGACCCAAGGGGGCAGAGCCTAACCAGCACACCACTATCCACGCCATGGGTCCCGCAACTCAGCCCCTGAGTGGGCTAGAGACACATGGTCTTCACCGATAAAGTCATGTAGGGGGCCCGGAGAGGGATACACTGTCCCCGACTGGCTGACCTGAGGGGGCGGAGTCTCACCACCACGCCACTATCCACGCCACATAATCCACTTTTCAGCCCCCGAGTGGGCTAGAGACACACAGTCTTCAATGGTGGATGCATGGAAATTGCCCGGAGGTCACTGTACTGTCCCCGACTAGCTGTGACCCAAGGGGGCGGAGCCTAACCAGCACGCCACTACCCACGCCACGGGCCCCACAACTCAGCCCCTGAGTGGGCTAGAGACAGACGGTCTTCACTGGTGGAGTCAGGTAGGTGGCCCGGAGAGGGTTACACTGTCTTCGACCAGCTCTGACCTGAGGGGGCGGAGTATCACCACCACGCCACTGTCCACGCCACGGACCCCACAATTCAGCCCCTGAGTGGGCTAAAGACGTACGGTCTTCAGCGGTGGGTGCATGGAGATTGCCTGGTCCATAGTAGTTCGAGCAGTAGCTGTTACATACAGGTGCAGCAGCTAGCCCACCTCACATTTTCTCCAGGAAATGTACTTTCTAGTTCCAAGTGTTCTTGCTTTTAGCAAGCGTATCAAGTCTAGCGCACTATATTCACAGCCATAAACCCAAAAGCAACATGGCTATCTCTTTCCAGAGCCCGTTTCCACAGTTTACATCTCCTGAGTGAGACAACTCCACTAATCTGAGGGACCAAGGCAGAATGCCCATTAAGAATCAATTAGCTGGGGCGCCACAGGTGGCTCACCGGGTTAAGGCGCATACCGCAAAGGCTTGTCCTTACCGCAGCGGTCTGGGTTCGAATCTGGCCCAGGCCATGTGCTGCATGTCTCCCCCCCTCTCCCTCTCCTGCATTTCCTGTCTATAATCTTCACTGTCCTATCTAATGAAGCAGAAATGCCATAAACAAATCTTGGAAAAAAAAAAAGAAAAAAAAAAGAAAGAAAAAAGGAATCAATCAGCTGCCGATCGACAGACTGGGTCAGTAGAGCCAAAGGCTCCATCTCCAGGGAACCACAGGTGCTCCAGCCAGGGGGCAGAGCAGCCGCCCGTAAAACAACCGCTCTGTGGAGGTGCTAATGTCCAGGCTGCCAGACAGAGGCTGAAGGTAGCATAATAACAGCAGTATGGCAGCCTGGGACAGACATGATCTACTGAATGCCTACACCTCTAATGCCAGGCCTCTCCTCTCTGTGGGCGATGTAATACCTTTCAGATGGTTTGAACTGGTCTCATAAAACACACATTGACAGGCACTTTCAAAGCGATGACCCTGGCACCTGTGTCCAGACTTGTGACTGGTACTGTAGGCCTGTGCTTCTCTGAAGACCCCCCCAGCCTGACAGATCATAGATCTTCACTGAAAACAACCTCCAACCATGAAACCACAGTCTTGTTGCGAGGAGAATAAAAGTCCACAGTGACATAACAATAGGTTCCAGAATTCATCTGGAGGGGAAGAGTGCAAGAAAGCTGACACTTTAGTGCATTTTTCTCAAAGCAGTTGAAAGTGAGGGCGATTAACATTTTTATTGTGAAAATCAATATTGTACATGAATTTCCTTCTCAAGAACGACACTTGATGGACATATAGCGCACCTGTTTTTGGGAGCCCTACAACCCATTTTGTTTAATTTTTGTTAATTGAGCATTCAATACATGTACAGTACAGTAAAAGCTTTCCAGGTCAACAGTCTCGTGCCAAGGCCAGTCATCACCCACAGGACAGCCCACATCCACAGAGCCCCTCTGTGATGAAGCAGGCTATGGCCAGGTAGCAGAGAGCTGTGATGAAGCAGCCATGGCCAGGTAGCAGAGAGCTGTGATGAAGCAAGCCATGGCCAGGTAGCAGAGAGCTGTGATGAAGCTGCCATGGCCAGGTAGCAGAGAGCTGTGATGAAGCAGCCATGGCCAGGTAGCAGAGAGCTGTGATGAAGCAGCCATGGCCAGGTAGCAGAGAGCTGTGATGAAGCAGCCATGGCCAGGTAGCAGAGAGCTGTGATGAAGCAATTTTAGGCCCAATTTTAGGCCCATCTCTAAACTGCCTTTTTTGTCCAAAGTACTGGAAAAGATTGTTTCCATTCAGTTGCACTCTTTTTTAGCAATGAATGATGTGTATGAGAAGTTCCAGTCTGGTTTTAGAATTGCTCATAGCACTGAAACGGCTCTCTTAAGGATTTTTAATGATATTATTCTTACTGTCGACTCTGGGTGTGCTGCTATCCTGGTTACACTAGATCTGACCGCGGCCTTTGACACTGTGGACCACAAGACCCTTCTTACCCGCCTTGAACAGTGTGCTGGCATTAAAGGTGCTGCTCTCATGTTCCTACAGTCTTACCTGACTGATAGGAGCTTCTCTGTCCAGCTGGGTGAGTTCTCATCTAGTGTGGCCCCCCTCACCTGCGGTGTCCCCCAAGGATCCATCTTAGGCCCTTTATTATTTTCTTTATATATGCTGCCCCTGGGTTCCATTCTACGGAAACACAATGTGTCTTTCCACTGTTATGCTGACGATGTCCAACTGTACCTCCCCCTGAAATTGAACTGTAAGGATTCCTTTAAGCCTGTAACATCTGCGCTAAATGACATCAAGACCTGGATGGACTTAAACTTCCTTAGTCTGAATGATGGGAAGACCGAGGTTATTTTGTTTGGTCATAAAGACAGCCATGTTGGCAGCCCCTCGCTGCCAAGAATCGCTCTTTTATTAAAAGTCTTGGTGTCACTTTTGATACTGGTTTTAATTTTGAGCGACAAATTGGCTCTGTGGTTAAAGGCAATTTTTTTCCAGCTTAGGCTCTTATCCAAAGTGAAACCGTACCTCTCTTTTAAGGACCTGGAGACAGTCATCCATGCTTTTATTTCTTCAAGATTGGACTACTGTAATGCCTTGTATGTGGGCCTTGACCAGCGGTCACTGAGGCGCCTGCAATTGGTCCAGAATGCTGCTGCACGCCTCCTGACTGGAACCAAGAAGCGGGACCACATCACACCGGTGCTGGCCTCCCTCCACTGGCTTCCTGTTCGCTTCAGGATTGATTTTAAAATCTTAATGTTTATTTTTAAGGCTCTACATGGTTTGGCCCCCCACTATCTGGCTGAACTGATTCAAGTTCGTGCGACATCTAGAACCCTGAGGTCCTCCTCCGAGACTCTTTTAATAGTCCCTAGATCGAGACTTAAGACCAAGGGTGACCGAGCTTTTGCAGTGGCTGGCCCAAAGCTCTGGAACAGCCTCCCTCCACACATTAGACACGCACAGAACCTAGGGCTCTTTAAGTCTCAGCTTAAAACGCACTTGTTTTCACTGGCTTTTGAGGCCTGATAGCCTACATCCCCTGTCCTGTTTTGTGTCCTGTCCTTTTATTGTTCTGTGATTATGTGCACTTTATTCAGTTTTTTGTTTTAGTTTATTTTATATATTGTACAGCACTTTGGTGCAACTTCGGTTGATTTTAAACGTGCTTTATAAATAAAGTTGACCTTGACCTTGACCATGAAGCTGCCATGGCCAGGTAGCAGAGAGCTGTGATGAAGCAGCCATGGCCAGGTAGCAGAGCGGCCGGGGCTGCAGCTTGGCGCTTTGTGTTTTCTAAGTCCTTGAACCAGCGGCAGGTGCAAGAGCGGTTTCTCTAAGCTGCCCCTGCTCCTACCACCTCTCTACCACTTCTCTACCACCGCTCTACTACCGCTCTACCACTTCTCTACCACTTCTCTACCACTTCTCTACCACCGTTCTACCACCGCTCTACCACCACTCTACCACCACTCTACCACCGCTCTATCACTTCTCTACCACTGCTCTACTACCGCTCTACCACCTCTCTACCACTGCTCTACCACTGCTCTACTACCACCTCTCTACCACTTCTCTACCACTTCTCTATCACTGCTCTACCACCGCTCTATCACCGCTCTACCACCGCTCTACCACCAAACACAATAGGGATCTCTCACCGTGTAGTTGGGGTTGCCAGGTTGGATGCGGAGCTCGGCCAGGATCCAGATGCCGTTGGTGAGCTTCAGGGACTGGTACAGCATGTCCTGACCCTCCACGTTTCTTTTGGCGATGGTGTATATGTTGTTGTTCTGCAGCTTCCCCGACACAGTGTCTGCAAGGCCAGGTACAACACTGAGTCAGACAACAAGGACAACGCTTTCTCCACTGAGATACAGCCAACTCACTAAAGACAACGGCTAGGGCAGGCTGTTCTGGTGAACAAACTCACTAAAGACAAAGGCTAGGGCAGGCTGTTCTGGTGAACAAACTCACTAAAGACAACGGCTAGGGCAGGCTGTTCTGGTGAACAAACTCACTAAAGACAACGGCTAGGGCAGGCTGTTCTGGTGAACAAACTCACTAAAGACAACGGCTAGGGCAGGCTGTTCTGGTGAACAAACTCACTAAAGACAACGGCTAGGGCAGGCTGTTCTGGTGAACAAACTCACTAAAGACAACGGCTAGGGCAGGCTGTTCTGGTGAACAAACTCACTAAAGACAACGGCTAGGGCAGGCTGTTCTGGTGAACAAACTCACTAAAGACAACGGCTAGGGCAGGCTGTTCTGGTGAACAAACTCACTAAAGACAACGGCTAGGGCAGGCTGTTCTGGTGAACAAACTCAAGGGCCCAGAGGGGAGTTTGCTATTACTACTGTACACTGTGGGAGTTTAACAGCAAATAGCAGCGAAATGGCAGATTATTGAGTGTGAGTGAGTGTGTGTGTGTGTGTGTGGGGGGGGGGGTCTAAAAGGAATGGGTTTTAAAGAGATCAGTTTCTACAGACACAATGTATGGTTAATGGCGCAGCCCTGATCTAAACTGGAGACAATTTAGACAGGATGTTAAAGATGGAAGACAGATTTCAATTGAAATATGACTCAAGACCGGCATAAAAGCCTTATTACTTCCGGCTCATAACTGCTCTTTCAGTCATATCCGACTCACTGCGTACTGTAAACGGCTTGATAAATCAGTCAATTCCCATTACCTACATCAGTGGCCTGACTGTTCATTTCAGCCAATCTGCATTTGAATGACCCTGAATGGTTTTTGTATGAGACTGTTAACAGCTGTCAGCCAGGGCAGTTCAGCTAGTACATAAACATTAGCTTCATAAAGACACTACTGGAGCCAGGTCTCTGCTTTGTAGCTCAAACACACCGTCTTCACTGCTCAAAGCGAGTGTGACGATAGCACAGCTAACATGACATTGACAATGACTGTGAACTTGTGTCATTTAAGAACACAGCGTACAAACAAAGCGATCATCATAGGATCATCTTTATAGGTCATTATAGGAGAAGGCATCTACTGCATTACTATGTAATTTGATTTCAAGGTAGGTTGACGCAGCTCTAAGGAGAGGGAAGGCGGGGGGGGGGGGGGGGGGCTACACCACTACTGACTATTGAACCAATTCAAAAAGCATGAACTCTGACCCTGAGGCTAGTCCAGCTGGAAGTCAGGCTCTGAGCTCGGGGCCAAACCCTCATTCAGTCACTCTATAGTCAGAGCAGCACGTGTAGTGGAAGCTGTATCTGAGACAGGCTTTTCAAGGAGGAAGGGAGGGAGGCAGAGGTGAGGCTAAAGGCCTGGACAGACATCCTGAGACAGACATCCTGAGACAGACATCCTGGGACAGACATCCTGGGACAGACATCCTGGGACAGACATGCGTGGACATGGAGAGAAGGACAAATAAAGAGAGTTAGAAAAGAAGAGTCCGGATGACTGACAGTTGGAGAGAGTTACGGTCATCTTCCCGCAGTGCCGGCCGTTCTCCCTGACTTCCCTGATGTGTGGTCTCTATTTCTGCCAGCTGGGAAGACTCCAGGATTCCTACCCCTCCCAGCATGTTTCAATTATTAACTGGGAATTGCAGTGTTTCTTGGTTCATAGCTGACAGCTTTGATAGCATTGGCATGTAGAGTGTTTTACCAGAGGGTATTGCATGTTCACCAGAGGGTGTAGAGTGTTCACCAGAGGGTGTAGAGTGTTCACCAGAGGGTGTAGAGTGTTCACTAGAGGGTGTAGAGTGTTCACTAGAGGGTGTAGAGTGTTCACTAGAGGGTGTAGAGTGTTCACTAGAGGGTGTTGAGTGTGTACAGTATTTTATCTGGCGGCTAACTGTGAATTCAGAGGTCATACAGATGAAAGGATGAAAAAGTACACACTTCAAAATAACAGGAAATAATGTGAAATGTTTTATTAGTGAGATACTGGGACGTTATGAGAGCAGAAACGGCCAGAGAAGATGTTATGAGACGGATGTGCTCCCTGCCCCATAGATAAAGACCTGGGGCCTCATTTCTAAACGTTGCGTAAGTACAAAAGCGTGCGTAACCCATGCTGAGCATCTTTCTACGCAACTTTCGGTATTTATAAAAAACGAGCTGAGCGATAAGTTGGCGGAAGGTGTGCGTAACTCTACGCACACTTCGACCCTCCTTTAACTACGATAAGCACGTTTCTGGAGAAAGGGGAAAACGCGACTCCGATGGCAGAGAGATGAAACTCGGGAAAGTCTGCGAAACACATGACATATTGAATAATAAATACATCGGTCGCTGCAAGAAACCCTCCAATGTGTCACACAGTTTAAACGGAATCAATCGCCACCGTAGCCTAATCACGAAATAATGTCGACATTGCTTTGGATGTGTCTGTGAATTGACCCATTTGTGTCATAATATAATGTTATGTTGTAGGCCTATTCATTTATAGGCTATCCCGAGAAGCACCACGGGCAGTAGCCTATGAATAAAAGCCACATTACGTTGATAACACAACACGACACGAGCCTATAGGCTTATCATAGGCCTATAACTATAAGGCCTATAACGCACCAAACAAATGTTGCATTCGGCGTTGAAGTATATTTATTCAGTTAATCATTTATTTAGTTAATTATTCGTATGTTTAATTATCCACCTATTCATTCGTTAATGTATTTATGTATTTATAGCCTATATTTGATTAGGCTTTTATGTAAACCCGAATGACTACTGAGGCAAGCCGCAATTACAATGATGTTGAGCGGTGAATGGAAATGTCCTACTTGAGGCAGCTGTGGGCTACATTAGGCTATATTGTACATCATCATATATCCTCATATTGTCTTATGATTGTCATGTAGCAGGCGTACGAGGAATGTGGGCCTAAAAACGCATGTCATCCCAATGCTCACATGCCGCTTTGGTAGAATTAGCTGTGCGCAAAACAGCGCATGGAGGTGATGCGTCTCCAAGTTGCAAGAACACAAGGGAGCAAGTTAGATTATTAATTTGCCGAATCGTCATGTGTGTAGCTATAATTACGCTTTATAGAATCACATGAAACTCATCCATGGACCCCATATATTTACAAGACATCGATACAGACACTGATATAGCTGGATTATAGTAGGCCATGACGCACGGGGCCTTGGATATGCCGGTACTTGGCACAGATGTTCTAATATGTGCTTGGCTATCCCGCAACATCCATTAGAACACGCAGCTTCTATAGGCCTACAGAATGTTTTGAGAAAGTATGTGAAATGCATGATATCCCGGAAAATACACAAATTGGCTGCTGCAAAGAACCCTCAGATCTGTCGTACAGTCAAATTGGGGATACTTGCCTTAAGTCACTATAGGCCTACATGTTTGCATTGTTATGGATGTCATTGTAAATTGACCAGTTTATACGTTGATAAGTTAGGCATTTTATTCATGGGCCACCCTATGAAGCATTAGATTACGTGCAATATAGATCCAAACCCCATTACCCATGCAACAACACTATAGGCTTATAATGATTATCAGTTTGGATATAAGCAGCCACCTAATAAGGCCTACCGCACTAAACGAATGCCAATATAGCCTGCATGACAGATAATTCATTATAATCTAAATGGGACCACTCAGGCCTAACAGGTGCTCTTATCAGTCGAGCACATGTGAAATCATCGTTCCGAAAAGATCCTTTTGCGGCGTTTCTACCTCGTTGACCAATACCTCCACCTCGCATCGGTAAAATGTCTCTTTCTCTTTCTGCCTTTTGCACTCGGCTCCATCGTCGTTGCATATGTATAGGCGTATCACTGACCATTTATAGGCAATTGTGGGCGTTAATTGGGGTGTGATCAGAACGCGCGTTCACGTGCGCCAAGTTAAGTGTTGATTGTGATTTATAAAGGGCAGCTGGCGTAGGCGTGCCTGAGTGAACATGGGTTGTGATACGCAGCGTTTTATAAATCTGAGATTTTTTGTGCGTATATTTTAGTACTCACTTAGCTAAGCTAACTTAGTTACGTGGATTCTACGCAATGTTTATAAATGAAGCCCCAGGAGAGGGCTGCACACTCAACTGCCCCCACAGCCTTTGGGGTAATTCCTATTTTCTCCTTTTCTTGAAAATGGAAAGTTTAGTGCCCGTGTGAGAGGACTTTATTCGTCTGTAACAGCTGGTCAGTGGCGAGCGACATAAAACCTTCATTCGTCCTTTCTCCATCCTTTCACAAATCATTTCTCTTCACTCAAAAGCTTCTTATCAGAGCCAAGGTGAGGCCTTGTGTGTCATGACATCCTCCAACCCTTAGAAGCGCTTAGTTACAGTATGCTGTATTGGAATATATCCTGGCAATATAGGGACTGTGAGCGTGTGTGTGTGTGCGTGCGTGTGTGTATGCGGCAAGAAATGTTCAAACTGGTTTTGTTATCATGGTCAGCCAGTCTTCCTGTAGACTGCTGAGGGGTGGGTTAGGGGACATCGGTTGCTTGGGACTCTATCACTTGCATACAGTAAAAACAACCATGTTACAGTATGAAGTAGGGATGTAACGATAACCGGTATAATGGTAAACCGCGCTAAAATAAAATTAAATGTATTGCGATAAAATTATCATTAAAACAGTGTTTGTTTATTTCTGCGCGGAAAAACTCACTGTAAACACTGTCCAGCATCAACCAAAGTTAGCATCAGTTTCCATGACGCATTAGTTTAATGTTAATGCAAACAAAAAGTGCATAGTGCTGCTAATGATATGTGGTGTTCAATATAAATCTTTGTGAAATAATTTCAGCGTGTGTATCGGTAGTTTTAGAAAATGTTTAACATATTTTAAAATACCGCGATAACGCTGATAACTGTGATAAGTTTGGTCACTATAATCGTCACATGACATTTTCATACCGTTACATCTCTAATATGAAGTAGTATGACGTGTGTAACAGTGTAAAGCCCGAGATATACTTGCTTTTACCCATGTGTACGCGTCTACCACGCGTCTACCACGTGTCTACCACGCGTCTCCCTCGCGTCTCCTGGGTTCCTTTGGAGAGTCATAATGTTCCTGCATTCCTTTATTTTATATTTAAAATATATAATGCCAATGAATCTATTCCGTTCCAGCCCAACCCTGAAGCCATAGTTAGACAGGCCTACAGTACCTGCGTTTAGGTGGCACTCCTTGATCTGGTACTGCAGCTCGTTCTCATTAGGGATGTCTTTCCAGGTGGCCAGGAAAACCTGGCGCTCTGCAGCAGACAGACAGGGGAGGATAATGAGCAACACCAACGCCTGCAACCAGCTATGAGGAGCTCATTATCATTTAAGTAGAAACAATAACCCCAAACTATCTGAAATTATGCTACAGTATGATTATAATGGGGTTATAATGAGCTGTCTGCATTTTGTGACGTCCACACACACACACACACACACACACACACACACACACAAATACACTTACCCATTTTGCCATCCTCCACAAAGAAGATGTTGAGGGGGATAAGGCCGCTGAAGTAGAAGACATCAATGTTGTTCTTCACAGCCACCTGTGGACCACATATCAACATTACAACAGGTAACATCGTGTGAGTGTGTCAGTGATCGGCCTGTAAAGTTGTGTTCTTTAACTTGTCATGTGTTTATAGAAAGGGTTAATTTGGTTGAGAGAGGCTTTATGCATGTTGACTGTTGAGTTAATCTGGTTGAGTCTTGTCAGAAGAATTACGCAAAAACTACTGCACAGATTTTCACAAACGTCGGTGGAAGGGTGTAGCATGGGCCACTTTAAAACCCATTACATTTTGGAACAGATACGAATAACGGGGGATGGTCCATGAGCCTGCCAAACACGGCCAGTCATTCAAAACCATTCATTTTTTGGACCACGATTACGCAAAAACTACCACATCGATTTTCATGAAACTCAGTGGAGAGGTGTAGCATATGCCAACTTAGAATCCATTCAACTTTGGAGCACAGCACCACAACATGCATTCAGGGACGGGAGGGCTGAGCTCTTTGAGCACCATTTCTAGTTGTTGTTTTTATTTACTCCACGAGGCTGGGGGAGTGTGGTACACAGCCCCCGCTGGGCCTTGATAAAGTCCCCCCCCCCTCTTTGAACTTGATTGTAGCTCCTGGTGACAAATGTTTTTGTAGTACATTGGGGGCTTTTTGTAACACTGAAAGTTTTGTAGTACACTGTAAACGTATAGCCTACTGAAAGTTTATGCAAACAGATTGTTTTGGGCGCTCTCTCAACTGACCAGCCTTGCTGCAGGTTGCTTGACTAGAAGCCACCCTCGAGTGTTTGTATCAATTATTGGATGAATAAATTCTGGCAACTCTGATGAACGGTTTTGCTTCTTAACCCATATTGAACGAGAAATTCTACAACAAATTGGTGTCAGAAGTGGGATTCCTTCCAGCAGGAGGCAGGGGGACAACTGACTTCGTTGGACTGATCACCTTACTTGCTAAATTCAAGTAATCTCCAAACCTTACCAACAAAAATTGGCTGAAGAGACGGGCAAACAACTCAAGTGCCCTCCTCCTCCTCTGGGAATGGAATTCAAAAAGAACTAAAACAAATTCTCGGGGTTAGAACCATTTCATTTCAACAGACAATCATACTTTTGAATGGTGCATGGGGTAAGCCTAAGGTTGGGGGAAAAAGAAAAAACTCAGTTCTCTGTGTACGAGGTAAGCAGGCTGAGGAATAGGACCCCTGATAAGAACAGGATCAGGGAACTCAGTTCTCTGTGTACGAGGTAACGACACTGGGGGATAGGACCCCTGATAAGAACAGGATCAGGGAACTCAGTTCTCCGTGTACAAGGTAACGACACTGGGGGATAGGACCCCTGATAAGAACAGGATCAGGGAACTCAGTTCTCCGTGTTCAAGGTAACGACACTGGGGGATAGGACCCCTGATAAGAACAGGATCAGGGCGATAGGTATCCAAGGTAAAAAAAAGTAAAAAAAAATTGAGTTTCATCAGGTTTAAAGAAAAAAAAAAGGTTTTATCAGGTTTAAAGAAAAAAAGGTCCCAATATGAGTCAAAAACAAACAGCAAGGGAGAAGGAGAAATTAGATCGTCATAATAAATATATGAGGAAACATTAGAGAGTGGAAGTAATACAACAGCACAAATAATGGGAACGCTATGGTTTTCCCCTGGAGGGAACTCTAGGGTTATTGTCAGAGATTGAGGAAAGAATGACAAAAGAATGGAAAAGGTGAAACATAATATTAATTGGGAGGCTTATGGGAAGTGGGTAGCAGAAGCTAACTTGCGTGAGAGTAGACAGAATAAAAATAGTCAGGACAACACACTGTGGAAGGCAGTTTCCGTGTTTCCTTGTCTCCCCAACCTGCCCCGACCTACGCGACCGATCCCGCTTGTCCATGCCTACCAACCACCACCACCACAGCCTCCGGGTCCACAGAGAACCAGTGGGCGATCCGCCAACGGGCCTCCATCAAGGGGAGCATCGACACCAGCCTCTACAACCGCCTCGACACCAGCCTCTACATCCGCTCCTGCTCCAGCCTCTACAACCACCTCGACACCAGCCTCTACATCCGCTCCTGCTCCAGTCTCTACGTCCGCTCCTGCTCCAGTCTCTACATCCGCTCCTGCTCCAGCCTCTACATCCGCTCCTGCTCCAGTCTCTACGTCCGCTCCTGCTCCAGTCTCTACATCTGCTCCTGCTCCAGCCTCTACATCCGCTCCTGCTCCAGCCTCTACATCCGCTCCTGCTCCAGTCTCTACATCTGCTCCTGCTCCAGTCTCTACATCTGCTCCTGCTCCAGTCTCTACATCTGCTCCTGCTCCAGTCTCTACATCTGCTCCTGCTCCAGTATCTACATCTGCTCCTGCTCCAGTCTCTACATCCGCTCCTGCTCCAGCCTCTACATCCACTCCTGCTCCAGCCTCTACATCCGCTCCTGCTCCAGTCTCTACATCCGCTCCTGCTCCAGTCTCTACATCTGCTCCTGCTCCAGTCTCTACATCTGCTCCTGCTCCAGTCTCTACATCTGCTCCTGCTCCTGCTCCAGTCTCTACATCCGCTCCTGCTCCAGTCTCTACATCTGCTCCTGCTCCAGTCTCTACATCCGCTCCTGCTCCAGTCTCTACATCTGCTCCTGCTCCAGTCTCTACATCTGCTCCTGCTCCAGTCTCTACATCCGCTCCTGCTCCAGTCTCTACATCTGCTCCTGCTCCAGTCTCTACATCTGCTCCTGCTCCAGTCTCTACATCTGCTCCTGCTCCAGTCATGCCCCAGCCGCCGCCGTATAAACCGATGGCTGGTCGGGTCTCTCCAGGCTCAACTACAGGGGGCCGGGGGGGGGGGGAGTATACCGGTCTCCGACCAGAGTGCTGACCTAATCTCTTCTGCACCGAGCTTTGAAGAAAGTGCTCTGGGGAATTTGTGGGACGATGGAGAGGCAGCCGGTGGCATGGTCATGAGAACTGGCAGGGTTTTTGGATGATGGAATGAAGCAATATTGACCGTGATGAACCCTGTGGTCAGAGCCAAGAGACAAAGGGCCAGCAGGGCGACCGGAATAGAGTAAATGGGAAACCGTCTGGGAGGCGCAGAATTCTGCAATTTGTGGAAAAATTGGACACTGGAAGAATGAATACCCGAACGCTAAGTCAAAACTACACTGCGTTTTACAAATGGAGGGGAGAAGGCCGGGGTGATGGACAGAACCGTGGCCAAGGGAGACAGCAGGACAGCAGACTGATGGTCGGGGCAGGGGGACAAGCCGCTGGGGGGCAAGGAGGACAAGCCGCTGGGGGGCAAGGGGGACAAGCCGCTGGGGGGCAAGGGGGACAAGCCGCTGGGGGCAAGGGGGACAAGCCGCTGGGGGGCAAGGGGGACAAGCCGCTGGGGGGCAAGGGGGACAAGCCGCTGGGGGCAAGGGGGACAAGCCGCTGGGGGCAAGGGGGACTAGCCGCTGGGGGGCAAGGGGGACAAGCCGCTAGGGAGCAAGGAGCGGGTGAGTGACGACTACTAGATGAGGATATTTACACACTGACAGGCCAAGATCAATCGCTTAGAAACACACACACATGCTTGAGGGAACATAATGTTAAGTATAATTCAAAGTCTGAAGTTTTACCTGTCATATCTGTACTCATAGAGGGAACACAGGTTAACTTTTTACTAGATGGGCGGCACATGCAGTGGTTAAAATGGGGGCTTAAAATTCCCCAAATTATTGGGAGATTTCAGGAAATTGTTGGGAGTACAAGAGATCAACACATGGCTCCGCCAAGAAGTGAGAAACCTGGATTACCAGCAATTAAACGTAGTGTATTGTTGTCACAGTACTGCCCAGTGAATTTGTTGCGGCGGGATTTGATGTGTCGTTTGGGAATTTGTTCCACTCAGACAGCATAGTACATTTGTACAATATGACAGAAATGAACCACTGCATGTGTATCAATAGTTGCTCCGCTCTGATTCCATATCCCGTGTGAGCAGGGATATGTTAGACAAAGCTCGTGCACGCACACACAAACACGCTGATTTCATGACAGAACGCGAGCTTTGTTGCATTGCTCACATGCACAAAGGCCGTGACCCCTGTTATGACAAGACATGTTAAGTTAGTGCAGTCAGAGGGTGAAGTGATAGGGTTACACAGAATGTTTTGGACAGGTCATAGATGTGCTGTGTCTGTTGTGTTCCCAACATCACTCAGTGGTTCAAATGTGCATACTCTCAGACCGACGGCTGTCGGGTCTGGGAAACATGATTTGTTTCAGGTCAAAGGGTCTTTTCCACATGTATCTCTGGCAAATGGCCAGACAGACCAGTGGCGTGATCTAGGTCCTTGGGTCAAGGAATTACAGAGATTCCAGACAATATGTGGCATCAGTGGGGGGGAGGAAGGAATTGAGAGGTTTGATCAGGCGGGTGATAGAGCCCCCACCTACAGGGTGACATACAGAGCAAAGGTTCATGCAGGTAGAGAGGTGGTTCTCGCCACGAGTGAGAGATCAAGGGAAGCCTGGGGGGGGTGTTTTCTCTCAGGGCATCTGGCGTTAGAGACCTTACCAGACGAGTTACGGGATACGGGGAAGTACGATGTAGGTCTGGTTTCATCAGCATCACTGGTGGTAGTTTCACCCAAGACTGATTATAGGCCTTGTGTGAAACAATAGAGTCAAGCAAGAGGCTTTAGATGGCATAAGGCCAGTGTTTGATGCGTTGTTAGAGAGAGGAGTGATAGTCTGACTCCCGGAGGGTAGCACAGAGCCAACTCCTATATTCCCTGTTAAGAACATTTGCGGCCCAGGGGAACCTGTTGAATGGAGATTCGTTGAAGATTTAAAAGAAAATCGCTCCGATCGTGCCAGATCCATATACCATACTCAGTGGTATTAAACCTACAGCTAAATGGTTTAGCGTAATTGATTTGTTGAATGCGTTCTTCTCCATACCAGTGCATCCCAACAGTCAGTACTGGTTCACCTTCAATTTTAACAACAAAACCTCTACCTGGACTAGAATGACTCAGGGGTTTACAAACAGCCTGACCATTTACAATATGGCTCTCGCTAATGATCTAGCTGATTTTGAGACTACAGATGAGACCAGTATTTTACAATATGTCGATGACATTCTGGTAGCCAGGCCGACAGAAGAGGAATGCGTTCAGAACTGGTTTTGATACAGGCAACTTTGCAAAAAGCATGAGAGGTGCACTTATAGAAATTCCCACTATCAATGATAATAATGGAGAAGGGTAAGGGCCCGGAGACTACGAGGGTGCGGGTCAACCATCAATCAATTTTTACTTTGGCCAATCAGAGGCTGACAATCGTCTTGTCAATAATTTCGCCTGAAACGATTGTCAATCACTTTTTATTTGGCGAATCGCCTTTCTCTTAGGAGAAGGGGTGTGAGACGCAAAGCTAATTTGTCATTAATACGTGACAGCTGCAGAGGAGGACGATCAAGCGAACAGATTTGACGTCTTTCGAGGTAAGGGAGATTGACACAAGTGCATAACAATGCACAGTTATTTTAACATTAATTTGAACATTGACAGCGCCTAAATGCTCACATTTAAGAATGTAGACGAAGATGTTGAGATGCCTAACCTTAGCTAAATAGCTAAGTTAGTGTATACATCCTAGCCGTCACAACGTGGCTAGCTAGGTGTAGGCTATTCTTGACCCACGTTAACATTAGCAAAGCGGTGTACCTGCGCACATGCACAAACAGAGCAGTGCTTCTACAAAGACATCTATCATATTTATTTTCTCATGTAAACACTGGGCGTTTGGTGTTGCCAAGCAATAGACTCTTTGCACAAGCTCCACTACTTCCTGAAATTCTACAGGCATCCTTATTTCCTGTCCTATACATTGGATGGAAGTTATTAATCAGGTGTGCGGCACACCTGATTAATCACTTCCATCCAATAGTACAGGACAGGAAATAAAAATGCCTGTAGAATTTCAGGAAGTAGTGGAGCTTGTGCAAAGAGACAGTACTTCAGGAACAGTGCAAATCACCCTGAAGTCAACAGCTGCCACGTTGCATGTCTGTGACTGATAAATTGTCAATGACGTGTAAATGGTTGAAATTCATGTTGAAATGAAGTCTCCTCTTTTCCATTGCAACTATAGCAGAGGCCGTTATTCACATAAGAGTTGACCGTGTTTGCTTTCTTCACTGACAGAGAGAGAGAGAGAGAGGGAGAAAGAGCGAGGGAGAAGATGAAAAGATTTCATCAAACAAAGCTCAGCTTTGGAAAGCGAACTGTTGAGGACAAGATCAAAAAGAAAGAGGTGATGATGGTGGTACACTGCCTACTCTTTACTTAACATGATGGGAAAAGCACATTGACGGGATAAATTGTATGTCTGTATATAGATAAACAAATAGACAGGTATGTGAGTGTGTATAAATATACACAGTATGCATGATTATGTTCTGTTAAAATATAGAATTGGTTGACAGGAAACCAAGAGGTACAAGAGAGTGGAAGAGAGGGGACAGGAGGAGAGGACATAGAGATGAGAGGTGAGATACCTGATGTTAGCCAAAGAGACACTACATTAATTAGATCCTGGCAAGTTAAAAAAAATAATGTGGATGGATGGATGGATGGATGGATGGGTGGGGGTGTTTATAGCTTATGTTTATGTTTTGTTAATTTGTGGACAGGAGATGAAAATGGACACCACAGTGGAGGAGAGGTGACAGGAGGAGACCAACATGGACACCACAGTGGAAGAGAGGTGACAGGAGGAGACCAACATGGACACCACAGTGGAAGAGAGGTGACGGGAGGAGACCAACATGGACACCACAGTGGAAGAGAGGTGACAGGAGGAGACCAACATGGACATCAGAGTGGAGGAGGCCAGGCTGGGAGAGAGGTGACAGGAGGAGCTAGTCTCATGTTTCTAATAGATGGTGTGTTCTCATCAACATTCACTTAAGTTGTGTCCTCTCTGGATGACCTCCACTGCTCTCAGTTAAAGATGATATTAATCCAGTATGATGTGTGTTGTTCTTTATAGATCTAGCCTCTTCATTTTGCTCTCAAAGTGCACCAGATTGAAGCACCACAACTAAATGACCTCGGTATTACAAAACTCCTGCGTACGGCCCTGGTCCTGAATGTTTCAGAGGGCAGATGACAACCTCCTTCTAATCAAGGAGCAGCTGTTCATAACTCTGTCTGCATCACTACACTGAGGTGACATTTTGGTTGTACCGTCTGATCACAACACTAACTGTTCTAATTTTTAACCTATCTGTCTACATGTCTGTCTGTCCATCTCTATCTTTCATTGTCTGCCCCTGGGCAGCATCTTTCCATCCATTTAAAAATAAATATGTATTATTTTATGCAAAACTACATTCAGTCTAGCCCTAACCCTAACCTCTTAGAGTGCAGGAAGTGTCGGCCAGCTGTGTCATGTGTGTGTGTCTCCATTCTCAGCGTCAATACATCCAGTTTGATGGTTCACCTGGGCCAGTAGACTAAGCAGAGCCTCGACCCAAACAAGGTGTCCTGAATGGTCTCCCAGGTCCGCCTTGTACAACTGAACTGTCAGCCCAGTGTTTCAGTGTGGTCTACAAGCTATTCAATAAAACCTGGAGAAAATGATCTGTATCTTGTCTTTACACTTACAGCACACATGATGCACAAATGATAACCTTAATTGTATGACACTTGTTTTGTCAAATGCACAAGGGTTTCTCTAACTTGGCTAGACTGTGGATGTGGTGACTAGTCCAGGCCAGTCAGCATGGTATAAGCTGCATACAGGTGAGCGGAAGCTGAAACGCTTGTTCCTTGGCTAGGCCCAAGGCAGCTTGCCAGCAGGGTCAGGCCTGTGCCGGGAGGTCAGTACATTAGAACCCCCTTTGGCCGTCTGTATGTATACTAGGTTCTCAAACTTATATTTGTGGTATAGAAAGGTAGAACTTGCTTGGTTGGTTATGCAAGTGTGTGTGTGTGTGGTACTGTTGATTTTCCTCCACACTCCTCTCTCAGCCATATGTTTCCTCTATGTGGATCTGAAAACAGTGATAGGGATTAAATTAGGTTGCTAAGAGAACTGCTAGTCACCAGAAGCATTCAAGAACATAACCTGTGCTGGAATACTAGTGTATGAACAAATCTATACAAGTAGAGCACATCTACTGACAGGCTGGCTGAATGACTAGAAGGCTGACTTGGGACCTCCACTGAGGACATCCCAGTCCTGGCTATGGATCAGTAGTGATGCTCCGACGAAATAAAACAGCATTATTATAACGAACGAAGAAGAACGGCTGAACGCGATCACCTCATCACTTGCATTACGTCCATAGAAACGGACTCCACAGATTAATTTAATCTAAAAAAACGAAAAAAAACGAATACAGGTTAGTGATTTTTTGTAACCGGTAAGACATTTGAAGGCTCTCCAATCCGGTTAACCAGATGACCGGTGAACCCCTCCCACCACTAGTCCCTGGCACTACTGGAGAGGATAGATAAAGCACACATCGCTTGGTTCAGCCTTGCTTGCTTTCCGTGGCTGTAAATAGAAACTTTGGCCCTAATTCTGTTTTTCCTATTGTTCTGTTAGGCCTACTGTAGAAATCCACAGAGTGGAAACGACAGGGTTAGTGAATCGTGCCGCTGGGTGATTCATTAAACCAGACCCTTCTGAGTTTTAAGCTACGCCTCAGTCTGCCTTATTGATGACATTACAATGTTTTTGTAGCCTACATTTTGTTCTTGTTTATAGACATAAGATCTTGGATATAGTCGTATCTTTCCCCAGTGTGTCAAGCTTTTCTCCATATTTCCAGATTGGATCATAATGAAAACGACAGGCCGTACTTTTTTACAGAAAATATCAGTTGGGTTTGTGTCACAGCTGGCAGAACTGATTTTTTTTCTATTAGATGGCAGCTGGGACGGGCACTCATGCTCTCTCACACACACACACACACACACACACACACACACACACAGACACACACACACACACTGCTGAGGTGGTCTCATGTGCTCTCTCTCACACACACACACACACACACACACACACACTGCTGAGGTGGTCTCATGTGCTCTCTCACACACACACACACACACACACACACACACACACACACTGCTGAGGTGGTCTCATGTGCTCTCTCACACACACACACACACACTGCTGAGGTGGTCTCATGTGCTCTCTCACACACACACACACACACACACACACACACACACACACACACACACACACACACACACACTGCTGAGGGGGTCTCATGTGCTCTCTCTCTCACACACACACACACTGCTGAGGTGGTCTCATGTGCTCTCTCTCTCACACACACACACACACTGCTGAGGGGGTCTCATGTGCTCTCTCTCTCTCACACACACACACACACTGCTGAGGGGGTCTCATGTGCTCTCTCTCTCACACACACACACACACACACACACTGCTGAGGTGGTCTCATGTGCTCTCTCTCTCACACACACACACACACACACACACACACACACTGCTGAGGTGGTCTCATGTGCTCTCTCACACACACACACACACACACACACACACACACACACACTGCTGAGGTGGTCTCATGTGCTCTCTCACACACACACACACACACACACACACACACACACACACACACACACACACACACACTGCTGAGGTGGTCTCATGTGCTCTCTCACACACACACACACACACACACACACACACACACTGCTGAGGTGGTCTCATGTGCTCTCTCTCACACACACACACACACACACACTGCTGAGGTGGTCTCATGTGCTCTCTCACACACACACACACACACACACACACACACACACACACTGCTGAGGTGGTCTCATGTGCTCTCTCTCACACACACACACACACACACACTGCTGAGGTGGTCTCATGTGCTCTCTCTCTCACACACACACACACACTGCTGAGGTGGTCTCATGTGCTCTCTCTCACACACACACACACACACTGCTGAGGTGGTCTCATGTGCTCTCTCTCTCACACACACACACACACTGCTGAGGTGGTCTCATGTGCTCTCTCACACACACACACACACACACACACACACACACACACACTGCTGAGGTGGTCTCATGTGCTCTCTCTCTCACACACACACACACACTGCTGAGGTGGTCTCATGTGCTCTCTCTCTCTCACACACACACACACACTGCTGAGGTGGTCTCATGTGCTCTCTCTCTCACACACACACACACACACACACACACTGCTGAGGTGGTCTCATGTGCTCTCTCACACACACACACACACACACACACACACACACACACACACACACACACACACTGCTGAGGTGGTCTCATGTGCTCTCTCTCTCACACACACACACACACACACACACACTGCTGAGGTGGTCTCATGTGCTCTCTCACACACACACACACACACACACACACACACACACACACACACACACACACACACACACTGCTGAGGTGGTCTCATGTGCTCTCTCTCACACACACACACACACACACACACACACTGCTGAGGTGGTCTCATGTGCTCTCTCTCACACACACACACACACACACACACACACTGCTGAGGTGGTCTCATGTGCTCTCTCTCACACACTCACACACACACACACACACACACACACACACACACACTGCTGAGGGGGTCTCATGTGCTCTCTCTCTCACACACACACACACACACACACACTGCTGAGGGGGTCTCATGTGCTCTCTCTCACACACACACACACACACACACACACACACACACACACACACACTGCTGAGGGGGACTCATGTGCTCTCTCTCTCACACACACACACACACACACTGCTGAGGTGGTCTCATGTGCTCTCTCTCTCTCACACACACTGCTGAGGTGGTAGGATGGTGAAACCACAGTATTGTAAATGTCCCTGTGTATGTATGTCTTTGTGATGGTGATGATGTGTGTGGGCAGGGCCATGATTAAAAAACAATCAGGATTCTCTTTATTATAAGCGAACGTCCTCATGAGTACTGGGGGCAGTTAAATACCACTGACATAAATTAGTTGAGAGAATGGAAAGCAAATTATCAGATGATCACCAACCGAAATGATGTAGGCTTCAAGCAAGGAATACCAAATAAGGCTAGTCAAAGTATGTTCATCATGTAAACGGACTAATAAGTCGTTTGAAGTCAGCTCAGTTCCAATCCTTAAAGTGGCGTGCCTGTTGCAGCTCCGACACTGGATATTTACTAACTTCACAGGGACGTTGTAGACATCCCAGTCATCCTTCACGAGGATGACCAGACCTGTCTTCAGTCCTGCACCCCACCTCACATCACTGCTACCAGCCACGGCCTGCAGCCTACCTGCCTCTATCACCCTAGCCTAACCCTAACCCTACCCTAACCCTAACCCTACCCTAACCCTGCAGCCTACCTGCCTCCATCACCCTACCCTAACCCTGCAGCCTACCTGCCTCCATCACCTTACCCTACCCTACCCCTACCCTAACCCTAACCCTACCCTAACCCTAACCCTGCAGCCTACCTGCCTCCATCACCCTACCCTACCCTAACCCTAACCCTACCCTAACCCTACCCTAACCCTAACCCTGCAGCCTACCTGCCTCCATCACCCTACCCTACCCCTAACCCTACCCTAACCCTAACCCTACCCTAACCCTAACCCTGCAGCCTACCTGCCTCTATCACCCTACCCTAACCCTAACCCTACCCTAACCCTGCAGCCTACCTGCCTCCATCACCCTACCCTAACCCCAACCCTAACCCTAACCCTAACCCTGCAGCCTACCTGCCTCTATCACCTTACCCTAACCCTACCCTAACCCTAACCCTGCAGCCTACCTGCCTCTATCACCCTACCCTACCCTAACCCTAACCCTGCAGCCTACCTGCCTCTATCACCCTACCCTAACCCTAACCCTACCCTAACCCTAACCCTGCAGCCTACCTGCCTCTATCACCTTACCCTAACCCTAACCCTACCCTAACCCTAACCCTGCAGCCTACCTGCCTCCATCACCCTACCCTACCCTAACCCTAACCCTACCCTAACCCTAACCCTACCCTAACCCTAACCCTGCAGCCTACCTGCCTCTATCACCCTACCCTACCCTAACCCTAACCCTGCAGCCTACCTGCCTCTATCACCCTACCCTAACCCTAACCCTGCAGCCTACCTGCCTCTATCACCCTACCCTAACCCTAACCTAACCCTAACCCTACCCTAACCCTAACCCTAACCCTACCCTAACCCTGCAGCCTACCTGCCTCCATCACCCTACCCTAACCCTACCCTAACCCTGCAGCCTACCTGCCTCCATCACCCTACCCTAACCCTACCCTAACCCTAACCCTAACCCTGCAGCCTACCTGCCTCCATCACCCTACCCTAACCCTACCCTAACCCTACCCTAACCCTGCAGCCTACCTGCCTCTATCACCCTACCCTAACCCTAACCCTACCCTAACCCTACCCTTACCCTAACCCTACCCTAACCCTAACCCTACCCTAACCCTACCCTAACCCTGCAGCCTACCTGCCTCCATCACCCTACCCTAACCCTAACCCTACCCTAACCCTGCAGCCTACCTGCCTCCATCACCCTACCCTAACCCTGCAGCCTACCTGCCTCCATCACCCTACCCTAACCCTAACCCTATCACCCTACCCTAACCCTAACCCTGCAGCCTACCTGCCTCCATCACCCTACCCTAACCCTGTCTTCAGTCCTGCACCCGACCTCACATCACTGCTACCAGCCACGGCCTGCAGCCTACCTGCCTCTATCACCCTAGCCTAACCCTAACCCTACCCTAACCCTAACCCTAACCCTAACCCTGCAGCCTACCTGCCTCCATCACCTTACCCTAACCCTAACCCAGACGCAAGCAAAAAAACAGTAACTATAACCAGTAACCAGTACTACTACTGCAGTGCCACTACAACCCCTACAGCTGCTGCTACTGCAGGAGATAGGTCATAGTTTACACAAGTCAGGTTTTGCTAAATTAGGTTAGGCTAACGTTAAGCTGGGTTGGGTTAAGCTAAACTCATGAATTGAGGTCATATTAGGCTGAATCCCAATTCACCCCTTGGCCCTACCCCTTGCCCCTAACACTTCGTTTTGCGCGTTCACGTTTAGTGGTAGGGTCGTCCCAATGCTCGAGGGTGTCAAGCGTAGGGGTAAGCCTACGTAGGCTACATAGCCCTCCAAACTTTTCAGCCCCACACTTCAAACCAAGGGCTATGAGCAAGCAACAAAAGAATGCCACACGTTTCCAAAATACTACAGTTGTTGTGTCAATGACTATTTTAGGCGGTAATGTGCTTCTGCCTGAGATAAGGACACATAAAGGCTGCTCAGGTGTGGAGCCCCATTCAGCTGCTCTGGTTCAATAGTCCCATCTCTCCTGGGCCACTGAACACTGGGATTTGGGAGACTGGAAGTAATATGAAAGCAGCTTTTGGATTCACTAGACAGAAGAAAGTCTTGGAATCTGAAATTGTATTTTTTATGTGTGCCTCTACAGAACTATATTATGCGTTCTTGACTGACTGTAGTTTAAAAATATATTTATTTATTAAGGTCAAGCGTCTTTTTAATGGGGCCGTGTGGAGCTCTTGAAGCAAAGATAGCGGCCTAAGTGAGTGTACGAACAGTTTGTGTGGGGGCAGTGAAGGCTGGAGTCAATTTTCCTGCTGGTTGCTGTCCAGTGATGGAACGCCTTAGCTCAAACCAATCACATGCTTGTGTGTGTGTGCGCGTGTATGTGTGCGTGCATGTGGTTTTGGAGTGGGCTGAATCCTTCAACTGGGCTGTGCTTGAACGTTATTCTTGATTGAACAAGGGAGAGTAGAACATTCCCACGATGCTCCTTGAGAAGCAGTCTGAAGACGGTGATGTCTGTCTTGATTGTGAAGAGACTCTGGTGAAAGCAGTCTCCCGTCTTGGATGCTTAGATGCTACAGGAGCGTTGAATAAACAGAGGCTGTAACATAGGGCTGTAGGATTGTATCGATACAACGATGCATCGCGGTACGTAGTCTCGCGATACTGTATCGATCTTTCAGCCTGGAGTATCGATACAGCGCTGTAAAATTAAATTAAATTAAATTAAAATTTTTAAATCCAGTTTAAAAAGCATATTCTACAATATTAAGTTAAAAAAGCCTACATATAAATAAAATAAAAACCATAAATACTACAATGTTGACAGTTTAAAAAGCATGGATATCAAATGTAAAATATTTATTAGCTAGCTCTCTGTCCAGTCATTGAGTTTGAGTTATCTATATAGTGCATTTGAGCCATTCAGTTCAGTCTTGAACACTTAAAATCTTTCAGTAAATGATGTGTGTATCGCAATACGTATCGTATCGTATTGTATCGTGACCTCTGTATCGTGATACGTATCGAATCGTGACCTGTGTATCGTGATGCGTATCGTATCGCGAAATCCAAGATGATATACAGCCCTACTGTAACAGAAGCTTCCAGAATGTACGTAGACTCACACTGACACACACTGACTTACAATCGTATCGTAAGTCAGTCTCTTAACGCTTCGCTCAACTAGAGACTTTCATTCAGATTTTGTCACTTAAAGTGGGTGGAAGCTATTTGAGAGGTATAAAAAACTCTTCCCAGTGTAGGCTTGTTCAGGTTTGAACCAATCCAAAGTCTTTAGGGCGTAGCTTTGTTCAGGTTTGAACCAATCCAAAGCAGTAGGCGTAGTCTTGTTACTGTCCGTTCTCACCAATGTTCTAGCAACTATTTCAAAGTAGAACTCTCCGGATGTTCTGAGATCTCAGATCGTCTGGTATGGCAAGACTAACTTGAACATAGCTGGTAGGATTGGTGAGTACCTGGAGGTTGTTGAGTGGGTCCATCTTCATGACGGGGCCTATGGTGTTGAGAGGCAGGGAGACTTCGATAGTCTGGCTGGGCATCAGTGGAGTGTGAATGGCTAGGGGCGTGGTAGGGATCACTCCGAAACTAAACACACAGGAACACACATATGAGCACATACGTTTCTATGCCTACTCAACAGTATGGCTGTCCAGATACCTTTCTATACAAAATATACATTTCACTGCACACTATTATGTCTTGATCACACATCATCTGTGGTTAGTTGATGAGTAGCCAAGGGTGTTATTTTGAGTTGTTATGGTGAGTTTTCTAGAAGATGAGTGCCGAACAGCTACAGTACATACAAGACAGGTGTGGATTAAAGGTAGACATTTGTGAGCGGAAGCAGAAGACCTTGCTGCCATCATGGTTGAGGTGCACTGTGTATTGACAGCACATCTGTAGTGAGGGCCATGCCAATCTTGTGTGTAGCAAGATAATATACATTTCCATCTAAGAGTGAGTGAATGAACTCAATCCGTGACTGCCAAAGCCTAGTGTACTTGTAAGGTTGGAGGTGGTTTATTTTGTCATGTGTATATAATACAGGTACAATGAAATGATGTCATTCATCCTCCCACCGGCCCCTCCCTCACCTGTTCTTGTTGAACTGGATGGCGAAGTCGCTCATGTGCTGCAGGGCCTTGTTGGTGAAGGTCATATCCATGTACATATGGCCTTGACGCCGAGAGAATGTTCCAGAGATCTCCAGACCCTTGGCTTTCACCGCAGGCAGCCACACCTGGGAAAAAACCATCATAAGGACCAGGCATAAAAACATCATAAGGACCAGGCATAAAAACATCATAAGGACCAGGCATAAAAAACATGATAAGGACCAGGCATAAAACCATCATAAGGACCAGGCAATAAAAACATCATAAGGACCAGGCAATAAAAACATCATAAGGACCAGGAAATAAAAACATCATAAGGACCAGGCATAAAAACATCATAAGGACCAGGCATAAAAACATCATAAGGACCAGGCATAAAAAACATGATAAGGACCAGGCATAAAACCATCATAAGGACCAGGCATAAAAAACGACTTTTGTATCCAAAATGCTTGTGCTCAATAGCATTTTTCACCATATATAATATTACATATGAATTTAGAACAGGCAAGCTGATCAAATAAATGTGGGAGAAGAAATAATGGAAAAGCTAGATTTTACACCTGGCGACCTAACTTTATGTACAGTGTAGACACTGAGTCATTGTTATTATCGTTAACGAAATCTAGCGAAATAACGAAAACCAGGTGTGGAAAAAAAAAAAAAAATGTTAACTGAAAAAAAGAAAAGAAAAAGAAAACCGATCTTGAACCAACTCTTTTTCTGTGGAGACGTGCTAATTTAACAATAGAGCTCCAACCTGGTGCCGTGCACTACCTTCCAGCATGAGCATCAGTAGCACTGGCTTTGATCTTTTAGCACTGGCTGTCACTCCAACTTTGATATTAGCATAGCTGCAGCAATGACACAAGCAGCTTGCCGTAGCAGATACTCACAGCTTTGGGCGCCACGTGTCCTCCGGTGGTGCTGGCCATGCCCGTGGAGAGCTCAAACAAGTCGCTGAGGCCGCTGCTCAGAGCCGCAGGTGCAGGAGTGGGTGAGGGGGCGAACGTGTTGGGAACGGATGAGGGGATGAAGTTCTGTCCCACCTAACGCACGCACACACAACCCCACAAGTCGTTAAAAACAGAATTTGGTTGTAAATACAACTCCACAATGAGACGGTGGTTCTCTAACGACCTACTTGAGACAGTGAAGGTTTATAACTCCCCGTTTTTGTTTCTGCTTTGTCAACTTCTGAAAGCTTTGGTAGAAAATAATTTCTTTCTATTAAAATTCTGACCACGGGACAAACTCTATAGTGTTCCAAAGCCCTGATTTTGCACAAAAGAGCGAGAGTTATGTAAAATCCGGCCTATTATTCTTTGCAATTTGAGCAAAACATTATTTTCATTAGCAGATCTAGGGAGAAGTTAGGATATTTCACATCAGTGGCAAGCAAAGTTGAGGCGTGAGAGCATCACCCTGTCATCCAGCTTTGAGCCGTGTGGTGGGTGAGGTCAGTAACTAGGATCATGCAGCGTGCAGAGGGACGGTCAGGCTTTGAGCCGTGTGGTGGGTGAGGTCAGTAACTAGGAGCATGCAGAGGGACGGTCAGGCTTTGAGCCGTGTGGTGGGTGGGGTAAGTAACTAGGAGCATGCAGCGGGACGGTCAGGCTTTGAGCCGTGTGGTGGGTGAGGTCAGTAACTAGGATCATGCAGCATGCAGAGGGACGGTCAGGCTTTGAGCCGTGTGGTGGATGAGGTCAGTAACTAGGAGCATGCAGAGGGACGGTCAGGCTTTGAGCCGTGTGTGGGTGAGGTCAGTAACTAGGAGCATGCAGCATGCAGAGGGACGGTCAGGCTTTGAGCCGTGTGGTGGGTGAGGTCAGTTACTAGGAGCATGCAGAGGGACGGTCAGGCTTTGAGCCGTGTGGTGGGTGAGGTCAGTTACTAGGAGCATGCAGAGGGACGGTCAGGCTTTGAGCCGTGTGGTGGGTGAGGTCAGTTACTAGGAGCATGCAGAGGGACGGTCAGGATTTGAGCCGTGTGGTGGGTGAGGTCAGTTACTAGGAGCATGCAGAGGGACGGTCAGGATTTGAGCCGTGTGGTGGGTGAGGTCAGTAACTAGGAGCATGCAGCGTGCAGAGGGACGGTCAGGCTTTGAGCCGTGTGGTGGGTGAGGTCAGTGACTAGGAGCATGCAGCATGCAGAGGGACGGTCAGGCTTTGAGCCGTGTGGTGGGTGAGGTCAGTAACTAGGATCATGCAGAGGGACGGTCAGGCTTTGAGCCGTGTGGTGGGTGAGGTCAGTAACTAGGAGCATGCAGCGTGCAGAGGGACGGTCAGGCGGGAGGGATTCACTTACTGCTGGACTTCCCCCAACACCTCCTCCTAGGTCTCCCCCCAGCTACGGGACAGACAGAGGACAGGCCACACATCCAGCACCAGCATCCACACACAGAGGACAGACAGAGGACAGGTCACACATCCAGCACCAGCATCCACACACAATGGACAGACAGACAGGAGACAGACAGAGAGAGGCACTTAGCAATAGCAAACCCATATAGCACCCATTTTAGTTCCTGGAAAAAATGTGACCTTCCCCCCCAGTTGTGTGTGTTGTTAAAATGATGTGAAGATAGTACATGACACAATGGAGTGGTTATCAGGCAGGCAGCATCAGTCAGGAAACAAGGAAACCTTGCCCAAACATGGACATTAAAGAAAAGCTCAAAATATGATCAAAACACTTGTGCCAATAAGCAAGAAACAGCAATTTACATATAATTTGTTTATTTAAAAGATCCACATAGCTAATGCCATGGGAATCAGCTAGTCTTCCTGGGGTGTATTGGGCTCCTTTCATCTTTGTTATCTCAAGTTTTTATTAAGTGGATCCAGTTATTCAGCTGACTTGCAAGATTAAAATGGCATCTTCAAAGGTTTCCTAAGAGGCCAACATACATTTCTGACAGCAGCTCGTGCACTTTTAAGATTCAAATATCAATTCCTAAGGCTAGTTGGAAGGATGTAATATTTGCAACTTGTAATATCAAGAACAAGACCTTGATTTTGGGACTTCACTCCTAGTTGAATGGCAGCGAGTCACCTTGACAGGCAGACAGAGCGACCCAATGGAATACCATAAAACGTTATGGCCTGAGGCACAGCAAGGCACAAATCACACACTAGCTGGCAAGAGGCCACTAAAGGCCCGGACACAAAAGCACTGAGGCAACTAAGCAATATTTAGAAATGCACTTGAAGACATATTTACCAAAGGTTATCTGAACGAATAGTTCATTTTCATAATCAAACATAGGCCAATTTAACCTAACTTTGAAGTTTAATCAATTTACTGTTAAGAATTGCGTATAGGCCTAAGATACCAGCTTTCCATGCCATGCTCCATGCTTTCATCAAACGTTCATGAGACAACCACGAATGACCTTCGCTGAACATAGTGGAGTGAACCACCGGGACAGCCTCACTAAGCTCTAATAGAATCAGCTCAGCCCTCCCTTCAGTGTGTGTGTGTGTGTGTGTGTGTGTGTGTGTGTGTGTGTGTGTGTGTGTGTGTGTGTGGGAGGTTGAAGGTTTGCTAGGCCTCTCTGTAAACCAGACTGAGCTGATCCCCTCACAGCAACCATCATGTTCAACCTCTCAACTGTTTCAAACCTCACATAACCTCTGATTACAACTACTAATATTATTACAGGTACACATATTATTTTTAAGAAACTATTCATATTATCCTACTGAATATGTTTTGTCCAACAGCAAAATGCACAACACACAGAAGTAATTGAACGTGGCCCAAGGTTGCCAGGGAGGAAGGCTTCTTGGGAATTCTTGGGGATGCAAAATATGAAAAGCAATTACTGTTTATTATCTAATACTGAGGCTTCATGATTTCAAAAGAGCTCTACATGTATGTAACCCTAATTTCACAGGATGTAAAAGCCAATCAGTCATTAGTAGTTTAATCTCTCCTTCCACATCATACAGTACTTCCAGACTAATTTTCATATTATATTTTGATAGTTCTGTGAGTCTTGAGAATGTGGGGTAGTCAGATTCATCTATTATTCATACAGGTATTGAACTTGTACTGTAAGTTGATCATGTCTTACTTGATCCTCTTATTTTCATAGTCAGTTTTCATCAAGAGCTGGGAAAACACAGTGTTGAAAAGTGAGTCAGTGATAAAGAGTGCTTATAGAGAGTTCTATAGAGAGAAAGTGAGTCAGTGATAAAGAGTGCTTATAGAGAGCTCTATAGAGAGAAAGTGAGTCAGTGATAGAGTGCCTATAGAGAGCTCTATAGAGAGAAAGTGAGTCAGTGATAGAGTGCTTATAGAGAGCTCTATAGAGAGAAAGTGAGTCAGTGATAGAGTGCTTATAGAGATCTCTATAGAGAGAAAGTGAGTCAGTGATAGAGTGCCTATAGAGAGCTCTGTAGAGAGAAAGTGAGTCAGTGATAGAGTGCTTATAGAGAGCTCTATAGAGAGAAAGTGAGTCAGTGATAGAGTGCTTATAGAGAGCTCTATAGAGAGAAAGTGAGTCAGTGATAGAGTGCTTATAGAGAGTTCTATAGAGAGAAAGTGAGTCAGTGATAAAGAGTGCTTATAGAGAGCTATATAGAGAGAAAGTGAGTCAGTGATAGAGTGCTTATAGAGAGCTCTATAGAGAGAAAGTGAGTCAGTGATAGAGTGCTTATAGAGAGTTCTATAGAGAGAAAGTGAGTCAGTGATAGAGTGCCTATAGAGAGCTCTATAGAGAGAAAGTGAGTCAGTGATAGAGTGCCTATAGAGAGCTCTATAGAGAGAAAGTGAGTCAGTGATAGAGTGCTTATAGAGATCTCTATAGAGAGAAAGTGAGTCAGTGATAGAGTGCCTATAGAGAGCTCTATAGAGAGAAAGTGAGTCAGTGATAGAGTGCTTATAGAGAGCTCTATAGAGAGAAAGTGAGTCAGTGATAGAGTGCCTATAGAGAGCTCTATAGAGAGAAAGTGAGTCAGTGATAGTGTCTATAGAGAGCTCTGTAGAGATAAAGTGAGTCAGTGATAAAGAGTGCCTATAGAGAGCTCTATAGAGAGAAAGTGAGTCAGTGATAGAGTGCCTATAGAGAGCTCTATAGAGAGAAAGCGAGTCAGTGATAGTGTCTATAGAGAGCTCTATAGAGAGAAAGTGAGTCAGTGATAGAGTGCTTATAGAGAGCTCTATAGAGAGAAAGTGAGTCAGTGATAGAGTGCTTATAGAGAGCTCTATAGAGAGAAAGTGAGTACGTGATAAAGAGTGCCTATAGAGAGCTCTATAAAGAGAAAGTGAGTCAGTGATAGAGTGCCTATAGAGAGCTCTATAGAGAGAAAGCGAGTCAGTGATAGTGTCTATAGAGAGCTCTATAGAGAGAAAGTGAGTCAGTGATAGAGTGCTTATAGAGAGCTCTATAGAGAGAAAGTGAGTCAGTGATAGAGTGCCTATAGAGAGCTCTATAGAGAGAAAGTGAGTCAGTGATAGAGTGCCTATAGAGAGCTCTATAGAGAGAAAGTGAGTCAGTGATAGAGTGCCTATAGAGAGCTCTATAGAGAGAAAGTGAGTCAGTGATAAAGAGTGCTTATAGAGAGCTCTATAGAGAGAAAGTGAGTCAGTGATAGAGTGCCTATAGAGAGCTCTATAGAGAGAAAGTGAGTCAGTGATAGAGTGCCTATAGAGAGCTCTATAGAGAGAAAGTGAGTCAGTGATAGAGTGCCTATAGAGAGCTCTATAGAGAGAAAGTGAGTCAGTGATAGAGTGCTTATAGAGAGCTCTGTAGAGAGCTCTTTGCAACCCTCTTTTTCAAACCACATGGTTGACATTTCCATAGGATGTGAAAATCAATAATTGTATGTACTGTAATCATTCCTTCCACAAACACTTGCCTTTTGTTGAGACTGTATTGACAAGAGCGTATTTTGAAAAACGTGAGGTAGACATCTCTGAAGAGAGCGTGTCCCATAGGCAGCCTTGCTTGGGAAGCGTTGGGCTCTTGACTGCCTGCCAGCTCAACCTGATGCAGGTACCTGAAGGTCAGCAATCATATTCAGCCTCAGTATATTGCTGACTGAGCCCTTTTCTGATGCAGTAATGACTCAGCCCTTCTGGGCCCATGCAGCTGCGTGCCTCTAGGAAGTGACACTGCAGTAGGTCTGGGGAGAGTTTCACAGTGTGCGAGTACCAGGGCTTAAAAACTACATTATTTTTAGATGGGTCCAGGCTCAGGACTAAATGCGACCAGGCTTTTGCAGTGGCTGCCCCGAAGCTGTGGAACAGCCTGACGCTACAAAGTCTGCCCAGACCCTAGACATGTTTAAATCACAGATAAAGACTCACCTGTTTTCACTGGCTTTCTAAGGCTAGTTAAGCCATACATCCCTGGCCCTGGTAGGACTGTGTCGTTTTTAAATGGTGCACTTTTATATTCAGTATTGTTTGTATGTATTGTCTGTTTTTATTTCATTTAAACTGTAAAGCACTTTGGTGCAACTTCGGTTGATTTTAAATGTGCTTTATAAATAAAGTTGACCTTGACCTTGAAAAGTTGACCTAGGTCTGGGGAGAGTTTTAGAGTGTGAGTACACTGCAGTAGGTCTGGGGAGAGTTTTAGAGTGTGTGAGTACACTGCAGTAGGTCTGGGGAGAGTTTTAGAGTGTGTGAGTACACTGCAGTAGGTCTGGGGAGAGTTTCAGAGTGTGTGAGTACACTGCAGTAGGTCTGGGGAGAGTTTTAGAGTGTGTGAGTACACTGCAGTAGGTCTGGGGAGAGTTTTAGAGTGTGTGAGTACACTGCAGTAGGTCTGGGGAGAGTTTTAGAGTGTGTGAGTACACTGCAGTAGGTCTGGGGAGAGTTTTAGAGTGTGTGAGTACACTGCAGTAGGTCTGGGGAGAGTTTTAGAGTGTGTGAGTACACTGCAGTAGGTCTGGGGAGAGTTTTAGAGTGAGAGAGTACACTGCAGTAGGTCTGGGGAGAGTTTTAGAGTGTGTGAGTACACTGCAGTAGGTCTGGGGAGAGTTTTAGAGTGTGTGAGTACACTGCAGTAGGTCTGGGGAGAGTTTTAGAGTGTGTGAGTACACTGCAGTAGGTCTGGGGAGAGTTGTGTGTGAGTACACTGCAGTAGGTCTGGGGAGAGTTTTAGAGTGTGTGAGTACACTGCAGTAGGTCTGGGGAGAGTTGTGTGTGAGTACACTGCAGTAGGTCTGGGGAGAGTTTTAGAGTGTGTGAGTACACTGCAGTAGGTCTGGGGAGAGTTTTAGAGTGTGTGAGTAACACTCAAGGACTGGGATGCTCTCTGATCCAACTCAAGCCACTGCTCAGCACTTCACTAACAATGTTTTGATACTGTACCGAGAGGTTGTACCCCATGACAGGAGTCATGTATGTGTTCTAACAGCTGAAATATAACCCAAGCCTGTCGTACAGCCTCCATACAAACTAGCTCAAGAGGAAGATATGAGGGCGCATGACTTGAGAATAAAGAGGATGGTTCGAATGTTATTAACAAAGTTCAGAAGTAGGCTAATGTACATAAAATAACATTATTAAAAGAACATTATAACATTATAGCCTACAGCCATAAAATTGTATAGCCTGAGGCACAGCAAGGCACAAATCACACACTGGCTGTCTTGGGCGGGGGCTGTCTTGGGCGGGGGCTGTCTTGGGCCGGGGCTGTCTTGGGCTGTCTTGGGCAGGGGCTGTCTTGGGCCGGGGCTGTCTTGGACCGGGGCTGTCTTGGACCGGGGCTGTCTTGGGCCGGGGCTGTCTTGGGCTGGTTTGGGCGTGGGCTGTCTTGCGCCGGGGCTGTCTTGGGCCGGGGGTGTCTTGCGCCGGGGGTGTCTTGCGCCGGGGCCACTTAAGTCCTTGCCACAAAAGCACTGAGGCAACTAAGCAATATTTAGAAATGCACTGGACATATTAAGATTCAATTATTAACAGGCACAGGCTCATAATAAGGTTGACCCTGTACCACATTAGGTTATCTGAACCAATAGTTCATTTTCATAAACATAGGCCAATGTAATGTAACTTAGTTAAATCAATTAACTGTTAAGAATTGGATTCATTATAGGCATATGATCCCAACTTTCCACCATACAGCCATAGTCTGAAAGAGACATAGGGAGCCAAGCCTACATTATATATAATATATAATATAATATATATATATATATATATATATATATATATTAATATAATAATATAATATACATATATCCACAATATGATGTATGGTCTCTCTGGAATCCCAAATGATGGAAGTCCGTCTAGCGACAGAGAACTTGAATCCTTGGAGGCATATAATGTTATTCTACATCCATTATAAAATACGCCAATCTTCACTTGGTTATGTTTAATACATAAAGAAAGATCTATCTCTAGGCTGACTTCCCTCACCTGTCCATCCCAGGCTGCTTCCCTCACCTGTCCAGCCCACCAGGCTGCTTCCCTCACCTGTCCATCCCAGGCTGCTTCCCTCACCTGTCCATCCCACCAGGCTGCTTCCCTCACCTGTCCAGCCCACCAGGCTGCTTCCCTCACCTGTCCAGCCCACCAGGCTGCTTCCCTCACCTGTCCATCCCACCAGGCTGCTTCCCTCACCTGTCCAGCCCACCAGGCTGCTTCCCTCACCTGTCCATCCCAGGCTGCTTCCCTCACCTGTCCATCCCACCAGGCTGCTTCCCTCACCTGTCCATCCCAGGCTGCTTCCCTCACCTGTCCATCCCACCAGGCTGCTTCCCTCACCTGTCCAGCCCACCAGGCTGCTTCCCTCACCTGTCCAGCCCACCAGGCTGCTTCCCTCACCTGTCCATCCCACCAGGCTGCTTCCCTCACCTGTCCAGCCCACCAGGCTGCTTCCCTCACCTGTCCAGCCCACCAGGCTGCTTCCCTCACCTGTCCATCCCAGGCTGCTTCCCTCACCTGTCCATCCCACCAGGCTGCTTCCCTCACCTGTCCATCCCAGGCTGCTTCCCTCACCTGTCCAGCCCACCAGGCTGCTTCCCTCACCTGCTTCTACAGCCCACCAGGCTGCTTCCCTCACCTGTCCATCCCACCAGGCTGCTTCCCTCACCTGCTTCTACAGCCTGATGACTTCCGTTCCTCCCGAAGGAGGCTTCCTGGGCCCAAGAAGGAAGAAGTAATTTAGTGTGAGGGGACCTGGGAGTGAACGGGAGGCCTGATACCATCCGTCTTCTCCAAAGTTAATGGCAATTTCCCAGGGGCCCGAGCTGCAGGGTCCCCCGAATCCAATTACACCATGTGAATGTCAGAATGCTACTCACCCACATTGTTTCTATGGGGAGAAATGAATTATTTTTGTCACAAAAGGGTGAGCAAATTGCATAATATTGCTGCAGTTTGAGTGTGTTTTCACATTATCTTTGGCTGACAGTTCTGTAACTGAGTGTTGGAGAGTGAGACAGACTCATGTATTATTCATGCAAGGTAGAACACTTGCAGGCCATGTTGCTCAGGTGTAAATTCACTCTCTGTGCTTCATATCTAGTTCATCATGAGCTGAGAAAATAGAAAGTGCTGATCGGCGTGTCAATGATGAACAGTGTGTCAGCACATAATGACAATAGGTACAGCTCCCGATAATAAACTTGCCATTTGCCTTCAGTAACTGTCTTCTAATGTGTCTGAACAGCGGTTTTCAAATATGTGAATAAAGCGTGGAGCTCTAAGGGAGAGCAGGTCACGGTGCCTTTTCACATTATCAATGCAAAACTCAAAACAGACAACAGGGCAATTCCAGTTCACTGCAATTAGGCTTTCATTAAAACCCATATTAATTCCATGAATTGCATGAATGAGCTGCGAGTCCTGCTTTGATCCTAGAATGACGAGCATATCTCTCACTCCCGACTGCAATCAGCCAACCCTGCACTGTTCTCCACTGCTCCGTGTAGCGTCGCGGCCGAAAGGATTTGAGTCATTGCCGTTTTAATGAACGGACAATTTAGATGTAATCGGAAGGGTTTGAAACTCTTTAGAGCAGAGTAAGAGACACTTGGAATAATCCCTCATAATGACAATGCCATGGTTGACCCGTGTGCTGAGACCGTACACCCAGGCTTCGGTTTATAGAGAATGTGAAGTTGGCATGACAACGTCCCCCCGTGTTGCATGTTTGGGGTGGCGGCGCCATCTGTGAGGCGAGTAGCTGAGTTGGAGTTATGACATGGAGGCTGTGTTTTGATTTTCTGTCGTGAATCTGGAAAACGTTGCCAGTCAGTGCTGTTGCAAGAGCTGTCATAGCAGGTCCCACCATCGTCCAGGGAGCAAAGCTGTCATAGCAGGTCACGCCATTGTCCAGGGAGCAAAGCTGTCATAGCAGGTCACGCCATCGTCCAGGGAGCAAAGCTGTCATAGCAGGTCACGCCATCGTCCAGGGAGCAAAGCTGTCATAGCAGGTCACGCCATCGTCCAGGGAGCAAAGCTGTCATAGCAGGTCACGCCATCGTCCAGGGAGCAAAGCTGTCATAGCAGGTCACGCCATCGTCCAGGGAGCAAAGCTGTCATAGCAGGTCACACCATCGTCCAGGGAGCAAAGCTGTCATAGCAGGTCACACCATCGTCCAGGGAGCAAAGCTGTCATAGCAGGTCACACCATCGTCCAGGGAGCAAGGAGAAAACTACGTTTTAGCCTCCAATTCATACAGTAGCTTCAACTCACCAACATCCACCCTTAAAACTCACCTAATTTAAAAGTTTAATTTTGCCTTCAATTTGTAATTCCCTTCTACACACACCCAGTCTCCATTAGTTTATTGTCTATTGTCCCTTTTACTGTTCTGTTTGATGTGTTGTCTGTGCTTTCTTTGTCGATTGTTGATTTCCTGATATGTTTGTAAAGCGACATTGGGTCCCATGAAAGGCACTATATAAAATGAAGTGTTATTATTATTATTATTAAAATTATAACAGCAATCCTCACAAGATGGTGCTGCCCACGTCCCAACATGCGTGACGTAGCTTCCCATTCCCTCTAGTTTGGGCTGATAACTAAGGTGGGCTTATAGTGAACGTGTCCCAATAACACCGTCCACATTCTATGGTCAGCCAACAACAATCTCGTCGCCATTGTTTGTGAGAAGTATAAACGAGGGTTGCAAATTTCAAGGAATTTCATTAATCGATAACTGTTAACCTTAACAAACGATAGTCAATTAATTGATAAGAACGTCCCACGCCGGACTGCGCTTTGCTCGCTTCATTTTTGTGTCTTCTTCGCTGTCGTTGAAATTTCCCAGCATCCTAATTAGCCTTCGCTAGATGGCGTGGCGCCCTCATGTGCAGTCAGACCTTAAATCATGATTACATTTCACACAACTCCCGTTGATAACGTTCGTTCCACACCGAAAAGTTCTGTTCCATTAACAAGCAATTAATCGAGTAAACAAATCTTACTCGAGTAAATTCTTATCGGCAATTAATCGATAGTGGATTAACTGTTAACATTTCTAGTATAAACCCAACAACGATGTGACACAGTAATGCGCAATCATTTACATTTGATCAATGAACAGCTGCATTATGCAGCCTGCTGAAACTCCACAGAAAGGGGAAGAGCTTACTTTTGTAGAGTGTTTTAAGTGTTTCATACACAGCGGATCATTCTTAAATACATGTTTGTAACTACCTACACAACAGTTTGTCAAGTTTGTATCTGACACTTATCCGTGGATGAGTTGGGAAACATCTGACACTCATCCGTGGATGAGTTGGGAAACATCTGACACTCATCCGTGGATGAGTTGGGAAACATCTGACACTCATCCGTGGATGAGTTGGGAAACATCTGACACTCATCCGTGGATGAGTTGGGAAACATCTGACACTCATCCGTGGATGAGTTGGGAAACATCTGACACTCATCCGTGGATGAGTTGGGAAACATCTGACACTCATCCGTGGATGAGTTGGGAAACATCTGACACTCATCCGTGGATGGGGACGACAGACGTGAGCGTCTCTGCAGGCTAGACCAGAACACCAGCAGCTCATATCATTAAAAACACATTATCACTCTGTGCAGGAAGATAATTCTCCCCCAAAACATAAGAAAGTCATTACTTTATCTCATTATCTCAAGAGAAAAAAGCTGGTACCCATTAAAATTCAAAGATATGTATCGACCTATTACACACTGAGTTGTGAAGAAACTAAATAAGAGTTGCAAACCTTTTTTTACTGTGGCAACACAATGAACCAGTACGTATATGAATTACAAAAATCACTATACAAAATGAAGATGGAAATGTAATGTAATGTCCCTTTTGTGGTGAGGTACTGCCTCATGGCAGGTTGGTTGCTGTAAGGCCCAGTGACCTGCCTCCCTCTTCTGCCCGTGTGTCTCCCTCGACGGGGATCAATCAGCCCAAACAAGCTTATCAGTGACAGACTGGGGCTCTGTGGTCACAGCTGACCCCAGATCAGCCCTGGGTGTGAGGGGGCTCAGTTTAGCTCCAGCCTGGAGCGCCACCATGACAGGCCCTGACAGCAGAGACCACGCCAGATCAGCCCTCGGCTGCGCGTTGCAACAGAGTGGAAATGCCAGCACGCATATTTAGACTAGAGATGGGCCGATTGGCTTTTTTGGCTGATACCGATTTCCGATTTTTGGGGGGGAGGGCAGACTCATCTATACCCATTTTTGGCCTATTTTCAAAAATTGTCATTAATTGACAGCACTCACTTTGCATTTTCTTGCTTTTTTATTTAAAATTCTGCAATCCCAAGATAGTACAGATGAAAGTAACTGAATATGACTATGACTGTGTATAGGACTGTTAAGACTGTTAAGACTGTTGACTGTGTATAGGACTGTTAAGACTGTTGACTGTTGACTGTGTATAGGACTGTTAAGACTGTTGACTGTGTATAGGACTGTTAAGACTGTTGACTGTGTATGGGACTGTTAAGACTGTTGACTGTGTATAGGACTGTTAAGACTGTTGACTGTATGACTGTGTATGGGACTGTTAAGACTGTTGACTGTGTATTGGACTGTTAAGACTGTTGACTGTATGACTGTGTATGGGACTGTTAAGACTGTTAAGACTGTTGACTGTGTATAGGACTGTTGACTGTGTGACTGTGTATAGGACTGTTAAGACTGTTGACTGTATGACTGTGTATAGGACTATTAGTGCCTCATTTTACTCACGAACTGTTTAATGAAAATAAAATATATATATATATCTTCATTAGTTGAGTGTTCAAACCAGCAGGTTTTCATGTGCATCTTGTTGTGGTTCGGCCGCCCTGAGGTGCTTCCCCGTCTAGGAGCGTCATCGCCCGGCTCGCCTGTGCGCGCTGCGCGTCCTTCCACCTCGCTACGCGTGCTGAGAACGCAGCTGTGGCTCGTTAGTAATCAACACACCTGTGCTCCTGCGTCTCTCCCTGAGACAAACGAGGGGCAGGCCCGGCGCGTACATTTCTGACGCTCTAGGCGAAACACAATTATGCCGCCCCTCTATTTGCGAATACCAGCAATAACCCAGCTAGCAGGGAATGTTCCCACAGCATTGGGGAACATTCCCAACACGTTCTGCTAATGTTTTCACATTCTTAGAACAAATTATTGCTAGCTGGGAACGCACAGCATAAACAACAGTAACCACACACAGTCTAGTCTATTGCAACGCACATGTGTTATACAATGACACAATGTGTCAACATGATAAGGAAAAGCATGACGCGCATAACGACATGCAATAAGCGAGAATAAAATAGGGTTAGAATATTATTGCCTATTGTAAGCAGTCTTGTTGTGAATCTTTGGACAACTGGGCTTTAGAATAGCAGGCTACCTAATACCTATTATTCTTCAATGATAGGCTTAATGTCTAATTTACATAGCATATAACAACAATCAAATGTAGGCTATTAGGCTACTGTAGTTGTAGGCTATAATAGTTTGTTTCTGTAGCCTATTCTATGTGCAGAAAAATAACTGGCCAGTATGCTAATAATCCGGTCTGGAGTGGTCCGACTCCGAACGGACCTCTAAAACTGTGCTGCTGCTGTCGTTACTGCTCTCCGCTCAACGTGCGGCGTGAACGGATACTTCTAAGGACTGCATCACTCCCTCCAGGAAATACACTTGACCATGGCTCTTGTAGGCTATACAGATGAGTGTATTTCGTCTTCATCAAATCCACCGTAGAACTATAGAATCGGCTCACAGAAACCTGCCAGTTAAAGCCAGATCGGCCGGTCGCAGATTGGGCTAATTTTAGTGGAATCGGACGGTTTTGAATCGGCCAGCGATCGATCGGCCCATCTCTAATTTAGACGCTTTCCACAGTTTTCTGTTCCGGTGATGGTCTGGCTCTTTGCCAGGCCTTGAGCAGGTGATGGTCTGGCTCTTTGCCAGGCCTTGAGCAGGTGATGGTCTGGCTCTTTGCCAGGCCTTGAGCAGGTGATGGTCTGGCTCTTTGCCAGGCCTTGAGCAGGTGATGGTCTGGCTCTTTGCCAGGCCTTGAGCAGGTGATGGTCTGGCTCTTTGCCAGGCCTTGAGCAGGTGATGGTCTGGCTCTTTGCCAGGCCTTGAGCGGGTGATGAACTTGTACTTACGATGAGGAGAACTGTTGACCTCCCATACTGATGAACACATGTTTACTACTTCATGTGGACAGAGCACATTCAACGCTACCGTTGCTCCCATCCATGTTCTTCTGTGCCAAAAGCTGGTGAGTCAAAAGTTCAGCCGACTTCCATGTGTCCTAAATGACAGCAGGCGTGAGGAGTTGAGTCAGTCAGGCGCTTCCCATCACATGCTCATGATGACCAACCCAAATCTCGTTCTGAAGTTACCAGGGGACTCCAGCCAAACACTTGATCATTCCCCAGCCTCCCCAGATAACCTGGTAGTATGCTTTCAGGCCGAGGAGAGCTTTCAGCAATATCTCATCTAATATCTAAAAATAAAAATGGTTTTGGCAACCGGTAACCTAAATACAATTGTGATGAATCCAATCTCTCAAGCCCCCAGAGTGCATCAGTTGATTGAGAATAGGAAAGCCCTGCCTCTGCTTGGGTGTTTATGTGGATGATGGATAAGACGGCGCTCTCATGAAGCTGAAACCCAAGGGCCAAATAAACACTGAATCGCAAACAGGAAAAGCGCCGTCCTATAGATTATTCATGGGGTGAATTTACGAGGATGCAACGGCCCGTCCAGAGTTTACATATTGTTTGCAATTGTGTGTGTTTGTTTGTGTCTCAGCGTATATTTGCGAGTGTCTGTGAAAGCGTGCATGTGTGTTTGCACGTGTGACAGGAAATATTTGGTCATATTTTGTGTGTGTGTTTGTGTGTGCGCGTGTGTGTGTATGTGCGCGTGTGTGTGTGTGTGTGCGCGCGTGCGTGTGTGTGCGCGTGTGTGTGTGTGCGCGTGTGTTTGTGTGTGTGTGTGTGTGTGTGCATGTGTGTGTGTGCGTGTGTGTGTGTGTGTGTGTGTGTGTGTGTGTGCGCGTGTGCGCGCGCGTGTGTGTGTGTGTGTGCGTGTGTGTGTGTGTGTACTCACCAGGCTGTCCAGCCCTCCGCCCAGCAGGTCGACAGCTCCCATCTGCATGGAGGACACCTGCGGGACGTTGACCGGGGGTCCCAGGTCCAGGTTGAGCAGGTCTCCCAGGAGGTCTCCCTGGGAGGGGATGACCTGGGTCTGGTCCTGGGGGGCCACGGGCCCCACACTCACCGGGCTCTCTCCTGTGTCGATGCTGGGGGGGAGAGGAACCAGGGACAGGAGATATTAGGGAGGCCAACAGCGAGGACCTCACGTGTACCCTGGCTCATAGCTCACTCAGGCCTGGGGTATATGGTTACTATACCCTGGCTCATAGCTCACTCAGGCCTGTGGTATATGGTTACTATACCCTGGCTCATAGCTCACTCAGGCCTGGGGTATATGGTTACTATACCCTGGCTCATAGCTCACTCAGGCCTGGGGTATATGGTTACTATACCCTGGCTCCTAGCTCACTCAGGCCTGGGGTATATGGTTACTATACCCTGGCTCCTAGCTCACTCAGGCCTGGGGTATATGGTTACTATACCCTGGCTCCTAGCTCACTCAGGCCTGTGGTATATGGTTACTATACCCTGGCTCATAGCTCACTCAGGCCTGGGGTATATGGTTACTATACCCTGGCTCCTAGCTCACTCAGGCCTGGGGTATATGGTTACTATACCCTGGCTCCTAGCTCACTCAGGCCTGGGGTATATGGTTACTATACCCTGGCTCCTAGCTCACTCAGGCCTGGGGTATATGGTTACTATACCCTGGCTCCTAGCTCACTCAGGCCTGGGGTATATGGTTACTATACCCTGGCTCCTAGCTCACTCAGGCCTGTGGTATATGGTTACTATACCCTGGCTCATAGCTCACTCAGGCCTGGGGTATATGGTTACTATACCCTGGCTCATAGCTCACTCAGGCCTGGGGTACATGGTTACTATACCCTGGCTCATAGCTCACTCAGGCCTGGGGTATATGGTTATTATACCCTGGCTCATAGCTCACTCAGGCCTGGGGTATATGGTTACTATACCCTGGCTCATAGCTCCCTCAGGCCTGGGGTATATGGTTACTATACCCTGGCTCATAGCCCACTCAGGCCTGGGGTATATGGTTACTATACCCTGGCTCATAGCTCACTCAGGCCTGTGGTATATGGTTATTATACCCTGGCTCATAGCTCACTCAGGCCTGGGGTATATGGTTACTATACCCTGGCTCCTAGCTCACTCAGGCCTGTGGTATATGGTTACTATACCCTGGCTCCTAGCTCACTCAGGCCTGTGGTATATGGTTATTATACCCTGGCTCATAGCTCACTCAGGCCTGGGGTATATGGTTACTATACCCTGGCTCCTAGCTCACTCAGGCCTGGGGTATATGGTTACTATACCCTGGCTCATAGCTCACTCAGGCCTGGGGTATATGGTTACTATACCCTGGCTCATAGCTCTAAAGCTTTAAATCTGTACTGAAGACTTTTCTTTTTGCCGCTGCTTTTTTATTAAATCAAATAATTATTCATTCATACACTGCACTGTAACTTTTATTTCTGTATTTTATTTTTCCTGCATTTTGTTTTAAATGTCCTTTTTTGCATTTCATTTTATATGACCTTTTATGTGTTGCACTTTGTCTTGATGCTTTTAATGTCTCACGTAAAGCACTTTGAACTGCCTTGTTGAAATGTGCCATACAAATAAATGTGCCTTGCCTTAGCGTTGATAGAACCATACTACAGGCCTGAAGTGAGATATTGCTTTTATAAAACAGTCACCAAGTATGGCAATACGACAGTAATAGATACACTCCAAAAGGTTTATATTAATAAAGACAAATATTATTTATGCTTTGCTCACTGCTGACTTTCATTACAGTCCCTTTGCGCTAAATCACATACCATAGCAACAGACCGCGAGCCTAGTAACCAAAACTAGTGTCAGACCTGACCAGCCTAATGCTAGCTAGCCATGAGCCAAGTGCAATGCATATTTGCTGTGAAACATATCAAAGTTGTCATAACTAATTGCCAACTAAACTTATGGTAGGCCGCTCCGTTCACGTTCAATGTGCATGATGTCACTGTCAGTCGTAGCCTCAAGTCTGTTCATTGTGAGTTGAATCACAAGGACAGGATGTGAGTTGAATCTCAAGGACAGGATGTGAGTTGAATCTCAAGGACAGGATGTGAGTTGAATCTCAAGGACAGGATGTGAGTTGAATCACAAGGACAGGATGTGAGTTGAATCACAAGGACAGGATGTGAGTTGAATCACAAGGACAGGATGTGAGTTGAATCACAAGGACAGGATGTGAGTTGAATCACAAGGACAGGATGTGAGTTGAATCACAAGGACAGGATGTGAGTTGAATCACAAGGACAGGATGTGAGTTGAATCACAAGGACAGGATGTGAGTTGAATCACAAGGACAGGATGTGAGTTGAATCACAAGGACAGGATGTGAGTTGAATCACAAGGACAGGATGTGAGTTGAATCAAGGACAGGATGTGAGTTGAATCAAGGACAGGATGTGAGTTGAATCAAGGACAGGATGTGAGTTGAATCACAAGGACAGGATGTGAGTTGAATCACAAGGACAGGATGTGAGTTGAATCACAAGGACAGGATGTGAGTTGAATCACAAGGACAGGATGTGAGTTGAATCACAAGGACAGGATGTGCCCTGATAAGGGAAGGAATGCAAATCCAGGAATCTCTTCACAATCTCTTCTGCCTCTTCACATACCAGTCTACTTTGCTAGCTCTATCGTGGAAAAAGAATCATCCCCCAAGAGTAATACTACGGAATAGCTACAGTATAACTACAGAATAACTACAGTATAACTACAGAATAACTACAATATAATATAACTACAGTATAACTACAGTATAATATAACTACAGTATAACTACAGAATAACTACAGTATAATATAACTACAGTATAACTACAGTATAACTACAGAATAAATACAGAATAACTACAGTATAACTACAGAATAACTACAGTATAACTACAGTATAACTACACAATAACAACAGAATAACTAATAACTACAGTATAACTAATAACTACAGTATAACTACAGAATAACTACAGAATAATCACAGTACAACTACAGAATAACTACAGAATAACTACAGTATAACTAAAGAATAACTACAGAATAACTAATAACTACAGTATAACTACAGAATAACTACAGAATAATCACAGTACAACTACAGAATAACTACAGAATAACTAAAGAATAACTACAGAATAACTACAGAATAACTAATAACTACAGTATAACTAAAGAATAACTACAGAATAACTACAGAATAACTAAAGAATAACTACAGAATAACTACAGAATAACTAATAACTACAGTATAACTAAAGAATAACTACAGAATAACTAAAGAATAACTACAGAATAACTAATAACTACAGAATAACTACAGAATAACTAATAACTACAGTATAACTAAAGAATAACTACAGAATAACTACAGTATAACTAAAGAATAACTACAGAATAACTAAAGAATAACTACAGAATAACTAATAACTACAGAATAACTACAGAATAACTAATAACTACAGTATAACTAAAGAATAACTACAGAATAACTACAGTATAACTACAGAATAACTACAGAATAACTAATAACTACAGAATAACTACAGAATAACTAATAACTACAGTATAACTAAAGAATAACTACAGAATAACTACAGTATAACTACAGTATAACTAAAGAATAACTACAGAATAACTAAAGAATAACTACAGAATAACTAATAACTACAGTATAACTACAGAATAACTACAGAATAACTACAGTATAACTAAAGAATAACTACAGAATAACTAATAACTACAGTATAACTACAGAATAACTACAGAATAACTAATAACTACAGTATAACTACAGAATAACTACAGAATAACTAATAACTACAGTATAACTAAAGAATAACTACAGAATAACTACAGTATAACTACAGAATAACTACAGAATAACTTATAACTACAGAATAACTACAGAATAACTACAGAATAACTACAGAATAACTACAGTATAACTAAAGAATAACTACAGAATAACTAATAACTACAGTATAACTAAAGAATAACTACAGAATAACTACAGTATAACTACAGAATAACTACAGAATAACTTATAACTACAGAATAACTACAGAATAACTACAGAATAACTACAGAATAACTACAGAATAACTACAGAATAACTACAGTATAACTAAAGAATAACTACAGAATAACTTATAACTACAGTATAACTACAGAATAACTACAGAATAACTAATAACTACAGTATAACTACAGAATAACTACAGAATAACTAATAACTACAGTATAACTAAAGAATAACTACAGAATAACTACAGTATAACTACAGAATAACTTATAACTACAGAATAACTACAGAATAACTACAGAATAACTACAGAATAACTACAGTATAACTAAAGAATAACTACAGAATAACTTATAACTACAGAATAACTAAAGAATAACTACAGTATAACTAATAACTACAGTATAACTACAGAATAACTACAGAATAACTTATTACAGTATAACTACAGAATAACTACAGAATAATCACAGTACAACTACAGAATAACTACAGTATAACTACTGTATAACTACAGAATAACTACAGTATAACTAAATAATAACTACAGAATAACTAATAACTACAGTATAACTAAAGAATAACTACAGTATAACTAATAACTACAGAATAACTACAGAATAATCACAGTACAACTACAGAATAACTACAGTATAACTACTGTATAACTACAGAATAGCTACAGAATAACTACAGTATAACTAATAACTACAGAATAACTACAGTATAACTACAGAATAACTACAAAATAACTACAGAATAACTACAAAATAACTACAGTATAACTACAGTATAACTACAGAATAACAGGACTGGGTTGCACCAGTTTGTCTTCTCTTGTGACTAAACCCAAGCATTTAGTCACGCCTAAACACTGACTAAACTCTTAGTTGCTACTAGTTAGTCGCATATTAGTTGGTGTCTCATTTCGGTTGCACCACGGCAATTTAGGCGTTGTCTTAACTAGTAACTACTAACTAGTTACAAAAAAATAGTCGTTGTATGACTTTGTATTTCTGTATAATCCCAACTGTGAAATGGATGTGATAATAGTCCACAAAATATTCTTCCTTTGCCTCGTTTAGCACCAGCTGCAACACTCTCCTCCAAATTCATTATCTCCGTTAGCAAGGCTAACGTTGCACTTGTGCTTATTATTAGGGCCCGAGCACTGGCGGTGCGAGGCCCTATTGTATTTCGAAGGATTATTATTCTACCTTCTTGTTCTTCTTCTTCTTCTTCTTCTTTACTCCAAACAAATGCCTTTTAGGCGGCCTGAACATCGATGAAAACGGATGAAACTTTGCAGATACGTCAGTCCCGGTGAAAAATTTGATAATTCATGGGTGACGGAAATGGGCGTGGCAAAACGGCTCAAGAGCGCCCCCTGGAAAGTTTCAAATGGCGAGCCCCACCTTTCAGTTTGATGTAGGCGAACGAAATTCGGAGGGCATATGTATTTCATCGAGCCACACTTAAATGTCTCTTGGAGCTATACCCAACATGCAACAGGAAGTCCGCCATTTTGCTCTTAATGTGCCATTTTGTCCTTGTTTTGACCATTTCCATGCCTTGTACTTCGACGAACTCCTCCTACAGATTTAATCCGATCAACTTCATATCGGGTCAGCATCATCTTAAGACCTTTGTGATCAAAAGTTATCAAAAAAATTGAGTTTTTACCAAACACCCTTGCCGTGGCGCCCCGCCAAAGTTTGACATTTCGCCATAAAACACGAAGTCCTCATAACTCCTCCATACATTATCCAATTTGTCCGATATATCTCACGCTTCATGACGGTTCTGTCCTGAACACATCTATGTGTCAGTATTGCATCATACTTATAGCGCCACCTATTGGTGAAACAGGAAGTCCTCATAACTCCTCCATACATTATCCAATTTGTCCGATATATCTCACGCTTCATGACGGTTCTGTCCTGAACACATCTATGTGTCAGTATTGCGTCATACTTATAGCGCCACCTATTGGTGAAACAGGAAGTCCTCATAACTCCTCCATACATTATCCAATTTGTCCGATATATCTCACGCTTCATGACGGTTCTGTCCTGAACACATCTATGTGTCAGTATTGCGTCATACTTATAGCGCCACCTATTGGTGAAACAGGAAGTCCTCATATCTCCTCCATACATAATCCAATTTGTCCCATATATCTCACGCTTCATGACGGTTCTGTCCTGAACACATCTACGTGTCAATATTGCGTCATACTTATAGCGCCACCTATTGGTGAAACAGGAAGTCCTCATAACTCCTCCATACATTATCCAATTTGTCCTATATATCTCACGCTTCATGACGGTTCTGTCCTGAACACATCTATGTGTCAGTATTGCGTCATACTTATAGCGCCACCTATTGGTGAAACAGGAAGTCCTTATAACTCCTCCATACATTATCCAATTTGTCCGATGTATCTCACGCTTCATGACAGATCTGTCCTGAACACATCTATGTTTCAGTATTGCGTCATACTTATAGCGCCACCTATTGGTGAAACAGGAAGTCCTCATAACTCCTCCGTACATTATCCAATTTGTCCGATATAGCTCACGCTTCATGACGGTTCTGTCCTGAACACATCTATGTGTCAGTATTGCGTCATACGTATAGCGCCACCTATTGGTGAAACAGGAAGTCCTCATAACTCCTGCATACATCATCCGATTTGCACCAAATTGCTGACGCTTCATGAAGGTGGCCTTCTGAAGCCATCTATGTGTCGGTATTGAGTCACACTTACAGCGCCACCTACTGGTGAAACAGGAAGTCCTCATAACTCCTACATACGTTATCAGATTTACTCAACATTTCTCACGCTTCATCAAGGTACCGTCCTGAACACATCTATGCTTCGGTATTGAGTCACGCCTAGAGCGCCACCTACTGGTGACAGGAAGTTTCTCTCAGTACTGCACACCGGAATAGCACAGCCTTTAACGGCGCCGCACCCCGACTCGCGTGGGGTGCGAGGGCCCGCTCACTGCTGCTCGCAGCCCTAGTTATTATTGGGGTTGGTGCTTGTGCAGTGGAGGGGTTCTTTTGGGGGAGTTAGCCGTTGGATTGTTAATGATAAATGATCCTAGCCAGCTAGTTCCCAAGCTTGTTTGATAACCTTCTTTGATTCAGACATAACGTAGGCTGCCTGGTACCGTCCACTGACCAGTTGCTGGTTAACTATGAGAGGCAGGATCCCAGCCGACCGTTGCTTCCCCCCAACCCGCAACGGAGGGTTATCAACTGGGCTGGGACTCCCCTCGCTAACCAGCAACTGAGACCATTGAGCTAAAGGTGGTTAGCTAGCTCGATCGTGAAATTACTCAAACTTATTAAATATGACACCAATAAGCACACCGGTGCCAATAGTTAGCTTAATCTTGATGTAACTAAGACAACTGCTAAAAAAAAAAAAAATTATACCGACAGATTTAGCTACAATGTTTCAGCCCACCTCCGTCCTAATAGCAGAGTTGAAGATGCTACTTCCTCGCACTAGTCATCACTTACACCACCTCCCAGGGTGGGTCAATATTTAGTTGTTACTAGGAACTAGTCGTGAGTGGTGCAACCCATTTATATTTAGTAGTGACCAAATCTCGAGTTAGTCAACTATAGACTAACTACAGTATAACTACAGGATAACTACAGTATAACTACAGAATAACTACAGAATAACTACAGAATAACGACCGAATAACTACAGTATAACTACAGAATAACTACAGAATAACTAATAACTACAGAATAACTACAGAATAACTAATAACTACAGTATAACTAAAGAATAACTACAGAATAACTACAGTATAACTACAGTATAACTAAAGAATAACTACAGAATAACTAAAGAATAACTACAGAATAACTAATAACTACAGTATAACTACAGAATAACTACAGAATAACTACAGTATAACTAAAGAATAACTACAGAATAACTAATAACTACAGTATAACTACAGAATAACTACAGAATAACTAATAACTACAGTATAACTACAGAATAACTACAGAATAACTAATAACTACAGTATAACTAAAGAATAACTACAGAATAACTACAGTATAACTACAGAATAACTACAGAATAACTTATAACTACAGAATAACTACAGAATAACTACAGAATAACTACAGAATAACTACAGTATAACTAAAGAATAACTACAGAATAACTAATAACTACAGTATAACTAAAGAATAACTACAGAATAACTACAGTATAACTACAGAATAACTACAGAATAACTTATAACTACAGAATAACTACAGAATAACTACAGAATAACTACAGAATAACTACAGAATAACTACAGTATAACTAAAGAATAACTACAGAATAACTTATAACTACAGTATAACTACAGAATAACTACAGAATAACTAATAACTACAGTATAACTACAGAATAACTACAGAATAACTAATAACTACAGTATAACTAAAGAATAACTACAGAATAACTACAGTATAACTACAGAATAACTACAGAATAACTTATAACTACAGAATAACTACAGAATAACTACAGAATAACTACAGAATAACTACAGTATAACTAAAGAATAACTACAGAATAACTTATAACTACAGAATAACTAAAGAATAACTACAGTATAACTAATAACTACAGTATAACTACAGAATAACTACAGAATAACTTATAACTACAGTATAACTACAGAATAACTACAGAATAATCACAGTACAACTACAGAATAACTACAGTATAACTACTGTATAACTACAGAATAACTACAGTATAACTAAATAATAACTACAGAATAACTAATAACTACAGTATAACTAAAGAATAACTACAGTATAACTAATAACTACAGAATAACTACAGAATAATCACAGTACAACTACAGAATAACTACAGTATAACTACTGTATAACTACAGAATAACTACAGTGTAACAACAGTATAACTACACAATAACTACAGTATACCTACACAATAACTAATAACTACAGTATAACTACTGTATAACTACAGAATAACTACAGTGTAACAACAGTATAACTACACAATAACTACAGTATACCTACACAATAACTAATAACTACAGTATAACTACAATATAACTAATAACTATAGAATAACTACAGAATAACTAATAGCTACAGAATAACTACAGTATAACTAATAACTACAGTATAACTACAGAATAACTACAGAATAACTACAGTATAACTAATAACTACAGTATAACTACAGAATAACTACAGAATAACTACAGTATAACTAATAACTACAGTATAACTACAGAATAACTACAGAATAACTACAGTATAACTACAGAATAACTACAGTATAACTACAGTATAACTACAGAATAACTACAGAATAACTACAGAATAACTACACAATAACAGCAGTATAACTACAGAATAACTACAGTATAACTAATAACTACAGTATAACTACAGAATAACTACAGCATAGCTACAGTATAACTACAGAATAACTACAGTATAACTAATAACTACAGCATAGCTACAGAATAACTACAGAATAACTACTGTATAACTAATAACTACAGTATAACTACAGAATAGCTACAGTATAACTACAGTATAACTAATAACTACAGTATAACTACAGAATAACTACAGTATAACTACAGTATAATATAACTACAGAATACCTACAGAATAACTACAGAATAACTACATAGTAACTATTAATTACAGTATAACTACAGAATAACTAATAACTACAGTATAACTACAGAATAACTACAGTATAACTACAGTATAATATAACTACAGAATACCTACAGAATAACTACAGAATAACTACATAGTAACTATTAATTACAGTATAACTACAGAATAACTAATAACTACAGTATAACTACAGTATAACTAATAACTACAGTATAACTACAGTATAACTAATAACTACAGTATAACTACAGTATAACTAATAACTACAGTGTAACTAATAACTACAGTATAACTAATAACTACAGTGTAACTAATAACTACCGTATAACTAATAACTACAGTATAACTACAGTATAACTAATAACTAGAGAATAACTACAGTATAACTACAGTAAAACTAATAACTACAGTATAACTACAATATAACTATTAACTACAGTATAACTACAGTATAACTAATAACTACAGTATAACTACAGCATAACTAATAACTACAGTATAACTACAGTATAACTAATAACTACAGTTTAACTACACTATAACTACAGTATAACTAATAACTACAGTATAACTACAGTATAACTAATAACTACAGTATAACTACACTATAACTACAGTATAACTATAACGATGGCAAGCGGGTGCACACTCGGCATTCCAGGCTACAGACCCAGCCTGCCAGTGAACTCCCACAAACCTGTTTACAAACAGACGTTATTTTGATCAACTGACCACATATTGGGAATCTGTCTGGTTACTTTCTCGCCTAAAACTATTAAAACTGTGACATAAATTTAAAATAAAACATAAAAGAAGTGACATATTTACAATTGCTGAGTCAAAATGACAACAGCATTTGACGCGGAGTGATACAGAAATAAATTGTACAAAGGAATTAGACGTCTTATGTCCTATGACGTCTAATTATATGTGGTAAATATATCACGGCAATGAACCAATCAGACTGCTTGATTTGAGCTACCCATTCTATAAGTGTGTATATCAGTATACACATCTGTTGGTGTACAACTGGGTCATTTAGCAGATGCTTCTACCCAAAGCGACTTATACTGTAGTGTCCAGGCATGCAAACTGGTCAGGGGTGAGAAAGGTGAGAAGGATGCGTGAGCAGAGAAGAACACACACCTGCTGGGGGGGCGGGGGAGTGCAGGGATTTGTTTTTTGAATGACAATAAAATATATATAAATAATATAACTTTAATAATATAAATATAATATAATATAAATATAAATTTTTGTTTATTTTCGACTGAACAAAATAAAGTTCAAAAGTATAAATTTAGTTTGGACTCTACCTCTTGAGCCTGTGGCTCAAGAGGTAGAGCAGATCGGGTCGTCGGGAATGATCGTAGGGTCGGCGGTTCGATTCCTGACTCCACCTGTCCACATGTCAAAGTGTCCTTGTGCAAGTACCCCAAATTGCTCCCAATGAGCAGGTTAGCACCTTGCATGGCAGCTACCGCCATTGGTGTGTGAATGTGTGTGTGAATGGGTGAATGAGAGGCCACTGTAAAGCTCTTTGGATATAAAGTGCTATATAAGTGCAGTCCATTTACCATATTAAGTGCAATGTAGGATACCTATAATATGCTCACAATTTAACAAAATGCCAGTCCCATCACATTATTATTATTATTATAATTTCATGGGCTGAATTAGCTACTAGTCCATGTAGTGAATTAACTACTTGTCCTACTCCTACCTGACGAAAGAAAAAAAGCATTAACATACAGAGACGAGTCACATCTCTAAATGAATCCATTCCTCTTTCATTGCGGGAGAACAGCCAAGTGTGTGAAAGTCCATCCCAGGCCGCCTCCACGCAGCACGCTGGCTAACGCTGGTTTTCTTACAGCTGGGCTCGTGCTGTCCTGCGACCAGCGATTGATTGTCGGGAGAAAGATTGATTGCCTGTGGCTTTGACAGGCAGGCTCTCCACCCAAAATACATTCTCATCGGATCTGCACCAATCACACAAGTGACCTATTTTGAATTCCAAACGGCGAATTTCGCCGAAAAGTGACAAGTTTGCATGGCTGAGTGTGGGAGTCAAGTACCCTGCTCAAGGGCACAGTGGGCAGTGATTATCAAGTGGACCCCCCCCCCCTCACCTGCCGTGCTGGATGGGCAGGTGTTTGCGGTGGATGCCGTGGACCCCCCCCCCCTCACCTGCCGTGCTGGATGGGCAGGTGTTTGCGGTGGATGCCGTGGCTGCCCCCCCCTCACCTGCCGTGCTGGATGGGCAGGTGTTTGCGGTGGATGCCGTGGACCCCCCCCCCCTCACCTGCCGTGCTGGATGGGCAGGTGTTTGCGGTGGATGCCGTGGACCCCCCCCCCCTCACCTGCCGTGCTGGATGGGCAGGTGTTTGCGGTGGATGCCGTGGCTGCCCTCCACAAAGGCGTTGGGGGGCTTGTGGTAGACGGAGGCCAGCGAGCCGATGTGGCAGATGAGCTCGTCCAGCAGGGTGGGCTCGATCAGGTCCGTCTCCTCCGAGATCAGGGGCTTCTCGGACAGGACCACCTCCTTGGCCGTCACCGGGTCGGTGGAGAGCAGACGCCAGTAGATGTAGCCGCGGTCGCGCAGGTCGGGGTTGTCAGAGTCCTGTGGGGATCAACCGTGGGCAGGGGGACACTGGAGCGAGGCCAAGAGGGGGGGGGTCCCTCTGTGTGTGTGTGTGTGTGTGTGTGTGTGTGTGTGTGTGTGTGTGTGTCCCTCTGTGTGTGTGTGTGTGTGTGTGTGTGTGTGTGTCCCTCTGTGTGTGTGTGTGTGTGTCCCTCTGTGTGTGTGTGTGTGTGTCACCTGTGTGTGTGTCCCTCTGTGTGTGTGTGTGTCCCTCTGTGTGTGTGTGTCCCTCTGTGTGTGTGTGTGTGTGTGTGTCCCTCTGTGTGTGTGTGTGTGTGTGTGTGTCCCTCTGTGTGTGTGTGTGTGTGTGTGTGTGTGTGTCCCTGTGTGTGTGTGTGTGTGTGTGTGTGTGTGTGTCCCTCTGTGTGTGTGTGTGTGTGTGTGTGTGTGTGTGTGTCCCTCTGTGTGTGTGTGTGTGTGTGTGTGTGTGTGTGTGTGTCCCTCTGTGTGTGTGTGTGTGTGTGTGTGTGTGTGTGTGTGTGTGTGTGTGTGTGTGTGTGTGTGTGTGTGTGTGTGTGTGTGTGTGTGTGTGTGTGTGTGTGTGTACCTGTGTGGCCAGGCTGAGGACCTGCTGAACCAGCTCCTGGGTCTCAGAGGGCTTCTTGAGGAACAGCTTGACGATGGCCGTCAGCAGAGTGAGCTGCACCTGAAACACACACCCCCCCCCGTCAGCAGAGTGAGCTGCACCTGAAACACACCCCCCCCCCGTCAGCAGAGTGAGCTGCACCTGAAACACACCCCCCCCCCGTCAGCAGAGTGAGCTGCACCTGAAACACACCCCCCCCCCGTCAGCAGAGTGAGCTGCACCTGAAACACACACCCCCCCCCCCCGTCAGCAGAGTGAGCTGCACCTGAAACACACCCCCCCCCCCCGTCAGCAGAGTGAGCTGCACCTGAAACACACACCCCCCCCCGTCAGCAGAGTGAGCTGCACCTGAAACACACACCCCCCCCCGTCAGCAGAGTGAGCTGCACCTGAAACACCCCCCCCCCCCCCCGTCAGCAGAGTGAGCTGCACCTGAAACACACCCCCCCCCCGTCAGCAGAGTGAGCTGCACCTGAAACACACACCCCCCCCGTCAGCAGAGTGAGCTGCACCTGAAACACACACCCCCCCCCCGTCAGCAGAGTGAGCTGCACCTGAAACACACCCCCCCCCCCCCGTCAGCAGAGTGAGCTGCACCTGAAACACACCCCCCCCCCCCGTAGTCAGCAGAGTGAGCTGCACCTGAAACACACACCCCCCCCGTCAGCAGAGTGAGCTGCACCTGAAACACACCCCCCCCCCCCGTCAGCAGAGTGAGCTGCACCTGAAACACACCCCCCCCCCCGTAGAAAAGAAATGATGCACCTGAAACACACACCCCCCCCGTAGAAAATAAATGATGCACCTGAAACACACACCCCCCCCCGTAGAAAAGAAATGATGCACCTGAAACACACACCCCCCCCCGTAGAAAATAAATGATGCACCTGAAACACACACCCCCCCCCCCCGTAGAAAAGAAATGATGCACCTGAAACACACACCCCCCCCGTAGAAAAGAAATGATGCCATCCAACAATTCCCCAAACAAATCTTCGGTTGGTTACACCCATCTCAAAGTAAAGACTTTCAAGACACTTTCTAATCAACCAAAAACGATGCAACAGAAATAAGCCTGGGGCACAAGAGAACGCAATACGCTGAGCAAGATGGACCCGGCCTGCGGGTGACGACCAACTGAGAAAAAGTCTTATTTCATCTCAATTCCCTCTAGCCCCTCCTCTCTGCCGAACACCCGGAGGCCACGCACCTGGGTGCTCTCGTCATGGAAGCCCTCCAGGAAGCTCTCCAGCAGCTCGTCGGCGTTGTCGATCCTCTCGGCGTACTCGCCCACGATCCAGATCATGGCGGCGCGGGCGTCCGGTTCGTCCAGGGAGTCCAGGTTCTCGCACAGCGTGGCGATGATGCTCTCATACCTGAGGAGGGAGCAGGCCTCAGAACACGACCGCTGGGGCGCCCTGGTAGCTCAACGGGCTGGGGCGCTTACCATGTAAAGGCTAGTCCTTTCTGCAGCGGCGTGGGTTCGAATCCGGCCCACGCCCTTTGCTGCATGTCTCTCTCTCTCTCTCTCCCTCTCTCTCTCTCCCTCTCTCTCTCTCCCTCCCACCTTTCCTGTCTGTCACCAACACTGTCCTATCTTAATAAAGCAGAAATGCCTTAAAAATATATCTTAAAAAAAAAAAAGAATATGACAACTGTGTTAACATGGTGTCCACTTCACACTGAGGTAGAGAGGGAGGCCGTGCACGTTGATGGGGCGGTGTGGTCAGGGAGATCACAAGGTCAGCCCTCAAGTGGACCGTTCCCCCAGCAGAGAGAGGGCTCTGGAGGTCTGATGGTGCGTGAGAGAGACGTACTTGTTGGGGTACTTGCGGAAGATGTCCCTGATGACCACGATGGCCTCCTGGACCACGTAGTTGACCTTGGTCTGGATCAGGTCCAGCAGGGTGCTCACACAGCGCTCGGCAGACTGCTGCAGGGGGAGGAGCCAGGACACCATGATGAATGATCCCATACTGACCAGAGATCAGCTGTGGTACATTACTGCTTCAACTACTCTCAACTACCATATCTTTGGCTCAATAATGTGAACAGCGTATACATGGAAGTGCTCAAAGCAACCACTATAAATCCAAAACTGTTGTGAATGACTGGTGAATTGCCTTCATATATTTCTACTGCTTTGTAGGCTAATTCTGGTAGAGCAACAGTAACTCTCTAGTCATACAAGCCCCTCTCACCACGGGGAAAATGACCAATAACATGAGAGTACAACTTGAACGGGACACCGAAAAGAGGATACTTCTACTCTCGTGGACCACCTGGGCATGTAAAGGTACAGAATAAAATAGTTCTATAACACAATAGAATCTAAAAATAGATAGATAGCGAATACGGGGCTTTTGTTTACAAATCATCAGTGGCCATCTCACGCCCGTCAGGTATTTACAATGTGAATGGATGTCCACAGAGAAAGCGCCCTATCAATCCAGGTCAATTAGCCCCTATTAGAATGTCAATAGAAAGGGGTCTGTACATTGCTGGGGGTCTGGCAGTAATATGCAAGATTATGCAAGCTTACTTTTTTGTGTAATTAATCTACTTTTAAAAATCACATATTATTTGACTGTACTCAACCCGGAAAGTCGCAATTATAAGGATCGTGTCAATGTTTTTGCTGTGTCTGTATGATAAAATGTCATAAAGCTAGAAGTATGAATATAATCATATTCTGGCCCCGCAGTGGTGGAATGAGCTGCCCACTGATGTCAGGACAGCAGAGTCGCTGCCCATCTTTCGTCGCAGGCTCAAAACTCATCTCTTCAAGAAGTACTACAACAATCCTCCCACCTAAGCACTTATTATATTATATTGCACTGTACTTTAGATTGTGATTCTTGCACTTTGCCTTCAGCACTAGATTATGCTCTTAGTCACTTGTTTGTTTTAGAAAGAAGATGCACTTGTGAGTTCTGGCAAGTAGTAGTACATTGGCTCTTCCTACGTTAAATGCAATTATTGTTAGTCGCTTTGGATAAAAGCGTCTGCTAAATGACTGTAATGTAATGTAATGTAATAATCTCGTCACTTTGATCATTGTCATTTTCCGATGAGACAGGAAAATCCCCCATGGTTAAGATCTGTGATGGAATAGTGACAATAGTGTGTGTGTGTGTGTGTGTGTGTGTGTGTGTGTGTGTGTGTGTGTGGGGGGGGGGGGGGGGGGACAAACCATATGCAGTAGTGTTTTCCCCCTTGCAGCAATGCTATTCACATTTGGTGCCATTTCAAATGAGTTATTTATGTCTCATCACTAATGAACAGTGACATATAGTACTGTTATCGTGCTGTTATAGTACTGTTATAGTACTGATAGTGGCACTGCTTTCTTTCTCTATAAGTGCGTGGGGAGGGGGGCTGGTCATAGTGATTTCTGTGTTGGTTTCTCTATAAGTGCGTGGGGAGGGGGGCTGGTCATAGTGATTTCTGTGTTGGTTTCTCTATAAGTGCGTGGGGAGGGGGGCTGGTCATAGTGATTTCTGTGTTGGTTTCTCTATAAGTGTGTGGGGGGGGGGGGCTGGTCATAGTGATTTCTGTGTTGGTTTCTCTATAAGTGCGTGGGGAGGGGGGCTGGTCATAGTGATTTCTGTGTTGGTTTCTCTATAAGTGCGTGGGGAGGGGGGCTGGTCATAGTGATTTCTGTGTTGGTTTCTCTATAAGTGCGTGGGGAGGGGGGCTGGTCATAGTGATTTCTGTGTTGGTTTCTCTATAAGTGCGTGGGGGGGGGGGGCTGGTCAGAGTGATTTCTGTGTTGGTTTCTCTATAAGTGCGTGGGGAGGGGGGCTGGTCATAGTGATTTCTGTGTTCGTTTTGTGACGGTAGTTTTTACCTCCACCTTGATGGCACAACGTCCGATGGCCCTGACCGCTTTACGCACAAAGTCCACGTCCACCTCTGTGGCGTACTCCTTCAGCTCGGCCAGCACCTGCAGGGGGACACAGCAAGCACACCTCTGAGAACAAGGTTTTCACCTGCAGGGGACACATGCACACCAAGCCCCCCTCTGGGAACAAGGTTTTCACCTGCACACCAAGCCCCCCTCTGGGAACAAGGTTTTCACCTGCAGGGGATACATGCACACCAAGCCCCCCTCTGGGAACAAGGTTTTCACCTGCAGGGGACACATGCACACCAAGCCCCCCTCTGGGAACAAGGTTTTCACCTCAGGGGGACACATGCACACCAAGCCCCCCTCTGGGAACAAGGTTTTCAGCGAGTGCAAGCAGCCATTCATGCTATATGCATAAGGATAACTTTTTGTTCTGTAAACAAACCTCACTATGACAGAAAGTATTTGTCGGTGCTAACGCTAGCCACACCTCACTGTAGAGATAGGACTGTGTGTTTACTCAGGGTGTGCAGAGTAACTAGCTTCAATATGTCATTTACAGTAGGCCAGCCTGGGCCTGTCTGACCTCACACTGCCAGCACACCGACCATGGCTGTAAATAACGCAGGCAGCTCACACACTGCCTGTCAACTCCTTCATTAAAGGCACCATCTGACACCACATCAGCCAGTGTGCCAGTTAGAGTTAAAGAGGACTCATACTTGTAATATGAATATGTCTGTTGTAATTAAATAACCCTTCAAAGCATGGAGGGCCTAAAGAAGGAAGTCCCAGCAGGTGAGGATGGCCACTGCTCTCGTTTCCTTCTTGAGTGCTACATACATGTGGCCTAAACGCCTGCCTAACTACAGCAAGGCACCGGCACAATGAAAGGAAGCATGTACTCTGCAGAAAGCTCGCCAAGCGCTGGGCAGGTGTGAGTTGGGCCAGACAGGGATGTCCATCACGAGTACCTGGGCGATGTTAGCCTGAGACGCCAGGCGGATCATGATGTCCAGCTTCTCCAGTTTGACGTAGATAGGGTCGTTGTACTTGACAAAGAACACCTTGATCTCCTGCTTTAGGATCTCAGGCCTGGGGAGAGAGGGAATGAGATGGCAAAGGAGCCAAACCAGAAATCAATAGTGAAATTCCGCAGTCTTACCTGTTCTGAACCCACAGTGATAACAGAGGGGGAGGTGGGAGGATAGTGAGAGAAATGCTGCCACCTAGTGTTAGTTAGGTAGCACTACGTGCATAAGATTATGAGTTGCCATGATCTTCACAACAGTCTTGTGTAATAGACTACCTCAGAACAGAATTACAGAATAGTCATAGTCATAATATAATTGTGCAAACAAGAAAAAACAACTTTGTACTTTCATCTTTGAGAGGATGCGCCTTCCCAGTGTTTTGTTTGTAGTGCTAAGTGCTTTTCTCAATTTCAACGTTTTTTATTTTGGACATGTGCCAAACAAATGATGCTAAGCGTCAATGTTGTGTTATCCAGAACCTCTGTGTCTGTGCTACCTTTCACATTTTGGGTATGAAACTTGGGGAAATGTATTCATAGTCAAACACCTCAGCTGTTCCTGCGACTGAACATGACTGACTAGATGCAACCCTAACGCCCCTGCGGTCGATCGACACGGTCACGGCTCTTCTCTGTCCTGACCCCACGGTCACGGCTCTTCTCTGTCCTGACCCCACGGTCACGGCTCTTCTCTGTCCTGACCCCACGGTCACGGCTCTTCTCTGTCCTGACCCCGCAGTGGGGGAACCAACTGCCCACTGACGTCAGGACAGCAGAGTCACTGCCCATCTTTCGCCGCAGGCTCAAAACTCACCTCTTCAAGAAGGATCCTACCTCTTAAAGCACCTATTTTGCTATTCATGCACTTTGGCTTTAGCACTAGATGATGCTCTTAGTCACTTGTTTAGAAAGGAGATGCACATGTGAGTTCTGGCGAGTAGCAGTACACTGACTACCTGTGTTAAATGCAATTATTCTAAGTCACTTTGGATAAAAGCGTCTGCTAAATGACTGTACCGTAACTTGAACCTCAGAGTGAATAGTATTCAAATCAAGTCAACATGTCCAAAAACCCCGTGGGGGGCCCTCTGACCTTTTCTGGACGATGAGATTGATGTTGCGCAGGGCCACGTACTGGACCTCGGGCTCCCCGGAGAGCAGGGTGACCAGCGGAGGGGACAGCTTCTTCAGCAGGGTGTTGTGGTAGTCCGAGTCCTTGGGCAGCAGCTCCAGGAACTTCATGAGCACCTTGACGGCGGACAGCACCACGGCGGAGTTGGCGTGCGAGAGGCGCGGGGTGACGCGCTCACAGATGCTGCGGGAGGGACGGGAGGTTCATGAGAGAGGGTCACCTGAGGCAGGAAGGTCACCTGAGGCAGGAACCCTGCTGATATGGCACACTTGCATACGTGGTGCTGCTATTAGAGCTGTGCAATAAAATCGATACAGCAATACATTGCAATACTTTTTCCCGCGATACTGTATCGATTTTCTGCAGTACATTTATCGATACAGTAAAAAAATAAATTGCACAAGAAAAGCAAGACAGGGAATAGATATAAAGTTAAGGATATAATTCAGCCATAGATACAGTAGTCTTGTTTTAAATGGATTTAAAAAGTCCTTATGTTCACCTCCAGGGAGCGGGGGATGGACTTTTCAGATGGATTTAAACATTTTCAGTAAATTATGTCGAGTATCACAATGTGTCGCAATATGTATCGTATCGCAATGAATTGTGATAGGCATGGTATGGTGACCCAATGTATTGTGAGGTCCTTGCCAATACGCAGCCCTATGCTGGATGTTTGGGTCATTAGAAGAAGGATCTGAGACCAACTGGCTATGTCAAAGACAAGATAAGGCAGCGTTATTAGTGCTGTGAGTGACCAAGTATTGTAGACAAACATACAGCCAGGGCTCCAGCGTGTGACCGATTCGCTCGTATTTGCAACCATTTTTCTGTTCAGAGCAACTGACGTTTTTTGCTGGTCAGATTTGCATTTTTGTTTCTTTTCTCTCCTCTAAACCCCAAAACAGTGATTTGGTCAAAACAGCAATGCTGTATACAGTATTTTGCTATCCTGCTATAACTACCCTATATTTATAATGAATGCCATGTGTTGTGTATTTTGCCTTGTGCTTTCTCATTGACTGGTGGTCCGACTGCCACAGAATTTCTCACGCATGTCTGCTCAGTTTAGTCAATTAACTACAGGTGATTGTGTATATCTTAATGATATCCATTATTCGGTTTGCTCAATTGAGCTTGAAATAATTGCATATCTAAAGCATGGAAACACAGAAGGCAGCCCACTTCTGAAACGGTGCGATGATGACGTGTAATGATTCTGGGCGGAGGTAAGGGAGCATGTATGCCACTGTGGATAGTTTATCAAGTATTTTTGCATTGCTTTGGACATATGCCCGTGAACACACACCAATGAATACACACAACTAATACACAGCGGAGAGAAACACTGAGCACACACAAATGTCACATTCAAAGCAGACAAGCAAATATTTCAGACATTGCAAATGAATGCATGTGACTGCTTCACAGTCCTGAATCTCACGTCTGAGAAGCTCAAGCCTACAGCAACAAGGTGAACACACGCACACACACATACTATCACACACACACACACACACACACACACACACACACGCTTGCTGTTACCTCTGGGCCTCCCGTTCATCCTTGGGGTTGTAGTTGGACAGGCAGTCCAGGATGAAGATCTGTCCCCACTCGGTGCACTCGTTCAGGGCGGTCAGCAGCTTGTTGATGTTCTGGGGGTTGAGGTCCAGCAGGTTGCTGTTGGGGTGGGACTCGCTGATCTCAGACAGAGCCGCCACAGCGTTGGCCACCACCTGGAGCAGGGATGAGGTTTATATGTGACTCAAGTCCAGCAGCAGGAGCTGTGTACCATTATTCAAGAGATCTGCTTTTGGATTGGGAGGGTGATCTTTAAACCTTCAATGTATCTCCAATGAGTGCTGTATTTGATTAACTAAAAGGTTCACTTTTCAAATGCATCTCGAGTATTTACTTAATGTATTTGGCCAATGGCCATGGTCTGCTACAAGAGTTCCTACAATTAAAAGTAGCAACGACTGCTCACCATGGGGTTGGAGTCCGCGATGAGGTCCCTGAGGGAGTCCAGGAAGCCCTGGTCCTCCACCATCTGGGCGTTGATATCATGGAGCTTGGCCACGCACACCGCCGCCGTCTTCCTCACGTACGGGTCCTCGTCCTTCAGACACTTCCTCAGCGGCTCACACAGGTACTCGGTGATCTTGTCCACGCGGATGCAGCCCATGGTGCGCACGGCCAGCGCTCGGATCAGAGGGTTGGGGTCCTCGCAGTCCTGGGAGTGGAGGACAGGACGTTCACACGCTAGTCTGTTATGTGCTGTAGGGATCTGCACAACTCACATTTTTCATAGTCGATTAATCAGTGGGTGGTATGAACGATTAATTGTTTTTTTGGCTGACATTCGAAAGATTTGATTCCAACGTTTCAAAATAAGTGTTTATTTGAATGAAACAAAGTAAAGACCACAGTTCCATTGATTTTGACGCTGTAATTTAGCCCCCATTCCAATAAATATAGCACTACAGAACGGCATTAGTTCAGTTCAATTTCAATATTTTTAGTTTGTTTGTGTTTATTTAAATGAAGAAAAATTAATGACAACAACTTCACTAAAATCGATTAGTGAAAAACGACTTTGACCGTCATGAACGATTAATGGATTAATTGGACCCACCCCTAATGTAGAGTGTTTCAGGTGGTCAATGGCATTGCTAAAAAGTGCCAACTGCAAAAACAAATTATATCCTAGTTATTGTAGTAGTTGCTGACATGATATCCATTTTGAAATCTAGCTTTTACATCTGCCAAAATGATAAAATATAATAACAATAAAAATAGTATCAATAGAAAACAATACAAAGCAAGTACAGTAAACATCAAGGTGTTTAAAGCTAACTGACATCAGTCAAGAGGAATATGTAGAGGTGGGTCGTATGCCCACCGCCCTTGTTCTCTGTAAAGCACATTGTGTTGCATCTGTGTATGAAATGCGCTATACAAATAAAGATTTGATTGATTCATTGATTGATTGATCGATCGATTGATTGAAGAGTGTCTTGCCTTAACAAAGCTGTTGACGGCCATGATGGCCATGTCAGGCTGGCTCTTGGCATAGTTCATCAGGTAGAGGTAGACCAGCTTCTTCAGCTCAAGGTTGTCAGTCTGCATGCAGTTCACCACATCTGGGAACAGGGAGCTGGTGGAGGTACAGGTATGGAGACGAGTTCATAGAAAAGAGAGGAGTGGGGAAAAACATGCATGATGAATAACATCCCTGTATAGAGAAAGAAGCAGTCTTTCTGATCTGATTGTCAAGTGAGCATTCTGAGTCTGACTCTGCTCACATGATCAGTCTGACTCTGCTCACATGATCAGTCTGACTCTGCTCACATGATCAGTCTGACTCTGCTCACATGATCAGTCTGACTCTGCTCACATGATCAGTCTGACTCTGCTCACATGATCAGTCTGACTCTGCTCACATGATCAGTCTGACTCTGCTCACATGGTCAGTCTGACTCTGCTCACATGGTCAGTCTGACTCTGCTCACATGGTCAGTCTGACTCTGCTCACATGGTCAGTCTGACTCTGCTCACATGATCAGTCTGACTCTGCTCACATGTTCAGTCTGACTCTGCTCACATGGTCAGTCTGACTCTGCTCACATGGTCAGTCTGACTCTGCTCACATGGTCAGTCTGACTCTGCTCACATGGTCAGTCTGACTCTGCTCACATGGTCAGTCTGACTCTGCTCACATGTTCAGTCTGACTCTGCTCACATGGTCAGTCTGACTCTGCTCACATGGTCAGTCTGACTCTGCTCACATGGTCAGTCTGACTCTGCTCACATGGTCAGTCTGACTCTGCTCACATGGTCAGTCTGACTCTGCTCACATGATCAGTCTGACTCTGCTCACATGATCAGTCTGACTCTGCTCACATGGTCAGTCTGACTCTGCTCACATGGTCAGTCTGACTCTGCTCACATGGTCAGTCTGACTCTGCTCGACCAAGATCAGCTTCATACCTCACGTCCTTTCCCACAGTCATGGCAGCAATGACCTTCTTCACTGCCTCCTTCCTCTTCTCTTTCTTCTCATTGTTCAGCTCTGCCTTCAGCTCAAAGATCTCCCCTGGATCAGGATCCAGCACAGCGTTAGCAGCAGTCCAGTTCAACACAACACTCATTCAGATAATGGCAAAGCTGTCAATTTCAAGCTTTCGCATCAACGAGTGTACACTGTGTAGGTGAACAGCTAATGTGCCATATTGCACCTACTTTGGGCATTTAACTACGATGTGCTGACTCACCTTTTTTGTTAGTCGTAAAATATTTGGAGTCCGTCATTGTTGCAGCTCTTCAAATCTGCAACATATGTGTTGTGTATAATATTAAACATAACGTACGTCACTAAACTTGTCATGAAAAGATAAGTCAGTTAAAGGTGTAACTCTAACGATACTTTGAAGTGGGTCTGTCTTATGGAACCAGGTTTTGAGACTACCAGCATGTATGTAACGCGCATTGTGTTGCCTCTGGGTATGAAATGCGCTATATAAATAAAGCTTTGATTGATTGATTGATTGTAACTTTCCCACTGTGTACTATTTGCCCCTCTATTTTAAGACTGTATATTTATTTGCCCAGGGACTGCGGGTGGAAATGAGCTGTCTAGCTATAACCTTGTACAGTGCATCTCTCCCTATTTTTATAGTGTAAATGTCTACTGTACCTTGTCCGTCTTAAAAATAAATAAAATCAATCAAATCAATCACAAGAAAGGACAACACCATAGGATTAACCTAGTCTATTACTGTACGAGGGGAAGACATCGATGCCTTGGAGGTTACAACCCCATCAGCACCACTCTCCCTAGCTAGCCGTTAGATAACACTGCTGGCTCATGTGTCTAGTTCCCTATAGACCGGTCCCACTGTAGCACTAACATTAATGGGAAATAAACATACTTTGCGTTCAACAGCCTAACCAGCAAACACACAACGTCAGGGAGACGTTCAGATCATGTCTTAATAACGTCCTGGTCCTGAACCCCGTGTGTTCGTCTGCTGGACCCCTCAATATTCACACGTCTGGCTTGGACCCCTCTAAGACGTCTGTGGACGTGCAGAACGGGTTCAATATCTGAACGTCTAAAATAAACATTCATTCTGGCTCCTAATTGGATGTCTTTGGACGTCCGAACAAGACAGAAAAGACATGTAAAAGACGTATTTTAGACGTGTCTTTGCTCAGTGGGTAGGGAGCCACACAGACTCATTACTACTTTGAAGCCCCCCAAATAATGTCCTTCGTCACTATAGGGTGTGACCCCCACAGCAGCCAGTGATGAAACATCTCACTCAGGCTAACGTTAGCTAGTCAGCTAGCTGGTTGCCCGGATGTGACGGTTGGCCTCGGTGCTTGTGCTCGCGCTGCGTTACGGGAAGAAACGGTCTCGCGAACCCAAATAACATGATACATACTTGATTTGATGGTATTTCAATCACAAGATTGCAACAGCGCGGCGAACGTAGCTCTTCGCTGGTAAACGGTCAACTGCTGTGTTGTTTCCTCCTCCTTAGCTGCCGTAGAGCGATGATGTGAACGTTAGCTAACCGTGGGAAGATGGAGAAGAATGTCCCGGAAAAACAAGATGAAGCGGCGGAGGGGGAACGGCGTAACACCGGAACCCGTCTCAACCGGAAACAAAAACAAGATGAAGCGGCGGAGGGGGAACGGCGTAACACCGGAACCCGTCTCAACCGGAAGCAAGTGGACTTTGTTTACAGGAGAAGTAGCAGCAGTATTTCAGAGAGCACAAACCACCCGCCACGGTTATCTGAACCTAGAGGGGGAGTTGGTGTTTTGCAACGAAACTCTTCATTCTTCATGACTAAATAATTGGGAAAATATTACTAACTTTCAGTTATTGTACCATCTTCTACTAGGTAACAGCAGCCATGGCAGAGCGAGGTGCACACTTGACCCACGCAGCTGCAGATGACAGACCCACTATATTCGAGGTCCTTGCGCAGGAGTCCCTGATGGGTGCTGTCAGGCCCGCTTTACGCCACGCTGTGAAGGTTAGTAGTTTGGAGGGGGCGGGGGGGGGTGATGTATCAAAATTAGTTCTCCTGTTTTACGAGCAACCTACTGAACCCACATTCATATCTGTTACAGGTATTGGCCGAGTCGAATCCTTCACGCTTCGGATTCCTGTGGAGGAGATTTGACGAGATTTACGTGGTTCTCGATCTATTGCTTCAGCACCATTTTCTATCACGGACTAGCGCCTCCTTCTCAGAAAACTTTTACAGCTTGAAGCGCGTCTCTGCTTCAGGTAGGGGACTGCCCGCTCACCTGGGACTTCGAGGCAAATCGCACTGGCGCTCTCTGCTTCTACTGGCCCTGGTGCCTTACCTGCGGTCCAAACTGGAACAGGTATTAGCAAAGCAGAGGGATGAGGATGAATTCTCCATCCGCCTGCCACAGTCTCGTATGCAGAGGATGTACAGGGCTTTCCTGGCTGCATACCCATATGTCAGCATGGCCTGGGACAGCTGGGTCTTCTGCCAACAACTCTTGTATGTTTTCGGCCGTGCAAGGACACACTCACCATTTTTGTGGTTGGCGGGTGTCCAGCTGTCTCAACTCACAGCCCAGGACATCAGGAACATGGATCTGAAACCAGCCACACCATCTGCAGGCATTGGGTCAAGGTAAGTGTGAAGCTTGCAGATTTGTGACTGCCGAGTTCAAAAAGTGTTACATCCTGACTTTTGTACTAGAACTGCGCTAATGTTTGTTCTTTTCTTCCAGTATTGGTGAGAGGCTGCGGACGCTGACGTCGACGGTGGTCGGGGGTGTTGCGGTGTCGCTCTCCACCAGCCTGTCCTTGGGGGTCTTCTTCCTGCAGTTCCTGGAGTGGTGGTATTCCTCAGAGAACCAGAGCACGATGAAGACCCTGACCTCCGTTCCCTCACCACCCCCTCCCGTCCACCTGCAGGACCACGCGGCTCTGGCCAAACACTGCAAAGTGTGTCCGCTGTGCCGCAGGGTCCGCGTCAACGACACCGTCCTCTCCACCTCCGGCTTTGTGTTCTGTTATGGCTGTATCTATGTCTACGTCAAAGCAAACATGAGGTGTCCCATGACGGGTTATCCTACTGAACTCCAGCACCTCGTCAAGATCTACTCTCCAGAGAGCTAGTGGACTCAAACATGGGGCGTGTTAGTTCACGAGTCACAGGGAGACTCACTTTGTCATCAAGCCAAAATGCTTTTCTATTGAGTTGGACTTCTCAAGCTGCAGTCAATTATGTCAATTTGTACTAGTGAAATATACTGTACATAAATGTATAATAGAAATCAATTGCCATTTTTATGTTAAAGTCAGTTGAAATACTATTGACTGATGGTGACCCAATATGCTCAAGTAATTGATCGTGATGGATAATTGCATTGTAAAATGTTCTGACCGTAATTTTGTAATGAATGGTTCTCATTTAAATTCAAATCAGAAGCACATCCCAAATGAATTAATAAGGCAGGTGCTGGACTAAAAAAGCATATGTATCAAAGAAAATAAGAGCGCACACTGTAACTCCCATAAAGATTATTTATGGACAAAAAAATATGAGTGACGTTTCGCTCTTCCTCGGACAACATCTCATTTAAATTCAGCCCTTGTCCCTAGCACTTAAAGTTTCAGTGGGAAGTGATGTGTTCACAGTGGGAAGTGACGTGTTCACAGTGGGAAGTGACGTGTTCACAGTGGGAAGTGACGTGTTCACAGTGGGAAGCAGCCATTCATTCACATTTATTTGGGAACACAACCAGTTTGATGGCATTTTCTTTGGTCAACTGATAAGGATGATTCTACAAATATAAACATAAAACAAAAAGTTCTGAAATTTGTGTAGATGATTACTCTGTTGTAATGAGGCTTCTTGGCAATACATTGTATACAGTTGTAGCCTGTTTATTTCCCTTTTAAATGGGGCCCCGTTTGTAAGGAACATGCATCTGTGGGATGAGCAGCACAGCTGAGGATGTTGGTTGCACCCATGAAAATATGACAAGTCTTCTCTGCCAATGCCAAACAGCTTATTCTGCTGTTGCTATTGACGCTTGTGTTAATCTTCCGGTAACCCCAGGTGCCTGATTGGCAGCACCTGTGCCCCTGGGCCCTGCTACAGTGGTCAGTTGGTGTCTGCTCCAGGAATTTGGGAGTAGAGAGGATGGGATGGCCGGCCAACAGTCCTGACCTCAACCCAATTGAACACTTGTGTGATCAGCTTGGGGGTGCTAGGAACCTGGAATCTGAATATGAAGTGGCAGATTGGAATACATGCATTCTTTCCTGTAGCAGCACATTCTGCTGTAAAACATTTAAGGAGAATAAGTATAAAATTCTGCATAGACAACACAGAACTCCATATATCCTTAATAAAATTGACCCTTCAAGATCACCACTTTGCTCTAAATGTAAGGGGGAAAACGGTACTTATATCCACTGTTTTTGGCAATGTTCTATCATTTAAAAATGTTGGTCACAGATCTCTAAAGAGCTGAATAACATCTTCAAATATAGCATTGAAATGAAACCAGGCCTCTTCATACTTAATCTTCCAGAAAGAAATATGCCTCTGAACCAGTGGAGGCTCGTCCATTGAGGCAGGGGAGGACAGTCCTCAGTTTTTGGAGAGAAGAGAAGGATTAAAATAGAAATATATAAATGTATTTATTCATAATTTTTTTTTTTATATATATTTTTTTTTTACAACACAAATGCCCCCCAAAAACAAGCTACACATTGACATACCCACCCCCAAACGCAATCCCACTCTGGCAAAACAAACCAGACCCGGAGAACATGGAATCTGTTCCACACATTCACCCGGAAGAACCAAACAGAAAAAAATATATATATATAAAAAACCCAAAACTAAATTATAGATATAGAAACATATAATAACAAAAAAACACAACAACGGACAAAACAGTCAACATGCCTACATTCTGTACATTCTTACAGACCAATTCCCTCAACATCCAGCATTAAATCTTTCAATTTCAGTCACAAACAAATTTGCCGCAAAGTATGAATCCTGTAGGGTTTTATGGATCATTTTATGAAATCCATTGACTTGTATTGAAGCGACCGTTGTAGATGTGTAGATCAATCCGCAGAGGGGATTCAGGAAGCGGAACTACTTCAAGGCATTGTGCGAGATCGGAATCAGTTCAAGCGGAAGTTTACACGTATGTGCTGCGACTAAATAGTTCTATGCTAAATATTTTTAAAAAGCCTTTATGGTGAATTATATGTCAGAACGCCAACTAACACCTCGGTGAGTTTCTTGTCTTTGAAATTGAGAGTTTAACATTTTTTGAATGATTTTTCACGGTGCCCACCCACATCCATTGTATGACCAAAATGGTTGTAGAGCAATTATCAGACTTTCTCAAAAGTGCTAGTTTTGTCAACGTTTTGATCTGAACCATTGTATATGATCATAAGTAACCTTAAAACAGGGCTAGACATGATTTTCCCTTTACTACTCCTTTAATGTACAAAAGAGTACAAAAAATAGGGGAGAGTGGGGTCAGTGGGGTTTTTGAGGTAAGAAAGTTACTTTTTAAATTTTCTGTATTTTTTAACTACTGCCCTGAGTTTTTATTCCCATTAACCTAAAGTCATATCATTTTGATGTATATTTTGTTAGCTAACAGCCAATATGACTATTAGCAATATTTATTGCTAACTCCTGCTAGCACAAGGAGGTTTTGTCAGGCTGAGGTGCGGTGGGGTCAAGTGTAACAGACTTTCAGCTATTCACAGCGTTCAGCCTATGCCCTTAATATTTAATGAACCAAACATTATCAATGTTTTAGTAAATGGTAATTTAGACTGTATGGAGTAGATAGGCTAAAAAATCACCTCAGAAATGTGTAATAACAGTGTAATAACAAATGTATATGTTTGATTTGGTGTTCGGTTTGATTACATGTTTACATTTCACATTTTAAATGTTTGTCTATGTTAAAAAGGCTAATAAATGACTAATTAAGTTATGAAAGATGTTTAATGATGATGTTAACTTAATACAATGTTTTAATGATCTTATTTGTGGTTGTTTTGTAATGTTGACCCCACACCATGTTACACTTGACCCCACCCGTGGGGTCAACTGTAACATCTGACTTCTCAAAAATAAATCAATATTGTACTCTTTATGTAATTTATGGGGACTTTTACATGATATGACAAATGAATAGACTTGTGTAACTATAATATAGCAAAACATGACTAATCTAGTTGAATTAGTCTCAAAGCAATCTGGAAAAGAGTAAAAAGTGTTACACTTGACCCCACTCTTCCCTATACAAGAGTTTTAAAATAAATAATATCAATAAAACTGTATGGTGAAACTTTAAGTAAGTTGCCGGTAACTGTAAGTTACCAAACTAATAAGCTAATAACTACGATACTAAGGGCCAAATCCACAAAAGGATTGCACAGCTTTTTTAGGGGCAAAACCCATGCAAATGAGACAAAAAATAGCTTCCAATCCACAAAGCACACACAAAGGGTGAGCGAATAGCTTCACGGCTGCGCCAGGCTCATTTGAATGTAGGTAAATTAGGTAATTCTGTTAAAAATTGCCGCTAATAAGCCTTGCGTCTGATCCACAAAGACCATGATCTAACTGCCACACGCGATTAGTGGAGCAAATACCGCTTTTTAAAAGCTGGTATTAACTGCAGCAGTCAGCACATACTCTCTCCCTCTGTCTCTCCTCCAAACTTGTGAGGTTTGAATGATATTGAATTGATATTGGATGATATTAAGGGTGAAATATATATAGAGGGATTTAAAAATAAGTTCAGCCAGCTGTGATGCACAGCAACAAAGACAACTGATATTTTCGTGGATATTGTGCTCTTGGCACAAAGCCAATATTAAACACATAGCTAATTGCAATCATGGGCGTAAATTGCACACAGGTGGCCAATTTGTGGAGGTTTTTGCCCGGGCATATCATGAAGGTGGCTTAGGGGTGGCTGTATAGCTCAGGAGGTACAGCGGGTCGTCCAATGATCGTAGGGTCGGTGGTTCGAATCTGGGCTCTGCCTGACTACATGTCTTAGTGTCCTTGGGCAAGACACTGAACCCTAAATTGCTCCCAATGAGCAGGTTAGCACCTTGTATGGCAGCTGCAGCCATTGGTGTGTAAATGTGTGTGTGAATGAGAGGCCTTCATTGTAAAGTGTTTTGGATAAAAGCACTATTCAAGTGCAGTCTATTTACAAAGCAAAATCTTTTGTGGATATTGTGCTTAACCGGAGCAGATTGGCATTGCAATTGCTGTGCAAAATATTGAGCTATTAGCAGGAGCAATCCCTTCTCTGTGAAGAAAGAAGAAAACAACAGACTGACGCCAGAGCAGGCCGTCTTTACTCCCTCACTAGTTATATTTACTTAATGGAGCTAGTCTCCCTCACTAGTTATATTTACTTAATGGAGCTAGTCTCCCTCACTAGAGTTATATTTACTTAATGGAGCTAGTCTCCCTCACTAGAGTTATATTTACTTAATGGAGCTAGTCTCCCTCACTAGAGTTATATTTACTTAATGGAGCTAGTCTTAGCATCCAAACAAGACACTTTTCATTAAACAGTTTCTGCAATAGATTATATTTAGCTTGAGGTTGTGACCCGCATGCCAGTTGAGTTGAATGTGATCCATTGCAGTCCGACAGTGCGCCCCCCTGCTTAGGCTGCTCACACTTTAACACTACATCAGCTAGAAAGTACACTCAACCTCCTGGAGTCTGGCCCACTCTAAACATAGCTATGACTTCCATTTTCTGAGCTGGGGCTGAGCCTAATGAAGTGAGTTCGGACAGCAAGGCCAAAGAATCCAGCTCCCCTTCAACTGGTAAACCACTAGTGAGAAAAGCAGCACAAACACAATCATACTCCAGCTAGTTTGAGAACACCCAGGGACGTGAATCTTAAGACTTGCATACCGTATTTATTAAAGCACTAGTCTCACTCTACATTTGAGAGAAGCCTATGTGGTTAAAGAACTCACTCAACTGACATCAGTTATTTAGCAGACACTTTTAACTTTTACTTGCAATAAGTACATTTGCCCAGAGTAAGTGAACTGAATGTATATACCAGTAATTCTTTTATGATTCAAGTTATTTTAGGATGGTTTCATGTCAAAAATAAGGAAATTCCCAAACTTGGCATCTTGTGTCAACATAACCCAGCAGCTCAGAGAGAAGATTCAAACTCAGGGGCACCCTGAGAGATCGCTACCAAGTCAGGACACTCTTCTGTCTTCATAGCTGCATCATAACCTTCAGCAACGTCTTGAGTGTGAAGTGCACATGGAATAGCACATTTTCACTATTGGTTAGATTGACAGAAAACATGTACAGTATAACAGTACAGTGACGCTTACTCAAATGACATTGCATACCTTGTTTGTCTCACCTGGGTCACATAAGCATTCATTTTGATTCTGTATGCATGTGCACATTTCTTGTGAAGGATTATGAGAATGCAATCATTCTAAATTGACTTGGCATCTTATTGTATAGGTTCCTTCTACTCTTTCTTGAATGATCACTGCTCCAAAATGATTGGACTGGCGAGGACAAGCTTTCTTTGCTTTGTTCAAGGCATGGACGAGAGAAAGGTGCTTTCTAATAAGAATTTTAAATGAAGGCCTTTCCATAGAACACAGCTTGTATAGACTTTTCTAAATCACAGGTGAGCCTGATTAACAGAAGTATACTGGTCACCAAGGAGACGGTCACGTTGGCCACTTCCTGTCACTCGAGTGGGAAAAGATGGATAATTGCCAAATCCAATATAGCAAGTCATGCTTCAACTGGAACATTCTAGAAAAATTGGCAGTATTCTGTTCATAAAAATAGAACCAAAAAGAACCACAAGAGAGACAAGTTACACATTGTATGGCACATAAATATCAACAAAATAAGATGTTTATTTGCAATATATTACATTAAATTTCAGACAAGATATGAAAAGACATGCCATTTCACAGAACAATAGACCACATAGTTCACAGAAAGCTAACAGACAAAACGATGTTTGTGCATTATTTATATCCAAAATAAATGATGAAAATAATTTAACTTTTGACACAAAATGCTTGTTCTGCACCAAATTTTCAACGTACAAAAATTTTTGTTTGGTCAAAGAAACAGTATTTTTACTACTCTGCACCTGCTTAATGAGTTTAAGATTAACTTTCCAACCTAGAAAGTAGACGCTTATGTTATTGTACACACAATTTAATATCATTTGTTTTGAAAAAATGTGTAAGTGTGTAAATGTGTAAATGTGTAACAAGCTCTCAAACAGATGAATCAACGAAAAACCTTCAGCGCTCAGTTCAGAACTAAACAAGTGTCTTTTCTCACCATAGTAAAAGAAAACAGGCGATTCTTAATTGGTCAGAGAACCTATCTTGGAATGTTATCCTCATTTCTTACCTTTTACAAGCAGATATATTATTTTTTTAAAGAACTGACAGTGTTATCCTTGTTGACATTACCCGAACACTCAACCTCATTAATAAAGCTTTAAGATATCAAATATTCAATAAGCCATTTTGAGTCAAACTCGACATGATCCATCACAACAATATATTCGATAACATTCCATTCCTTGACAACATTTTTTCACAAAGTCATGCTGCAAGCTATATTTGACCCTGGTTACAAGCCCCGTCTCAACTATAGTAGTCCTGCTGTAAACATCTTTAGGTTCAGAAATACTCCCCATATTTTCAATATGTATGAGGTTCTCTTGGCCCAGAAGTCCGCTCACCTGTCAGGAGTATTCCCTCGGCCAGCCATGCCTTTTCCCTTGGCACTGTCTTCTCTAACAATAATAGATGCACAGAATGTGGAAAATAAACTTGAAATGGTGACATGGCTACATTACACAACCCACAGTGTCCCATGGTGAGTCCACTAAACAACATATGTTGAGCAGATACATTTTATATTCATTTTATAATTTATATTGGCTGTGTGCGGATGGAAACACGTATTTGGCATTGTGGAAATAATTCACAGTAACTTGAGTACATATAGTAAAAGTGGTCTGACTAGGAAGAGACTGGGAGAGGTGAGGAGATTTGGAAGGGGCACCTTTGCCATTCACTATTCTTGACACCATTAACCTTACAAGTTTAGTTTACAGTCTACAGACACAGAAAACAACATATACTTTTTGGAAGCACACAATGACAGCCTTTTAAGGCATGAGATAATGCTGTGATCGCTACGTTGTGTCACTTCTCTTTAGTTAAACCTGTTTAGCAAGTTAGACATTCCCATTCTGGGCACAAGCGCTACCTACATGAAAGTGCTGATGGCACAAATGACACGACACCTGTAACAAAAAAAAAACTAAGGTCACAGTGCTGTAATGTTAGAGCCCTGTGTTCTGTAAATGTCTCTTCTTTGGATTATTCTACTCTAATAGAATCCAGGTAAGACAATATTGTCAAAGACACATTCTGAAACATTCAACCTTGAATTAGTAGTTGGACACTTGTTTACCCACACATTAAGAGTAGGTTTGGGACACTGGGAAGGGGAGAGGTATGACCAGAACAGCTGCTGAGGAGGAAGGAGAGCTGGATAAATAAGGGATAAGGAATCCCATTAACCTCCCACCTTACCAGTGAAAGCTTTCCACGATGCTTAAAAGGCCATGAGAGTGGATGAAGACCAGACCCAAAATCACACAACCTGTAGACCTCTCTCCTGCCCGTCAAGCTGCACCTTGATCTTGTGCAGTTCCTCGATCTCCTGGTGGTGGCGCTCTGTCTTGTGGCGCACCAGCGAGCGGTAGAAGTGGATGGTAAACACCACAAAGATCACCCCCACCGGCACCATGATGATGGTGGACGCCAGGGCGGCCTGCCAGCCGCTGTTCCCCGGGGGAGGGCTGGCCTTCGGGGGCTTGACCGTCCCACCTGCCGCGCTGCAGTTCATCTTAGCCAGCGCCAGCTCAGCCGCCGCCAACGCCACCTGGTTGACGCCGCCCGAGTCCACGGGCAGAAACTTGATCCAGCAGAGGAGCACCACCTCGGCCAGGAAGAGCAGGATGCCCAGCGCCGTGGAGAAGCCCCAGGCCAGCTCGATGTAGTGGTGCATGCGCTCGTGGGGGGACTCGCTGACCGAGTTGAGGTTGTGAATGTTGCTGACGGCCTCCACGTTGGGCAGGATGCAGGTGCTGATGAGCAGGGCGAACAGGTGCACGGCCACCAGCACGGTGGTGCACACGCTGAAGGCGACGAGGAGGAAACGCGGGTAGTTGTACTGCATCTCCAGCTGAACCTCCACCATGGCCACCTACAACACCAGAGCACAATGACCTCACATCACCGTCTTCTACTGGGCAGAGTGGGAGGAACTGGGATTCATCTCAAATACGGATGTGCTGATTGGGTTTCATACTAGGGCTGTGAGCGAGGGAGGTTTATACCCCAAAACATCCCTGGGAAACACAAAACAAACAGCCTGGAGACCACTGCTATCCAGATGACAGAGTTCACATGTAGGAGAGGATCCAGGAAATGCTGGAAATTAAGACTAATGTAATGGATCTTCAGGAAACACAGGCAGAGAGGGTTCAGTAATTCAAATGAATTATGATTTCCTGTCATTACAAGTCTTTTCACATCTTTGCAGGAATGCCCGTGTGTGTGTGTGTGTGTGTGTGTGTGTGTGTGTGTGTGTGTTGTTGAACGAGTGGCCATTCACAGTCCATTTCTACCTTAGACCTTAGATTTCATCTCATGTCTGTCTGTCTTTCTGCCTGCATACTGTAGCTTCTAAATATGGTGCTTCCTGTGGAACTATGCGAAAGGGGGATTTTTCTTTTGCAAGTGAAGAAAGGTGTTAGTTTCATATACGCATGAAGCCTTAGGTCATGTATGTCTTATGCGATGCAATTTTTTCTCTTGCAAGTGATGCACGTGTGATGACTGATTGACGCAAGTAATGAACTCTTTACTGTCTATCCATCTATGATTGATGTATGCAGGTGGCTTTGATATTGCAGGATTCCGTATCAAACCAAAACCAGAACTAATTCAACCTTGAACCGGCTATAGGATAAAACTCTAAATTAATTTAGCTATAAGTAGCTTTTTAAGGTAACTTAGAATAACTAAAAAGGTGATAGTTATTCAAGACCAAGGTCACCGTGACAGGAATATCGCACCGTCCTACAATGTGCTGATTGGGTTTCATACTAGGGCTGTGAGCGAGGGAGGTTTATACCCAAAAAAATCCCTGGGAAACACAAAACAAACAGCCTGGAGACCACTGCTATCCAGATGTACAGATGACAGAGTTCACATGTAGGAGAGGATCCAGGAAATGCTGGAAATTAAGACTCATGTAATGGATCTTCAGGAAACACTGGCAGAGAGGGTTCGGTAATTCAAATGAATTATGATTTCCTGTCATTACAAGTCTTTTCACATCTTTGCAGGAATGCCCGTGTGTGTGTGTGTGTGTGTGTGTGTGTGTGTGTGTGTGTGTGTGTGTGTGTGTGTGTGCGTGTGTGTGCGCGTGCATGTGTGTGAGTGACTCACCATGGCGAAACCTGAGAGCAAAGCCGACGTCCGACTGGAGGCCTTCAGCTTGGCCCGGCTCAGGTAGAGTTTTCTCCAGGACAAGGCCTGGACCGAGTGGTGGTTGGAGGTGACCAGCTCTAGATAGCTGCGCCTTACCCAGTCCCTGTAGTCCATCCCGCTGCCATCTTGAATCCGGTCGGAGCCCCCAGGGGTGGCGGAGCCCATGGGAACGTTCAGCTCGCTGTTCATGGCAACTGTTGGACAACAAGGGAGGGAGAGACGAGGATGATTCACGACCAATGAGCTCAACTTGGACACATCCACCACTGGGTCAATGGCAGAGTAGCCTGTTTCCCTGGGAAGACACTGGAAACATGAACATAAGGATAGCCTATTTGTTACAAGAGCAAATTACTTATGGGACAGTTTCAGCAAAAACATCAGTAACTTGGCACTAAAATGAATTAACTGCGGTCTACACTTACTTGGCAGGGATGTCCCTGTCTTGGCAGTGGCTTTCATAACAGGCTATAAAGGGGAAAACATAATGCCTGACGTTACGTGGGATGGTGACCGTGGATCGTGGTGATGAGATGGCTCAGTTGTCATCAATCTTATTCCACTAATTAAATCAGCTCAAAGAGTTGGCAGGAGGACTGGCCGTGTCCTCTCGGGTTACACACCCAGGAGAAGCCACAAAACACAACACGTCCCTCTGCTAACGTGATTGAGTCTAAAGCTAGTTACATCCTTGAGTCTAAAGCTAGTCTAAAGCTAGTCTAAAGCTAGTCTAAAGCTACACTTACACCCGTGTTGCTCGTTGGGGTTTCTCTCATTTCGACCCAGCGTCAATATCTATCAGCTTTTTAAACATGAATAACAGCGGTGCCCATTTTTGTGCAACGTAGCTGAAAGATGAGATGAGTCAGTTCACACTGCTGGCTGGCTAATGTGAGCTGACTACTAAGCTAACCTGAGCTACAAGAGCTAGAAGGCAAAACACAGCTAGCTACCCTAAATGGAGAAAATATCTGAGAATAATCTTGTTTGACTATTTAGACCTCCTGCAAAGTTGTGATAAGTGATTGTAACCAGAGCTACTTGTACAAGCTGTTATCTAACTAGCTAACCTTTACATTGATTGCATTACCTTGCTGCCAAGAATGCCCCTTGAGTTATTTCATCCACAGATCCTGATGTATACAGATTGAGTTGAGCTACTCGAAGAGAAGAGGAAGAGCTGTTCTTGTTCTTCAGACTTGGCTGAGACTGAGAGGGTTCGGTTCGTTCCTCCCCAGCCGTCACACGGTCACGTGATAGGGTGTCTCCTCCCCTCCCAGAGCAGGGGGGATGGCTGATCCCAGAGCAGGGGGGATGGCTGATCCCAGAGCAGGGGGGATGGCTGATAGGAATAGGGGTGATGGCTGATAGGAATAGGGGTGATGGCTGATAGGAATAGGGGGGATGGCTGATCCCAGAGCAGGGGGGATGGCTGATCCCAGAGCAGGGGGGATGGCTGATAGGAATAGGGGTGATGGCTGATAGGAATAGGGGTGATGGCTGATAGGAATAGGGGTGATGGCTGATCCCAGAGCAGGGGTGATGGCTGATAGGAATAGGGGTGATGGCTGATAGGAATAGGGGTGATGGCTGATAGGAATAGGGGTGATGGATGATAGGAATAGGGGTGATGGCTGATAGGAATAGGGGTGATGGCTGATAGGAATAGGGGTGATGGCTGATAGGGTGTATCCTCCCCGCATCCCAGAGCAGGGGTGATGGCTGAATGACTGCTGGAGGAATTTGAGAAAGTTGAGCCCTGTTGAAAACATCTCATTTAAATCAGCTTTTTTATGAAAAGGGAAAATGGAAACAAAATATTTTAGTATATTTAAATGGAATCAGGAAATCCACCGGTTGAGTGACCTGATGTCATGTAATTCATGCAGTTAGAGAAGATAAAATGCTCACTTGGGGGTTCCAGGGACACATTCCTCTCCATCTGGGATCCGGGTTTGACATACAGTACTTAGGAGGACTTAAAACTAGGCCCGATACCCCTTCGTAATTTTCCCCAATTTAGGATATCTTGTAGACCACAGTATATACAATTTCACTAATATAATTGCTCGTCAATTTACTCTTTTCTTTCTTGTATTTGTATATGTTTTTCTAACGTTATAACAATTACTTCGATTATGTCTATAATTATCTGCTCTCTCTTCATATCCCACTCCAAATGTTAATGTTTTTGTGTAGGCTGTGTATGTAGCTATATCATATTTCCAACGTGTCTACATTGTGAATCGATACAGGCATGTATGAACACAGATGTATATGTAGACCTATACATATGATATTGAGCATGGCTAAATGTACACCTCGTTTATATTTAATTTTCTTCCTCTTCTGCTGCTCTAGGTGAGTGTAGGCGTGCTCTGGTTAGGTGGGTGAGACAGGTGGCTGAATAGTTTTGTTTGTTGTTTATAGGGGGGGAGATTGGAATTGGAAATATTATTCTAATGTTGACTTATTTTGTACTTGTCAACATGTAAATAAACTAAAAAAATAATAATAATAAAGTAGTAAGAAAGAGAGAATGTGATTGTGATGTCCCAAATTAATCTGGTATTAGTTTGTGTGGAAGAGGACGACCATAACTACATTTTTATAAACTACATTTTTATAAGTACACCCAATTAGACACATTTCAACGGTGTCCCTCCAGGTTGTTTACTCACTGTATACTCAGTGAAGTTGCTTTGGGATAAAATGTTTCTAATTCAGTTTTTCAACCACCTGTTCTGGACCAACAACGGTCCCACTGGGAGGCTGACCCACCAGGATGGTGCTGAGACACCAGGATGGTGCTGACCCACTAGGATGGTGCTGACCCACCCACCAGGATGGTGCTGACCCACCAGGACGGTGCTGACCCACCAGGATGGTGCTGAGCCCCCAGGATGGTGCTGACCCACTAGGATGGTGCTGACCCACCCACCAGGATGGTGCTGACCCATCGTCTTCTCACCAGGATGCTGCTGACCCACCAGGATGGTGCTGAGCCACCAGGATGGTTCTGACCCACCAGGATGGTGCTGACCCACCAGGATGCCTCTGACCCACCAGGATGCTGCTGACCCACCAGGATGGTGCTGAGCCCCCAGGATGGTGCTGACCCACCAGGATGGTGCTGACCCACCAGGATGGTGCTGAGCCCCCAGGATGGTGCTGAGCCCCCAGGATGCTGCTGACCCACCAGGATGGTATTGACCCACCAGGATGGTATTGACCCACCAGGATGGTGCTGACCCACCAGGATGGTATTGACCCACCAGGATGGTGCTGACCCACCAGGATGGTATTGACCCACCAGGATGGTGCTGAGCCCCCAGGATGCTGCTGACCCACCAGGATGGTGCTGACCCATCGTCTTCTCACCAGGATGGTACTGACCCACCAGGATGGTGCTGACCCACCAGGATGCCTCTGACCCACCAGGATGGTGCTGAGCCCCCAGGATGGTTCTGACCCACCAGGATGGTGCTGAGCCCCCAGGATGCTGCTGACCCACCAGGATGGTGCTGACCCATCGTCTTCTCACCAGGATGGTGCTGACCCATCGTCTTCTCACCAGGATGCTGCTGACCCACCAGGATGGTGCTGAGCCCCCAGGATGGTGCTGACCCACCAGGATGGTGCTGAGCCCCCAGGATGGTGCTGACCCCCCAGGATGCTGCTGACCCATCGTCTTCTCACCAGGATGGTTCTGACCCACCAGGATGGTTCTGACCCACCAGGATGCCTCTGACCCACCAGGATGGTTCTGACCCATCGTCTTCTTTGGCACCAACAGAGGAAACGGACTGAATTGGTTCAAAAGTTAGTTTTAATTTAGGCATCATCAGAGAAGAAACACTTTTCATATTGGCCCATCATTCAAAAATATTTTGTGATTGAAAATTTCAATCTAGACTCTCTCACTCTTTCTTCATAACTGTCAATCATAAGTCAGGTCTGAAGTCAAAGAAACTTCCAAATCCAACCATGATGTTGAGAGTTTAGTAATGCCCAACAAACTAAGAACATGACATGTCATGGGGACAAAATATCAAACAACAAATCAAAGAAAATAATCCACACCAGTGCATACTGCCGATAACAACACTCCATGATTGTTTGGCCATGAACTAAAGGGGAAGGTAATGGAACACCATGAATATGAGCATCTTCATTTCATGACCACAAAACCTAAGAATGTTTTTGCAAAACTTAAGGAAAATAAACCCTCGACAGTCCCTTTAGGCACGCCATCGTCATACTTTCAAAAATAATAATGGTTAAGAAAGAGCGTTATTTCTAATATCAAAAGATAATATATATTAAATAAAATAAAGAGAAATGCATCCTGACTGTGAAGTAAAAATGTGACGCATTTAATAATAGTCAGGGTGCATTCTCTTTATTTTCCAGCAGAGGGCACACTTGAACAGCACACACATCCTGAACATCCAGACCTGTAATTCTCATGCTAGAACAATCCTTTGGCCACCCAAACCTTTAAATCATGGGGAACTGTCAATAATCAGGTTTGAACAACTGTGTAATATCGACAATCGTGTAATACCAGTCTAACTGATTCAATCGTGTAATACCAGTCTAACTGATTCTCCAGAATCTAGTGCCAGTCCAGGCCACATACCTCTGCATTTATATAGCCATATTATTCCACCATGCACCTCAAATAACCACTATAATCAAAGAAAGATTTCCTTAGTTTCCTTAGCTAATCAACCCTCTCTTTGACCCTTCTCGGAATGTGTGTCAGTAACAAAAATGCCTTCTAAGCCTGTTAAAAAAAAGAAATTATCAAATCATTTGAAATATTGACACTTTTTAACACTGCTGACAAAGATCGAAACCGTGAATATGAACACTTCCAATTGAGGCTGAAGTAATAGATAAAGGCCTGCCAATAATCATTGTAATGTGCAAATGTTCTACATAAAACTGATTAGGTGTGAAATGAGAAATGTCATTGCAGATAGGGTACTCAGGAAAAGTAAATGGTTTAAGCAAAATCAGCAGGTGATTCTCAGGCCCAGCAGCACACAGTAAGGCAACTGAACATCTATGCCCATCTGCTCGTCTAAAAGCTTTCACAAAACACTACTGAGCCAGGAGTTCAACCTTCTTATGCTCAAAAATCAATTAACGATTGCTGTTTGATAGGTGTTTTGGCAGTTTCCTCCACAGGTAATTCAAGAGAAGGTCTTTAAGGGCAGCTTTGTCCAATTTGTGAGGAGTTTCAGACAAGAGCCACTGGAGTGTGTGAAGCGAGACTCCTCGCTTGTCAGCAAAGACCCTAAAATAGTCTTTCAGTTATGTCTGCAGAGGCTATTGAGTCGACACATGTAACTTACAGGTAGACTTAGAAATTAACTTCTTTAAGGCTGACATTTTTTTTCCTTTTTCTTTCTACCACAGTAACAACAACACTAGTAACTAAGCACCATGCACGCTTTCCTGACGAGCGAAAGTTAAAAAGTTCAGAAGCCCTCAGGATGCTGAGGAGACAGGCTGAGGAGACAGGCTGAGGAGACAGGCTGAGGAGACAGGCTGAGGAGACAGGCTGAGGAGACAGGCTGAGGAGACAGGCGACGGAGGGGAAAGGAGCGAGAGAAAGCTTGAGGCCGAGCGTAGCAGCTGCTCCCCAGTCTGAGGTCAGGAGGACAGAGGAAAGGTGTGGGAGGAGTTTGCGAGGAGCCATTGCTGTTGCGGGCCGAGGATGTGGTGTTAACGTGAATAGCCCTGAAATTGCCCCCCCCCTCCCTGGTTGGACGTTCTCCGTGCCTCTGGGCTGAGCAGCAGGGGGTCTCACACGCGGAAGCTCTCTCCCTTGCCGTCGATGTGGCGCAGGCGTAGGTAGACGTCCGTGCCGATGCCCTGCATGGACTGGATGGACAGGGAGCCGCCCAGGTACTCTGCGTACGCCCTGGAGGTGGGCAGGCCGAAGCCAAACCTGCAGAGAGAGGGAGCACCAGCGTGAGGAAGACCAGAGACCAGAGACTCAGAACACAGGCTGACGGCACAGAGGAAGACCAGAGAGACACAGAACACACGCTGACGGCGCAGAGGAAGACCAGAGAACAGAGAGACACAGAACACACGCTGACGGCACAGAGGAAGACCAGAGACCAGAGAGACACAGAACACAGGCTGACGGCACAGAGGAAGACCAGAGACCAGAGAGACACAGAACACAGGCTGACGGCACAGAGGAAGACCAGAGACCAGAGAGACACGGAACACACGCTGACGGCACAGAGGAAGACCAGAGAACAGAGAGACACAGAACACACGCTGACGGCGCAGAGGAAGACCAGAGAACAGAGAGACACAGAACACACGCTGACGGCGCAGAGGAAGACCAGAGAGACACAGAACACAGGCTGACGGCACAGAGGAAGACCAGAGAGACACAGAACACAGGCTGACGGCACAGAGGAAGACCAGAGAGACACAGAACACACGCTGACGGCACAGAGGAAGACCCGACGCTGGCGAGCCAGGATCCCCAGCCAGGACCGGGGACATAACCAGTGAAGGGAAGTGTGTGCCGTTGTTACCGTTACACTTTGGTCATTAAGCAGAAGCTTTCATCCAAAGCAACCTTTTGTTTTCTGAGCTAGAGTTGGGGTTAGGTACTGTGCTCAAGGGCAATGATTGTCAGTGGCCTGGCCTGGTCTTGAACCAGCAACCTTTTCGGCCACTGGTCGGAATCTCTGACTGACTGGGCTACCAAGCGCATGTTGTTCCTTTTGTTAGTAAACAGTGACCAACTGACAGGAAGCAGACAATAAGCAGGATTACTTTCACTTTTACTTAAAGGAAGCTGACTTCAGACTGAAGTTGTCCTCAAAATGACTTCCACCACATCATGTCAGTTATCTGTGTAACTGTACGGACAGGTTCATACACGTCAACAACTCTGTGTGATGTAACGCCCTGTTGTGGCCATCGTTTAAATACTTCCCTGACACAATCGGTCCCGAACATCAGTGGCTTTCAGCGAATCAGCTTTCACGTATCAAGTTGAATGAGGGTCAACACAAAGGTCAGGTACCGCACAGATGAGGAGACAGAACTGGCCCCCGGGCCTCTTACCCATGCATGGGGCCAGACTGGGGCCCGCTGTTGGTGATGGTGTTGAAGAGGTTGCTCATGCGGGGGTCCTGGGTGCTCTCCTCGGCCGTGCTGAAGTGGTAGTCCATCACCTTCTCCAGGATCCTGTGGGGAATGCCCCCGCCACGGTCCGAGATCCTGACCAACGGGAATGACCAGATGAGTTATACCAGCGGGAATGACCAAATGAGTTATACCAGCGGGATTGACCAGATGAGTTATACCAGCGGGAATGACCAGATGAGTTATACCAGCGGGATTGACCAGATGAGTTATACCAGCGGGAATGACCAGATGAGTTATACCAGCGGGAATGACCAGATGAGTTATACCAGCGGGAATGACCAGATGAGTTATACCAGCGGGAATGACCAGATGAGTCATACCAGCGGGACAGGGTGCAGGACAGGACAGGACAGGACAAGGACATAACAATGCGAATGCCATACAAAATACTGTTCAAATAAAAAAATGACCAATAACAAGAAAGGCACAATGCAAATGACGCAATATATACAGAACAGTGTGGTGAGCGTATTCACAGTGTGTGTGCGGAGTGTGGTGTGGTAGAGGAGCGCTGTTTTATATGTGTGTGCGTTGCGTTTGCCGTTTAGATATGTGGACCAATCAGAGGTCGTGTGCAGGTGGTGCAAAGGGATAAGGGTCACTGGGGGAGGGGGGGCTCGTTAATGAGGCTGATGACCATGGGCACGGTCCAGATGCAGCGCAGTCTCCTGCCAGAGGGGAGTGGTTCAGAGAGACCGTGACCGGGATGGGAGGAGTCAGATGAGGTTGACGGTACGTTCAGGAAGATGAACATATCATCAACGTACTGTCATACGAGCATGAACACAGACGACGGGCTGACCAGGGGGATGGGAGGTCCGGGTCAGGGGGCAAAAACAACAGACATACTGACCAAACCAGGGCTGAAACTATGGACCTCTTTAAGAGAGATCTCAAGATGTACCTTTGCAGTCTGGCCTACAATCACTAGCCAGGACCCAGGGACACAGAGAGGCAGCCTGGGACCCGCCTGCTTGTATATCCTCTGTATACATTGGTGTATATCCTGTTATGCACTGTGTGTATATTTAGATGTGTATACAGATGCTGGTTGCCCTGAAACAGGCACGTTCCGTTTTAATATCTGTTGCTTTTATGACTGTGTGCTACTAACCCTGTTCTGCCTCCCCTCTCCCTAGTGCCTCTCCTCTCCCTCCTATCTTCTAACCAGGTCCAGTGGATGCCCCACTGTCACCCGCAGACCACCCTGAGTCCGATAGAGACCCCTGTATCTGCTGTGGATGTCCAGTACAGCCACTAACCCTGTCCTCCTCCCTAGTGTCTCTCCCTCTTATACTCTAAACAGGTCCTGTGGACCCCCTGTCTCCTGCAGGCCACCCTGTACAGGTCCCAGAGAACCTGCTCCTGGAAAGGCCCCCTGCCTCCTCGTGACTACTGTAGCTCCTTCCCACTCTGTGACGTCAGCTGTCCCTATCCAGCCAGCCCCGCCCCTTTCTACCCTTGGTTCTCTGCTTTCTGTTTCCCCACCTCTGCCTTGCGGCATTCTCTATGAGCCTGTTCTGCTAGGTGCTTACTGTGCTTTGTTATATGATTCACTCAAATATCATATTAGAGACTACAGGGATAGCTAACACATAATGGCCGACCATGTAGGCAACTTCTCTGTAACTATGTGTGCACTCTTTGTGTGTTAGTCATGTCTCTCTTCTGAAGTATCTAGCCCATGTTGACTGCTCTGTATATGTTCTTAACCAATAGTCAAACATTTTCCAGGAGCTTGCTCGGTCGTCTGGTTGAGAGGGGTCAGGGAAGAATCTTCACAGCTCACTTATCTGTGTAACTGTACATATCTCCCTCATCCTCTCTCCCTCATCCTCTCTCCCTCATCCTCTCTCCCTCATCCCCTCTCCCTCATCCTCTCTCCCTCATCCTCTCTCCCTCATCCCCTCTCCCTCATCCTCTCTCCCCCATCCTCTCTCCCTCATCCTCTCTCCCCCATCTTCTCTCCCTCATCCTCTCTCCCTCATCCTCTCTCCCTCATCCTCTCTCCCTCATCCTCTCTCCCCCATCCTCTCTCCCCCATCCTCTCTTCCTCATCCTCTCTCCCCCATCCTCTCTCCCTCATCCTCTCTCCCTCATCCTCTCTCCCTCATCCTCTCTCCCTCATCCTCTCTCCCTCATCCTCTCTCCCCCATCCTCTCTTCCTCATCCTCTCTCCCTCATCCTCTCTCCCTCATCCTCTCTCCCTCATCCTCTCTCCCCCATCCTCTCTCCCCCATCCTCTCTCCCCCATCCTCTCTCCCTCATCCTCTCTCCCTCATCCTCTCTCCCTCATCCTCTCTCCCCCATCCTCTCTCCCTCATCCTCTCTCCCTCATCCTCTCTCCCTCATCCTCTCTCCCTCATCCTCTCCCCCCCATCCTCTCTCAAAAGCTCTTATCTACTCCCCTCCTGTATGTTTGCCTCGTTCAAACACAAACGGCACTTAATACACTGAGCAGTTGGTCGCCGGTCAAACATTTCCGCCTCTGTAAATCTCTGTTAACGTAAATGTAAACAGACATTTCCATTAGGTTGAGCGTTAGTACGCTCGCCTGCTGACTGGGTTTTCACCGTGGGCTCCTGGGCCGCTGTTCCCATGGCAACCGCTCTGGGCTGCATAAACCTTCTCCCTGACAAAACAGCCCCTGATGATAAAGGGTCCAGTTTCCTATTCAACCTGTTGAGCACATGGTCTGAGGCTAAGACCACTCTCATCTCCACCCCCCACCCCACCCCGAGACCACTCTCACCCCCACCCCGAGACCACTCTCACCCCCACCCCGAGACCACTCTCATCTCCACCCCCCACCCCCACCCCCACCCCGAGACCACTCTCATCTCCACCCCCCACCCCCACCCCCACCCCGAGACCACTCTCATCTCCACCCCCCACCTCCACCCCGAGACCACTCTCATCTCCACCCCCCACCCCCACCCCCACCCCGAGACCACTCTCATCTCCACCCCCCACCTCCACCCCGAGACCACTCTCATCTCCACCCCCCCACCCCCACCCCGAGACCACTCTCACCTCCACCCCCCACCCCCACCCCGAGACCACTCTCATCTCCACCCCCCACCCCCACCCCGAGACCACTCTCATCTCCACCCCCCACCCCCACCCCGAGACCACTCTCACCTCCACCCCCCACCCCCACCCCCACCCCGAGACCACTCTCACCTCCACCCCCCACCCCACCCCCACCCCCACCCCGAGACCACTCTCATCTCCCCCCCCCACCCCCACCCCCACCCCGAGACCACTCTCATCTCCACCCCCCACCCCCACCCCCACCCCGAGACCACTCTCATCTCCACCCCCCACCCCCACCCCCACCCCGAGACCACTCTCATCTCCACCCCCCCACCCCCACCCCGAGACCACTCTCATCTCCACCCCCCCACCCCACCCCGAGACCACTCTCATCTCCACCCCCACCCCCACCCCCACCCCCACCCCGAGACCACTCTCATCTCCACCCCCCCACCCCACCCCCACCCCCACCCCGAGACCACTCTCACCTCCACCCCCCACCCCCACCCCACCCCGAGACCACTCTCATCTCCACCCCCCACCCCCACCCCGAGACCACTCTCACCTCCACCCCCCACCCCCACCCCACCCCGAGACCACTCTCATCTCCACCCCCCACCCCCACCCCGAGACCACTCTCATCTCCACCCCCCACCCCCACCCCCCACCCCACCCCGAGACCACTCTCATCTCCACCCCCCACCCCCACCCCACCCCGAGACCACTCTCACCTCCACCCCCCACCCCCACCCCCACCCCACCCCGAGACCACTCTCATCTCCACCCCCACCCCCACCCCCACCCCGAGACCACTCTCATCTCCCCCCCCACCCCCACCCCGAGACCACTCTCATCTCCACCCCCACCCCCACCCCGAGACCACTCTCATCTCCCCCCCCACCCCACCCCCACCCCCACCCCGAGACCACTCTCATCTCCCCCCCCACCCCCACCCCGAGACCACTCTCATCTCCACCCCCACCCCGAGACCACTCTCATCTCCACCCCCCACCCCACCCCCACCCCGAGACCACTCTCATCCCCACCCCCCCACCCCCACCCCGAGACCACTCTCATCTCTTTTAGCGCATTCGTCAAATAACATTGTATCAGTGGGATAGTTGGCCACGTACCTGATGACAAAGTCTGTGTCATTGTTGGCAATTGTGACCACCACATCGGGCACGTTGTAAGGGGTGTCCAGGTGGCTCTCCATGGTGGCCCTGTGGGGAGACGCAGGTAGAGGTGAGGCTGGTAAAAGTTTCCCTTTTTAGGCAACAAAACGTCAACAATGCAACCAGGATAATTAACAGGGATCAGTGGCGGCTCGTGACGCAGCGCTGTTCTGGGAAGGGCAAACCTGACTGACTAGGCGACTGTCTCGCTCACAGTGACATCTGAGACTGGACTTCAAGAATAGCAACAGTTTTACTCTTTATCCATACTCAACAAAATGGCCGAGTTCAATCTTATTGTAAATGGGCAAAGAGAAAGACACACACCCACACACACGCAAGCGCGCACACACTAATGAGGCAGAGCGCTACACTAAGTCAACAGTTGAGCAGTAGAATAACAATACATGTTTAATGAGCGGAGAGAGGAGGACCCACTGGGGCTTCAGCCGTTCCAATACCTTCTAGACTCGGGGCCTCAATACCTTCTAGACTCAGGGCCGCAATACCTTCTAGACTCGGGGCCTCAATACCTTCTAGACTCAGGGCCTCAATACCTTCTAGACTCAGGCCTCAATACCTTCTAGACTCAGGGCCTCAATACCTTCTAGACTCGGGGCCCTGCGCCTGCTGCTGATGCCATTTTATTTATATATTTATCACAGCCTCACACAAAGTTTGCTTCAAGGTAGATGCAGCAGTTCAACTGGGATTGGGAATGGGATTCACTTCTCCAGTCACTTTGATGTTCTTGAGATGAGTGGGTGTGAGCTAAGAAGGGCTGAGGGACAGATGTTTGGGTGACGGGCGACTGGCCAGACTCTTGGTCACAGACACGGAGGGAACGCATGACACAAACGCTCTCACAGTTGGGACTGATTCCTATGAATTATAAGAGTGAACGCTGCTGTATTTTGGCTGAGAACACAGTGTTCCCAACTGGAGGACAAAGACAGCGGGCTCTGGACCAGCACTGCCAGATCACAGCAGCCATGATGAGAAAGGACAGTGTTCCCTCAGCTCATACGCCTCGTCTACAAACTCATATAAACACGTCTGGGTTTGCAAAGCTGTTACGCTCTTTAAGTTGAAAAGTCTTTCTCCGGCCAGTCATTCAGAGGCTGAACCAGTGCTTATTAGCAGCTGAAGACACACATGTTTAGACTGTACAGATGTGAAATGTTGAATAAATGTTGTTGTTGCCCTTTTAGCAAAAGCCCTCAACAGATTAATTTTGCCCCTCAAAAATGAACGAGATTGACATTTCTTGATAAACCAAAGCTCTGATCACGACTGCTTTGTTTGGGTTTCGGTTTCTCTTCCCATGTGTGCGTCAAGTGAAGTAGGAACACACCATCTACCTGAGGAGGCCAGAGTTCCAGCGCGTCACCGTACTGGTGGGCCCACAAGTTACAACAACAACCTCTAACCTACTTCCTGGTGAGTCTACTAGTACTCCCGAGTCAAAGACCCAACACGGAGTGGGGAATAAGAGGAAAGGACCGATCCGGCTGGCATTACCTCCTGTATCACATTATCGTGCCCTGAAATTCAATATTGTGTAATCTTTATGGTTTCCAGGCATTACATAAGAACAGAGCAAGTACCCTCCAGAACATACAATCATCGGCAACAGTCTCTTTGCATGTCAAGTCAAGTGAAGCAAACTAGCAGTTGTTGTGACCTCCTCTACATTCCTTCCCAGGCCACGGTTACGTAACGTCGCTATGAAAGAGGAACTGTTTCTGCTGGCCTGGCTATGTTGACAGTAACTCTGGTGATCAACTGACACACAGGTGAGAGAGGCCAGGCCTCACCTAAATATGGGACAGGTGGAACAGCGTTGGTCGGACATTATCATCTGAGATTCAAGCACAACGCTTAACCCACTCTGCTCTTAACCAGCTCTGCTCTTAACCCGCTCTGCTCTTAACCCACTCTGCTCTTAACCCGCTCTGCTCTTAACCCACTCTGCTCTTAACCCACTCTGCTCTTAACCCACTCTGCTCTTAACCCGCTCTGCTCTTAACCCGCTCTGCTCTTAACCCACTCTTAACCCGCTCTGCTCTTAACCCACTCTTAACCCACTCTGCTCTTAACCCGCTCTGCTCTTAACCCGCTCTGCTCTTAACCCACTCTTAACCCGCTCTGCTCTTAACCCACTCTTAACCCACTCTGCTCTTAACCCGCTCTGCTCTTAACCCACTCTTAACCCGCTCTGCTCTTAACCCACTCTTAACCCGCTCTGCTCTTAACCCACTCTTAACCCACTCTGCTCTTAACCCACTCTGCTCTTAACCCGCTCTGCTCTTAACCCACTCTTAATCCACTCTGCTCTTAACCCACTCTGCTCTTAACCCACTCTGCTCTTAACCCACTCTGCTCTTAACCCACTCTGCTCTTAACCCACTCTTAACCTGCTCTTAACCCACTCTGCTCTTAACCCACTCTTAACCCGCTCTGCTCTTAACCCACTCTTAACCCACTCTGCTCTTAACCCGCTCTGCTCTTAACCCACTCTTAACCCGCTCTGCTCTTAACCCACTCTGCTCTTAACCCACTCTGCTCTTAACCCACTCTGCTCTTAACCCGCTCTGCTTTTAACCCGCTCTGCTCTTAACCCACTCTGCTCTTAACCCACTCTGCTCTTAACCCACTCTGCTCTTAACCCTCTCTGCTCTTAACCCACTCTGCTCTTAACCCACTCTGCTCTTAACCCACTCTGCTCTTAACCCACTCTGCTCTTAACCCACTCTGCTCTTAACCCACTCTGCTCTTAACCCACTCTGCTCTTAACCCACTCTGCTCTTAACCCGCTCTGCTCTTAACCCGCTCTGCTCTTAACCCGCTCTGCTCTTAACCCTCTCTGCTCTTAACCCGCTCTGCTCTTAACCCTCTCTGCTCTTAACCCTCTCTGCTCTTAACCCGCTCTGCTCTTAACCCGCTCTGCTCTTAACCCTCTCTGCTCTTAACCCTCTCTGCTCTTAACCCACTCTGCTCTTAACCCACTCTGCTCTTAACCCTCTCTGCTCTTAACCCGCTCTTAACCCACTCTGCTCTTAACCCTCTCTGCTCTTAACCCTCTCTGCTCTTAACCCGCTCTGCTCTTAACCCTCTCTGCTCTTAACCCTCTCTGCTCTTAACCCTCTCTGCTCTTAACCCGCTCTGCTCTTAACCCTCTCTGCTCTTAACCCTCTCTGCTCTTAACCCACTCTGCTCTTAACCCACTCTGCTCTTAACCCTCTCTGCTCTTAACCCGCTCTTAACCCACTCTGCTCTTAACCCTCTCTGCTCTTAACCCGCTCTGCTCTTAACCCACTCTGCTCTTAACCCTCTCTGCTCTTAACCCGCTCTTAACCCACTCTGCTCTTAACCCTCTCTGCTCTTAACCCGCTCTGCTCTTAACCCACTCTGCTCTTAACCCACTCTGCTCTTAACCCACTCTGCTCTTAACCCACTCTGCTCTTAACCCGCTCTGCTCTTAACCCACTCTGCTCTTAACCCGCTCTGCTCTTAACCCACTCTGCTCTTAACCCGCTCTGCTCTTAACCCACTCTGCTCTTAACCCGCTCTGCTCTTAACCCGCTCTGCTCTTAACCCACTCTGCTCTTAACCCACTCTGCTCTTAACCCACTCTTAACCCGCTCTGCTCTTAACCCGCTCTGCTCTTAACCTGCTCTGCTCTTAACCCGCTCTGCTCTTAACCCACTCTGCTCTTAACCCGCTCTGCTCTTAACCCACTCTGCTCTTAACCCGCTCTGCTCTTAACCCACTCTTAACCCGCTCTGCTCTTAACCCACTCTGCTCTTAACCCGCTCTGCTCTTAACCCACTCTTAACCCACTCTGCTCTTAACCCACTCTTAACCCACTCTGCTCTTAACCCACTCTGCTCTTAACCCACTCTTAACCCACTCTGCTCTTAACCCACTCTGCTCTTAACCCACTCTTAACCCGCTCTGCTCTTAACCCACTCTGCTCTTAACCCGCTCTGCTCTTAACCCACTCTTAACCCACTCTGCTCTTAACCCACTCTTAACCCACTCTGCTCTTAACCCACTCTGCTCTTAACCCACTCTGCTCTTAACCCACTCTTAACCCACTCTGCTCTTAACCCACTCTTAACCCACTCTGCTCTTAACCCACTCTGCTCTTAACCCGCTCTGCTCTTAACCCACTCTTAACCCACTCTGCTCTTAACCCACTCTTAACCCGCTCTGCTCTTAACCCACTCTGCTCTTAACCCGCTCTGCTCTTAACCCACTCTGCTCTTAACCCACTCTGCTCTTAACCCACTCTTAACCCACTCTGCTCTTAACCCACTCTGCTCTTAACCCACTCTTAACCCACTCTGCTCTTAACCCGCTCTGCTCTTAACCCACTCTGCTCTTAACCCGCTCTGCTCTTAACCCACTCTGCTCTTAACCCACTCTGCTCTTAACCCGCTCTGCTCTTAACCCACTCTGCTCTTAACCCGCTCTGCTCTTAACCCGCTCTGCTCTTAACCCGCTCTGCTCTTAACCCACTCTGCTCTTAACCCACTCTGCTCTTAACCCACTCTGCTCTTAACCCACTCTGCTCTTAACCCACTCTGCTCTTAACCCACTCTGCTCTTAACCCACTCTGCTCTTAACCCACTCTGCTCTTAACCCACTCTGCTCTTAACCCGCTCTGCTCTTAACCCACTCTGCTCTTAACCCGCTCTGCTCTTAACCCACTCTGCTCTTAACCCACTCTGCTCTTAACCCACTCTGCTCTTAACCCACTCTGCTCTTAACCCACTCTGCTCTTAACCCACTCTGCTCTTAACCCACTCTGCTCTTAACCCGCTCTGCTCTTAACCCACTCTGCTCTTAACCCGCTCTGCTCTTAACCCACTCTGCTCTTAACCCACTCTGCTCTTAACCCACTCTGCTCTTAACCCGCTCTGCTCTTAACCCACTCTGCTCTTAACCCACTCTGCTCTTAACCCACTCTGCTCTTAACCCACTCTGCTCTTAACCCACTCTGCTCTTAACCCACTCTGCTCTTAACCCACTCTGCTCTTAACCCGCTCTGCTCTTAACCCGCTCTGCTCTTAACCCGCTCTGCTCTTAACCCGCTCTGCTCTTAACCCGCTCTGCTCTTAACCCTCTCTGCTCTTAACCCGCTCTGCTCTTAACCCGCTCTGCTCTTAACCCACTCTGCTCTTAACCCACTCTGCTCTTAACCCACTCTGCTCTTAACCCGCTCTGCTCTTAACCCGCTCTGCTCTTAACCTGCTCTTAACCCGCTCTGCTCTTAACCCACTCTGCTCTTAACCCACTCTGCTCTTAACCCGCTCTGCTCTTAACCTGCTCTTAACCCGCTCTGCTCTTAACCCACTCTGCTCTTAACCTGCTCTTAACCCACTCTGCTCTTAACCTGCTCTTAACCCACTCTGCTCTTAACCCACTCTGCTCTTAACCCACTCTGCTCTTAACCCACTCTGCTCTTAACCCGCTCTGCTCTTAACCCACTCTGCTCTTAACCCACTCTGCTCTTAACCCACTCTGCTCTTAACCCACTCTGCTCTTAACCCGCTCTGCTCTTAACCCACTCTGCTCTTAACCCACTCTGCTCTTAACCCACTCTGCTCTTAACCCGCTCTGCTCTTAACCCACTCTGCTCTTAACCCACTCTGCTCTTAACCCACTCTGCTCTTAACCCACTCTGCTCTTAACCCACTCTGCTCTTAACCCACTCTGGACTTCATTAACGGGAGTGCAGAGCGTTTCCTTAATGCTTGTAATCCCCGGGGCTGGCGGCGTCCTGGGCTGTGACAGCAGCAGTACCTCATGGCGTTCTTGAGCAGCTCAGGCAGGATGTAGTCCAGGGGGAGGGGGATGAAGGGGAACCGGGCCGCCACGTGGCCGTTGATCCTCACCCGGGGGGAGTTACCGTACTGGTGCTCACACAGGCGTCTGGGGAACACATGGAGGGAGCCGGGAACAAAGGAACATCATGCAGATAAGCTTGTTTTTTTTCCTAAGCTATAGGGCTCATCTGTGGAGCGTTTCAGTTCAGTCACAGTTCCCTCCATGCAGGAGACCTGCAACATCACACCTGCCCTCCATGCAGGAGACCTGCAACATCACACCTGTTGTTGGAAATTGTGTGAAATTGGGGATGAACACTTAACTAGCAAAGAAAATAAGCTGGGGTGTGAATAATGTGCACAAATTCAATCTCCATGCATAATAACCATTCTGGGCTCCAACCACAGGCTCTGGGATCACAGGGGCTAACTGGAGAAAGAAGACACAGCCCTGCTGACTCAGCTCCTGGCCTCTCTGGCTCTAAAATCAGCATTAGCGCCTTTGTTCTGAGGCAGCCAAAACCCAGTGGCTGGAAGGGTGAGAGAGAGAGAGAGAGAGAGAGAGAGAGAGGGAGAGAGAGAGAGAGAGAGGGAGAGAGAGGGGGAGAGAGGGTGTGTGGATGTGTGTGAGAGGTGAGAGGGCCTCAAGTGAGAGAGCAGCTGCACATTCCTAGATAGAATGAAGTGGGACAACAAGTGTAAATAGATGGTGGTTCTACTGTACGTGTGTGTTTGGGTCAAGGTTATAATAGTTTTGCTTTTGTCATTAGTTTTTATTTTTATATCGTTTTAAATTTTTGTTTTCAATTTCACTTTAGTTTTGATTAGTTTTAAAGCAGGTTTGCTAGTTTAGTTTAGTTTTTATTTTTTGAAAATGCTTAGTTTTAGTTTAGTTTTTATTAGTTTCAGTATTAGTTTTAGTTTTTTTTTCTTCTGCGCTAGCCTGGTGAGACCATCCTGATCTCCTGAGCTCACGTTGTTTCACTCCGTGTGAAACAAACCATCTGGAGCACGTCAGGTTACTCCTGCGCAGGGACACAGCTAAAGAACATGGAGGATAGATTTCATATCCCCCCAAAATATTAGGCTTATGTATGAAATGAAAAAGACTAAAACTAAGGACATTTTCTCAATAATGTTAGTTTATTTTAGTTAGTTTTGTAAACACACAATACAGTTTTAGTTAGTTATCGTTTTTTTGTAAAGTCTAGTTTTTATTTTTATTTCAGTTAACTAAAATGTTTTTTCACACCTAGTTTTAGTTTTTTAGTTAGTTTTCGTTAACTATAATAACCTTGGTTTGGGTTCACATTCTAGAGGTGGACATTGAGCTCACACACTTGATTATGACTTTGAACTTGTCTGAGGACCCTGGCGCATGCAAGTGGATACGGTGACATCAGCCTACATAGTAGCCCAGATCTTTGCAAAAGAACTGTCTGTATTACAGCCATATTAAGAACATGTTTTATTTCTCATTATGTGCCTCACGCTAGAATGCCATAGCTTTGAAGCTTGTCGATTTCCTGATGAAAAAACAGGAAGTGGCGAAGTTCTCACCAAGTTATTTGATAGGTCTTCTCTGTTGCTATGCTGGTCTGACTTGTGGAAGTTTGAGGAAAAAAAACATGTTTTTCTTTGTTTTCTAAACAGGACAGAACATTGTGCTGCGTGAGCACACTTCCTGAGGAACAGGCCACAGAAAGGCTCTTGAGATGGTACAATAGGATTACATATTCCTTTAGGATTACATATTCCTTTAGATTACATATTCCTTTAGGATTACATATTCCTTTTTTATCTATACAAACAGAAGTGTAACTTCATTTGCATCAGTGAAAAGACAGAACAGAAGACATGCCCATCTGCTCACACATTGTCTCTTTGTTTTAGTACGTTCTTTGCCAATTATTTTCTTAATAGTTCATATTAAAATGATGCTGGTTACCAAAACCAGTCTGTATGCAATTTATGTTTTTCCTAGTAGGCTGAGTAAAGAAGTCCATACTGCCATAGAAATTCCAACAGCACATTAATAAACATTGCAGTAAGCGTACCAGAATTAGACAAAAGATAACTAGCTTTCCCTGGCCAGATATAAATAAAGGCCACCTGGGAATAAAAAGTACTAATGAAAGTCATGTACCGCACCAAAGGGACCTTTGCTACGCTTCATATCACTTGTTCATTACAGATAAGTGGGAACAAAGTTCCAGAGACGTTATTGAGGCTGCTGCTGTCAACAGCTTATCACCCAGACTGGCAGACTGGGTCCGTGAAGACAGCGAGTCCACCGGGGGTTAAAACAACACTAACACAGTGTAGTGTAGTTACTGTACAACCAATGAAAAGCTAAACAACACTCACCTTGCAAAGTCAACCCACTTCTCAATAATCTTTTTGGGGGAGAGTCGTCGGCAGACAATACCAACAAAATCAGTCTGCAAGGAGAAGGAAAAAGGTTGGTGAGGACATTTTGAAAATCCTACGCTCTGACGAAGGCTGATTGCCGAAACGCGTTAGCGTCTCTTTGTATGAAGTGAGCCAAGGATAAAGTGAGTATTTTGTCCTTGAAGTTAATAACTGAGATGTGCTACAATTGCAATGTTTGCAAGCTTTTTCAATCATATTATGAGTTTGGTTTAATCACTCTAACTTGAAGAGCTATTTTGTTGAAGCGCAACCTCTTTTTATCTCAAGTAATGTACAGAAGCTGGTTGCCCTGAAAAAGGCTTGTTCTGTTCTGACATCTGTGTTGCTTCAATGGCTCAGCGTGCTACTAACCGTTTTCTGCCTCCCCTAGTGCCTATCTCTCTCTCTCCCTCCTATCCTCTAACCAGGTCCAGTGGATGCCCCACTGTCGCCCGCAGACCACCCCGAGTCTGAGAGATACCCCCGTGTCAGCTGTGGATGTCGTAGTATTTAGTTAACACACACACACATGTACACACAGACACACATCAGTCCACATCCGGCTTAGGCCTGGACCTGATGCTCTGAGCCTTTCTTGCCCTGAAAATGTAATTTAATGTAATTTATTGCTCTATAAATGTTCTTAGCCGTTAGACAAATATATTCCAGGAGCTTGCTCCAGGTTGCCTGTTTTAATATCTGTGTTGCTTTTATGGCTGTGTGCTACTAACCTTGTTTTGCCTTCCCTCTCCCTAGTGCCTCTCTCTCTCCCTCCTATCTTCTAACCAGGTCCAGTGGATGCCCCACTGTCACCAGCAGACCTCCCCGAGTCCGATAGATACCCCACTTCCGGCTTTAGGCCTGGGCCATAGCAAACACACACCAGTATTTGCCATGTCTCTCCTATGATGCTTTTTTAGCCTCTCTTTCTCTGAATGTAATTTAATGTAATGTATTGCTTTATAAATGTTCTTAGCCGGTAGACAAACATACTCCAGGAGCTTGCTCGATCGCCTTGTTGAGAGGGGTCAGGGAAGAATTTTTTACAGCTCACTTATCTGACCCCCGGGTGATACTGTTTTTTTGCTTCCCTCTGGAATATGTAGGGGTGGGTCGTATGCCCACCTCCCTTGTTCTCTGTAAAACGCATTGTGTTGCCTCTGGGTATGAAATGCGCTATCCAAATAAAGCTTTGATTGATTGATTTTTGTAATGACATTTTGAAAATGTCATGTGTAATGTGTAAAGTGTTGTGTATTGGCGTTCAAATCTGCAAGGTTGGCAATCTAATAATCTTAATTCAGTTTCCAGGAAGACAGTGAACCATCGCTGGAGATGATCTACAGCATCATAATAGTTACAGTAAAGTACTGTTGGGTAAAACTCCAACCAAACACTTCAACACTGGCCCGATCTGACTTCCTGAGTCAGACTACCAAAGTGCCTGATCACCCTGGCGACGGGGAGCATGTTTATATATAGGCCCTATAACTGGGTCATACAAAGGAGGCCCACTTGGGTGCCCTCACCAGTAGCCTGCAGACAGGGCTGGCAGGAACGCTGCGTTGGGCTGGGTTACATGCAGGGAGCGTTTCAGGACCTGATCCAAATAAGTCATGAGGCTGTCAGCCGTTCAAACACAGGGCTTTGAGGAGCGCACATGTTCCTCTCTCAACACTGGGCAGAGGAACGTTCAAACACAGGGCTTTGAGGAGCGCACATGTTCTTCTCTCAACACTGGGCAGAGGGACGTTCAAACACAGGGCTTTGAGGAGCGCACATGTTCTTCTCTCAACACTGGGCAGAGCAACGTTCAAACACAGGGCTTTGAGGAGCGCACATGTTCTTCTCTCAACACTGGGCAGAGGAACGTTCAAACACAGGGCTTTGAGGAGCGCTCATGTTCTTCTCTCAACACTGGGCAGAGGAACGTGAGGAAGGAACGCACGTAAACAGACCCTCTGTGGAGGAGTTACAGGTCTCATCACGTGTGTAAAACCAACTGGAAACTGATATTGGGGGAAAATACTGGAAGAATATTATTTTGTAATGTATCCATAAGCGTGTCCCAAACATCTACACTAGAAGGCTAGAGGGACTGCTCTACCCTGGACTACCCTAGAGGGACTGCTCTACCCTGGACTACCCTAGAGGGACTGCTCTACCCTGGACTACCCTAGAGGAACGCTCTACCCTGGACTACCCTAGAGGGACTGCTCTACCCTGGACTACCCTAGTCCCTGACTGCTCTACCCTGGACTACCCTAGAGGGACTGCTCTTCCCTGGACTACCCTAGAGGGACTGCTCTACCCTGGACTACCCTAGAGGGACTGCTCTACCCTGGACTACCCTAGTCCCTGACTGCTCTACCCTGGACTACCCTGGAGGGACTGCTCTACCCTGGACTACCCTAGAGGGACTGCTCTACCCTAGAGGGACTGCTCTACCCTGGACTACCCTAGAGGGACTGCTCTACCCTAGAGGGACTGCTCTACCCTGGACTACCCTAGTCCCTGACTGCTCTACCCTGGACTACCCTAGAGGGACTGCTCTACCCTGGACTACCCTAGAGGGACTGCTCTACCCTGGACTACCCTAGAGGGACTGCTCTACCCTAGAGGGACTGCTCTACCCTGGACTACCCTAGAGGGACTGCTCTACCCTGGACTACCCTAGAGGGACTGCTCTACCCTAGAGGGACTGCTCTACCCTGGACTACCCTAGAGGGACTGCTCTACCCTGGACTACCCTAGAGGGACTGCTCTACCCTAGAGGGACTGCTCTACCCTGGACTACCCTAGAGGGACTGCTCTACCCTGGACTACCCTAGAGGGACTGCTCTACCCTAGAGGGACTGCTCTACCCTGGACTACCCTGGAGGGACTGCTCTACCCTGGACTACCCTGGAGGGACTGCTCTACCCTGGAGGGACTGCTCTACCCTGGACTACCCTAGAGGGACTGCTCTACCCTGGACTACCCTAGTCCCTGACTGCTCTACCCTGGACTACCCTAGAGGGACTGCTCTACCCTGGACTACCCTAGTCCCTGACTGCTCTACCCTGGACTACCCTAGAGGAACTGCTCTACCCTGGACTACCCTAGAGGGACGCTCTACCCTGGACTACCCTAGAGGAACTGCTCTACCCTAGAGGGACTGCTTCTCTTGGTAGCATTTATTCTGTAAAAAAAAACAAGTGAAGTGCCAAACGCACGTTGTCCTCGTGAAGAGACAGGTGATGTGTGGCTAACATCCTGATCCCCAGGCGTGACGTGAGGGTGGTGTCCAGGAAGTTACGCACCAGGGCCTCATCCTGGAACACACAACACACACTCTCATTACACTGTTAACACACTCAGCTAAAATTACATCCATCCCAACACCCATCCCAAAATTGCTTTCATAAAAGCTATTGTTTGAATTGCATTACTAATCAATTCAACATGATCTTCATGGCCTCAAGATGCATAACCAGTCAAACGGGTATGATTATAAACATGCCACAGCGTTTTGTTTGATCAATGGATTCATTTCTCTCTTCAAGCGTTAGGATGTTAGCATCTTGACAGCTGCCCAGCCCATATGATGCAAATAGGTCAGTAAAATAATGAAAAAGGCATGAAGCCGTGAGTGAAGCGTTGTTGTGCGTTACCTGGACATGTCTGCGACATTCCCTGAAGCCCTCGGCGAGGAGGGTGACCACGTCTTTGTGGTCATCTAGGAGCTGCTGGACCAGCTTACTGTAGCGCGCCTCCGTCTCCTGGTCCTTGATCTGCCAAAGACAACAAGAACAATCAAACTACACTTCAGAGAACTGTTGAACATGAAACTAGGGCTGCAAAATTCCAGGAATATTCACAAACTTCCCGTGGGAATTAACAGGAACTTATGGGAATCAACAGGAATTAACTGGAAAACTGAATTTATTCCCCTTAGTTCCCATAAATTTCCCATTAGGAATATTCCCGGAATTTTGCAACCCTAGATGAGACTATTGCTCAATAGCTATTAGCTAACTGCTGAGTTGAGTGAAAATGACAAGCCTGTCATCCTGTTTACAGAAAGACGAGATCTGCAACATCCCTTGAAACATGGGTGTCAAAATACAGCATTGCAGGGTTTTGCTGGTTCAAGTAGAATTATGTAAATATAGAATTGACATATTCCAGGCATATCTAAAGTAACTTTTATTGGAGGCTGACCACTATTAACAGACAAAGTCAATGGCACACAGTCCATATTTAGAACAGGGAATTGTTTCCTCAAAGAAATGTAGACAGGTAGATTAGCCGAGTCTGGGGGGCTAGCATGCAACAGACACCAGACATGCCTGTTCCCTCAGGGGTCATGGACTTGAACTTGGCCTGCCTATCCGCCTTCCTTAGAGTGTGTGTGCGTGTGTGTGTGTGTGTGTGTGCGTGCGTGCGTGCGCGTGCGTGCGTGTGCGCGTGTGTGTGCGTGTGTGTGTGTGCGTGCGTGCGTAACTCACCGCTGGGAAGTCGCTCAACATGTGGTAGGCTCGAATGTAGAGCTCGTGCTGCAAGAGAGAGGGGGAGGAGTTATGATCCCCTCAGTGGACTGGTTCAGAGGAGGAGGCGTGTGTGTGGCCAGCCCCCCCCTCCTTCCCACATGGGCCTACATGTGCCATGGCCCCCTTTCCAGGAAAGCCAGGAGGGTGCATCTTAATCTTATCCTTATTCCTCACATTCTTCACAAAGAGCTGCAAAACATCTCAGTCCTCAAGCCTGACTAGTTCTATCTCTTGGTTATACTGAATGAACACAAGATCTTATGACCGCATTAACATTGCAACCTCCATACGTGGTTGGTTCTATTCGTTTGGAATAGATTCTACCAACATTTAGACCAACACTTATTAGCAGTTAGCTGTCTGAGAGACTACAGTATATCCATTTATTTTTAGAAAATATGAAAAACATGTGCTCCATTCTTCTAGGGCAGCCAGATGCCATTTCTTGAGCACAAGACTACGCCAATGTTGTAAAGGAGAATCTAGGTAAAAGGTCATCCCCTGCCATGACAAAAGCATTAAGACCCTTAGTACGTTGTTGACGAACCTTTGGCAGTGGTTAGATTAGTGATTAGTTTATTGGAGTCCACCTGTGGTAAATGCAATTAATTGCACATGATTTGGAAAGGCACACACCCGTCTACTGTACTACATGAAAAGTAGTAATAACCCACAGTTAACAGTGCATGTAAGAGCCTAAACCAGCCATGAAGACGAGGACATTGTCAGTAGACCTCAGACATCTGTGAAAGGGGGCAGCATTGATGGTCCTGAAGAACACAGTCTCCATCATTGTGAAATGGAAGAAGTTTGGAACCACGAGGAACCTTCCTAGAGCTGACCGCCTGGCCAGACTGAGCACTCAGGGGAGAAGGGCCTTGGTCAGGGAGGTGAACAGGAACCCGATGGTCACTCTGACAGAGCTCCAGCGTTCCTCTGTGGAGATGGGAGAACCTTACAGAAGGACCACCAATCAGGCCTTTATGGTGGAGTGGCCAGACGGAAGCCTCTCCTCAGTAAAAGGCTCATGACAGCCTGCTTGAGTTTGACAAAACTCTCCCTCTCTCTCTCTTAGACTCTCAGACCATGAGAAACAAGATTCTCTGGTCTGATGAAACCAAGTATGAACTCTTTGGCCTGAATGCCAAGCGTGATGTCTGGAGGAAACCAGGCCCCACTCATCACCTGGCCAGTACCATCCCTACAGGGAAGCATGGTGGTATCATCACCTGGCCAGTACCATCCCTACAGGGAAGCATGGTGGTATCATCACCTGGCCAGTACCATCCCTACAGGGAAGCATGGTGGTATCATCACCTGGCCAGTACCATCCCTACAGGGAAGCATGGTGGTATCATCACCTGGTTAATACCATCCCTACAGGGAAGCATGGTGGTATCATCACCTGGTTAATACCATCCCTACAGGGAAGCATGGTGGTATCATCACCTGGCCAGTACCATCCCTACAGGGAAGCATGGTGGTGGCAGCATCTTGATGTGGGGATGTTTTTCAGCAGCAGGAACTGGGAGACTAGTCAGGATCGAGGGAAAGATGAATGGAGCAAAGTACAGAGATCCTTGATGAAAACCTGCTCCAGAGCGCTCAGGACCTCAGACTGGAATGAAGGTTTACCTTCCAACAGGACAACAACCTGAAGCACACAGCCAAGACAACAAAGGAGTGGCTTGGGGACAAGTCTGTGAGTGTCCTTGAGTGGCCCAGCCAGAGCCCAGACTTGAACCTGATTGAACACCTCTGGAGAGATCTGATAATGTCTGTGCAGCAACGCTCCCCATCCAACCTGATAGAGCTTGAGAGGATCTGCAGAGAAGAATGGGAGAAAGACCCCAAATACAGGTGTGCCAAGCTTGTAGCATCATACCCAAGAATACTTGAGGCTGTAATCACTGCCAAAGGTGCCTCAACAAAAGTACTGAGTAAAGGGTGTGAATACCTATGTACATGTGATATTTCCGTTTTTTAATTTATAAGACATTTGCAAAAAAAATTGACAAAACTTTTTTTCACTTTGTCATTATGGGGTATTGTGTGTAGATTGATGAGAGAGAAAAAAGAATGAAATCCATTTTGGAATAAGGCTGTAACATAACAAAACGTGGAGTGAAGAGGTGAGAGAAGTTTCTAGATGCACTGTATGCTGAACTCATAAACGCATTCCACAAACCATAAATGCGCTGTGACTAATTAATAAAGAAAAACCTTTTGAAGCTACAGATGCGCCCTCAATTCAACCCTACAGAAGAGCAGAGTTCATACTGGGAATGGAAAACAACTCCCAAGGGCTATAAAACTCCATTAATAGTGCAAATCATTGATTGATTTTATTTATTTTTAAGACAGGGCCAAGGTAGAGTAGACATTTACCCTATCGAATAGGGAGAGATGCACTGTACAAGGTTATAGCTAGACAGCTAATTTCCACCCGCAGTCCCTGGGCAAATAAATATACAGTCTTAAAATAATGGGGCAAATAGTACACAGTGGGAAAGTTACATACATGCTGTAGAAGGAATACAAAAAAGTTATGTAGCAAAGATTTCACTCATTCCTATACCCACATCCCAATCTCCCCATACCCTTTCTCAAACCCTAGGTACAGCCCCCATACATATGTGCCACACACACACACACACACACACACACACACACACACACACACACACACTTGACTGCAGGTGCGACTACAGGTGCGCGCAGCTTTGCTGAGCGAGTATCCACTGCTTTGCGAGGTGAGAGAAGCTATGAAAGCTTGTTGTGAGTTCTGTTGGAAGGCTGTTCCACTGTTTTATGGCCGTGAAGATGAAGGATGATTGACCGAAAGCAGTCTTACATTGTGGGATTCTGCACGCCCTCTGCGTTGTTGACCTAGTGGCTCGAGTCATTGACTCAGAGCTGAGTGTTACAAACTTTCTCAGGGGGGGAGGAGCAGCATTATGGATGATTTTAAACATAAGACAGACATTTGAGTACATGATCAGATTTTCAAAGTTTAGCATATTATATTTGCAAAGGATATTACAGTGGTGATAGTATCATGATTTCTTGTCATGTATTTTGAGGGCATTTTTATATAGTGACTCAAGAGGTCTTTGTGTTGTTTTGCCTGCCTGAGACCAGCTTGACATACAATAAGAGAGGTGAGACATTTGCAACATGTGGAAACAAATGTAATGTTTTGTACAGGATGACACCGGGGTAATGCAAAACTATGCAGTCAGTAAATTTCAACAGTGAATTTGACTAATGATTTGTGAATCTTCTAGCCTTGGGTTTATGAACACTAACATTCAGGCTAAAATTCTTGTTGACTGAATTTAGACCAGAGCTTTAGTACTCAAGATAAACTTGTAATTTGATGGATGATTTCACTGAACTGATTACAATACTTCTGTCAGAGAAAGAGGAGTCTTGGTTTGGAAAATAAATAGAGAAGAATCAACTGGTTCTTGTTGGAAGCTAAAAGATGCAGCTAAACCATGCTTACAAGACTGTTGCGTAACAAATGCATTCTCAATGTATGGTTTGATGTCAGTCTTTTGTCCACGGTAGCAGTCAGCAGACAAGCGTGGGAATACAGCGCCAAACTCAGGACACCCGTGGACGCCATGACACATGGGACGAAACATGACGCCAATTGCTACGGCACCTGCGCAAATTGACATTGTTCGGCACGCAAATCTGAATTGTTAGGGCAGGCTCACTAGCTATGAACAGACGGGATTGCTGCTAGGCTAGCCACTGAGAGGATGTTGCCATGGAACAGGGTAATTTAACTAACGTTAACGAGTGCTGGCTAGCTTATTCTAGCTAGCTAAGTTAGCTAACGCTGTGCTTGTCTGAAAAGCAGCACCTGCCAGTTGAACTGATTCAAAGGAAGGCTTGAGAGAGACAGCATGTTGAAGATGGGCTAGCTAGGGAGGAGACACACTGCTGTCTACATACAGAAAGAGAAAGTGAAAGAGTGTGAAAGACAGAAAGAAAGAGCATAGAAAGAGAAAGAGAAAGAGACTTGGAGAAGATGAGCACAAAGGAGGTGTGGCTGTGTGTGTTTGGTATACAGAGCCATCAGCTCTGAGAGAGACTCACCACTTGCAGAATGGTGGGGTTACAGCCGATGATGAAAGGCAAGCTGCGGAAGCCCTTGATTCGGTGGGCAATGCGCACTGGCAGCTCCTTGTGAAGGTACTTGGCACTGCTCTGTAGTCACACACACACACACACACACACACACACACACACACACACACACACACACACAGGAATGGGGAGACAAAAACCACAGCTAACTAGATAAACTGGAAAACGAGCAAAGACTGCCCATTTGATAATAAATTCCCATGAGTTTGGCTTTGACATCCGCTGCATATAAATTAACTATCAGCATAAAGAGGTTGACTGAATGTAGGTTAATCTTACCTTAATTGATCATTATTCAAACAATCTATGCATAACATTCTAGATTAATCAAAATGATATTTCTGGTGATAAAACAGTGTTTTATATGAACATATGAAATATGATATCTGAGAAAGAACAATAAGGGAAAACTGTAAATCCCTATCACACAAACAGCCCAGTCTAAACAGAACAGAGCAATAAAGACAAGACTTATCTCTCGAAGGGAGATCATCAGGGCAGCTTACAAATACCATCCTGGTGACGTGAAGTCATTCTAAATAACCACTACTTAGAGAGAAGTACTAGTGTGGCGAGTTACCAGGACGTGGTGTCCGTCGGGAGACTTCCCAGCATACAGCAGGGTGGCTGGGGTCAGTCTGACCGAGGCCTGGGAAGAACACAGAGACAGAGGTCAACTTAGAAGGGAGCGTTCAAGATCTTGGGTAGATTGGTAGAGTGATGTGTACAAGACATTTCTGATGTGGCATGTTTGTTTTGGAGGTCTTTGCCCCCAATTCTGTGAGATTATCTGAATGACAAAGACATTGAAAGGTCCTCGGTTAGGCCTACCTTTACTGTGATAACAATTTACAACAGTATAGTATTATGGCATTAACATAGATCTGTATTAGCGCAACTGCAAAAGAACCATACTTTATGGAATTTGCCACTGAGGGAGCACAGAAGCCCCTGAGCCACACTAATGAGCATGCAGTCCCAACTAGTTCAATCACAGAACTCAATGGACGAAAGAAATATGGAGTGAGTTATGTTGAAAATATGGAGTGAGTTACGTTGCATGGACAGTGGATACATGTCACAGTGGTGTCCAGAGAATGAGGATAACATAGCCTATATAGATACGAGGTCTGACACATAAATCCATAGGCTATGGTGTACTTATTACAAAGCATGTTTTTCTCTGCTGTTTCATGCATGGACTGGACTGGATGAAAGGTTAGGACTGCATAACCATTTAAAGTAGTACAGCAATGTAAGAGGCTGACCTGGTCACAAAAAAAGCCTAGTAAAATAGTCTCTAGAGAGCAATGCCTTGAGTGTGTAGTTTATTCCCCACTTATACCATTTACAATCTAACCCAGCTCACAATACTCCCTGGTGGGTGCACAGGTCAAGCTGACCTTGCAGTAACCCTGTAGTGGGCGCTAATGGCATCTAGTACTGAACACAATGCATTTCGGTAGTCTGTCATCTTGGTCAATGAGCTTTGCTGTGTGGTGGAAACCTGAAATAGGCTAAGGTTAGCTAGATAAGGTTAGCTAGATGAACCACCAATACGTGTGGCGTGGATTGGAGCATGTCAAACACCAGACTGGCCAACATTGAATGTGTTAGTAGCTAAGCTACGGTGGCTTTGTGGCTACGCGTTTTCTGTTTTGGTCGGGCTGATAACTAACGTTGACGTTAGCAACAGCTGGAGCTAGCGAGTCCCAGCTAGAACCCAGCTAGAACCCAGCTAGAACCAGTTCCCAAGGTTTGGTCTGTGCAGTACCGTGAGCTAGCCGAGCTAACTGGGACCAGACTGGGACCATGCTTAAGAGAGCAGTCTCACCTTCTCGGCCGAAGCATCGATTGCAGACTGGTTGTAAAACGACGAGACCGTCTTGGACCTCTCCCGGGCCAGCTCCGTCACGGTGTACCCCTGCTGCATGGACGACGTGGAGCGGAATCTCCTCCGGTCTGGGGCCACGCTAGGGTGGACTGTGTTCAGGGTGGGGGTCAGCAACAGCCTGCTCACCCTGGGGCTGGCCAGAGACAGAGGACCCAGCATCTCCAGCGCTGTCCCCACTCTCCGGCGCATCCTGGAGATAGTTGTTTATGAACAGAAGGGCCCTGTTTTAAATTCAATCAACCACCACAGGCCATGGGGAGACACCCTGTCCGTACACAAAGGCACGTATTCCGAATACAATAATATGTGAATACAGGGTGGCTTTATACAGATAGACCAGTCTGATGCGGGGGTTGTCACAAGACGCGTCGGTCTGACCAATCACAGCGAGGAAAGGCGGAGATAATGAGCTGACCACGCCCCCCAGCTTACTGTACGTGCACTGCGGATGCGCACGAAACAACTGTCCGAGGACATAATGTTCTTTTCTTTGGGAAATGGTTTTGGGCAGCCTAAATAAAGCATTGAAAATGCATGCTGTTTGTTAATGTTGACTTTTTGTTATTGGTGTTTCATGTCATGTCTCATACAGCAGTACACCCGTAGAAGATGGGTGGCAAGAGGCCTAACGTTTCAAAAAAGGATGGCAAGTTATATGCTTGTCAGTAGGCCATGTTGAGTTGTCAGTAGGCCTGTTGAGTTGTCAGTAGGCCATGTTGAGAGTTGTCAGTAGGCCTGTTGAGTTGTCAGTAGGCCATGTTGAGTTGTCAGTAGGCCTGTTGAGAGGTGTCAGTAGGCCTGTTGAGAGGTGTCAGTAGGCCATGTTAAGAGATGTCAGTAGGTCATGTTGAGTTGTCAGTAGGTCATGTTGAGAGTTGTCAGTAGGCCATGTTGAGTTGTCAGTAGGCCATGTTGAGAGTTGTCAGTAGGCCATGTTGAGAGTTGTCAGTAGGCCATGTTGAGAGTTGTCAGTAGGTCCGTTGAGAGTTGTCAGTAGGCCATGTTGAGAGATGTCAGTAGGCCATGTTGAGTTGTCAGTAGGTCCGTTGAGTTGTCAGTAGGCCAGGTTGAGAGTTTGTCAGTAGGTCCGTTGAGATGTCAGTAGGTCCGTTGAGTTGTCAGTAGGCCTGTTGAGTTGTCAGTAGGTCATGTTGAGAGTTGTCAGTAGGCCATGTTGAGAGATGTCAGTAGGCCCGTTGAGAGTTGTCAGTAGGCCCGTTGAGAGATGTCAGTAGGCCATGTTGAGAGATGTCAGTAGGTCATGTTGAGAGATGTCAGTAGGTCCGTTGAGTTGTCAGTAGGCCTGTTGAGAGTTGTCAGTAGGCCATGTTGAGAGATGTCAGTAGGCCATGTTGAGAGATGTCAGTAGGTCCGTTGAGTTGTCAGTAGGCCTGTTGAGAGTTGTCAGTAGGCCATGTTGAGAGTTGTCAGTAGGCCATGTTGAGAGTTGTCAGTAGGCCATGTTGAGAGATGTCAGTAGGTCCGTTGAGTTGTCAGTAGGTCATGTTGAGTTGTCAGTAGGCCATGTTGAGTTGTCAGTAGGCCATGTTGAGAGGTGTCAGTAGGCCATGTTGAGAGATGTCAGTAGGTCATGTTGAGTTGTCAGTAGGCCATGTTGAGAGTGTGTCAGTAGGCCATGTTGAGAGATGTCAGTAGGCCATGTTGAGAGTGTGTCAGTAGGCCATGTTGAGAGTTGTCAGTAGGCCATGTTGAGAGGTGTCAGTAGGCCATGTTGAGAGTTGTCAGTAGGCCATGTTGAGAGTTGTCAGTAGGCCATGTTGAGAGGTGTCAGTAGGCCATGTTGAGAGTTGTCAGTAGGTCATGTTGAGTTGTCAGTAGGCCTGTTGAGAGTTGTCAGTAGGTCATGTTGAGAGTTGTCAGTAGGCCATGTTGAGAGATGTCAGTAGGCCATGTTGAGAGGTGTCAGTAGGTCATGTTGAGTTGTCAGTAGGCCCGTTGAGAGTTGTCAGTAGGTCTGTTAAGAGTTGTCAGTAGGCCATGTTGAGTTGTCAGTAGGCCATGTTGAGTTGTCAGTAGGCCATGTTGAGAGTTGTCAGTAGGCCATGTTGAGAGATGTCAGTAGGCCATGTTGAGAGATGTCAGTAGGCCATGTTGAGTTGTCAGTAGGCCATGTTGAGAGTTGTCAGTAGGCCATGTTGAGGTGTCAGTAGGTCATGTTGAGTTGTCAGTAGGCCATGTTGAGAGTTGTCAGTAGGACATGTTGAGAGATGTCAGTAGGCCATGTTGAGTTGTCAGTAGGCCATGTTGAGAGTTGTCAGTAGGCCATGTTGAGGTGTCAGTAGGTCATGTTGAGTTGTCAGTAGGACATGTTGAGAGTTGTCAGTAGGCCATGTTGAGTTGTCAGTAGGCCTGTTGAGAGTTGTCAGTAGGACATGTTGAGAGTTGTCAGTAGGCCATGTTGAGTTGTCAGTAGGCCATGTTGAGATGTCAGTAGGCCATGTTGAGTTGTCAGTAGGCCTGTTGAGAGATGTCAGTAGGTCATGTTGAGAGTTGTCAGTAGGCCATGTTGAGTTGTCAGTAGGCCATGTTGAGTTGTCAGTAGGTCATGTTGAGAGTTGTCAGTAGGCCATGTTGAGAGATGTCAGTAGGCCATGTTGAGAGGTGTCAGTAGGCCATGTTGAGAGTTGTCAGTAGGACATGTTGAGAGTTGTCAGTAGGCCATGTTGAGAGTTGTCAGTAGGCCTGTTGAGTTGTCAGTAGGCCATGTTGAGAGTTGTCAGTAGGCCATGTTGAGTTGTCAGTAGGCCATGTTGAGTTGTCAGTAGGCCATGTTGAGTTGTCAGTAGGCCATGTTGAGTTGTCAGTAGGTCATGTTGAGAGTTGTCAGTAGGTCATGTTGAGAGTTGTCAGTAGGCCATGTTGAGAGTTGTCAGTAGGCCATGTTGAGAGATGTCAGTAGGCCATGTTGAGTTGTCAGTAGGTCATGTTGAGTTGTCAGTAGGCCATGTTGAGAGTTGTCAGTAGGCCTGTTGAGAGATGTCAGTAGGCCATGTTGAGAGTTGTCAGTAGGCCTGTTGAGAGTTGTCAGTAGGCCTGTTGAGAGATGTCAGTAGGCCTGTTGAGAGTTGTCAGTAGGCCTGTTGAGAGATGTCAGTAGGCCATGTTGAGAGTTGTCAGTAGGCCATGTTGAGAGTTGTCAGTAGGTCATGTTGAGTTGTCAGTAGGCCATGTTGAGTTGTCAGTAGGCCATGTTGAGAGATGTCAGTAGGCCTGTTGAGAGATGTCAGTAGGCCATGTTGAGAGATGTCAGTAGGCCATGTTGAGAGATGTCAGTAGGTCATGTTGAGTTGTCAGTAGGCCATGTTGAGTTGTCAGTAGGCCATGTTGAGTTGTCAGTAGGTCATGTTGAGAGATGTCAGTAGGCCTGTTGAGAGATGTCAGTAGGCCATGTTGAGTTGTCAGTAGGCCATGTTGAGAGATGTCAGTAGGCCTGTTGAGAGATGTCAGTAGGCCATGTTGAGTTGTCAGTAGGCCATGTTGAGAGTTGTCAGTAGGCCATGTTGAGAGTTGTCAGTAGGCCATGTTGAGAGTTGTCAGTAGGCCATGTTGAGAGTTGTCAGTAGGCCATGTTGAGAGGTGTCAGTAGGTCCGTTGAGAGTTGTCAGTAGGCCATGTTGAGATGTCAGTAGGCCTGTTGAGAGTGGTCAGTAGGCCTGTTGAGAGTTGTCAGTAGGCCATGTTGAGTTGTCAGTAGGACATGTTGAGAGTTGTCAGTAGGCCATGTTGAGTTGTCAGTAGGTCATGTTGAGAGATGTCAGTAGGCCATGTTGAGAGTTGTCAGTAGGCCACGTTGAGTTGTCAGTAGGCCATGTTGAGTTGTCAGTAGGTCCGTTGAGTTGTCAGTAGGCCACGTTGAGAGTTGTCAGTAGGCCATGTTGAGTTGTCAGTAGGCCATGTTGAGTTGTCAGTAGGCCATGTTGAGAGATGTCAGTAGGCCATGTTGAGAGGTGTCAGTAGGCCCGTTGAGTTGTCAGTAGGCCATGTTGAGTTGTCAGTAGGTCCGTTGAGTTGTCTGTAACTCTAACTGATATGTGCTGGGTCCAGGCTACAAGGCTAATGGCACTCATGACCCCTTCCAGGACAAGCCAGGACCCAACGTGATGGTATCTTCCTCAATTCCTGTCTTGATAGGTAATAGAAAATCAATGGTGAATCTGCTAAGTAACAGGAAACACTCAACCGGCTCTACAAATGTATCAAATTTAGTATCTATTCCTCGTCAGCCACAAACTATCACAGAGAAATGTGCAGATAATACCCTCAGCACACTAAACTTAGCTTTATTCAAAAACTTCAGATCTTTAACAGGAAAGACATTTTTAATCAATGATTTTATCACCAACCACAATCTTGATCTTATGTTTTTAACTGAAACTTGGCTAGACCAAGGTAACAGTGCAGCTGTTCTTATTGAGTCAACTCCTCGCAACTTCAGCTTTATGAGCGAGGCTAGAGTGCATAAGAAAGGAGGTGGAGTAGCCATCTTGTTTAATGACTCCCTCCAATGTAAGCAGATGTGTTATGGAAATTTTGGTTCCTTTGAATATGTGGCTCTTCAGTTGAATTCCTCTTCCTGAGCGTTATTTCTAAACATCTACAGGCCACCCAAATACTGTCCAAACTTCTTTGATGACTTTTCTGAACTGTTGTCTACTGTCTGCATTGACTTTGACTGTGTGGTTATTGTTGGTGATTTTAACATCCATGTTGACAACCCTCAGGGCAGAGGGACAAAAGAGCTAGGTTGTGTCCTTGATAACTATGGACTGACTCAGCATGTGACGGAGCCCACACACAACAAGGGGCACACTCTGGACTTAATCATCACCAAAGGTCTGAATATTTCTAAGGTTCAGGTGTCTGATGTAGCGCTCTCTGATCATTCCTGTGTTTTCTTTGAGAGTACTATCTCCATGCACACAAATTCTCAATCAGAGGTTATCTCAAAACGGCACATCACTGAAAACACCAGTGAGATATTTACTCAGGCTTTCTCGTCCACACCTGCCCTCTCTGGCCTCAGTCAACGAGCTTGTAGATAATTTCAATGTTAAAATTACAAACATTATTGATGCCGTTGCGCCCACTAAGGTGAAGGTGGTCTCTGGTAAGAGAAGATCTCCATGGAGAAACGCCATTCTGGTCAGAATAGAAAAGAGAGAGTGTCGAAAATCTGAACGCAGATGGCGAAAAACAAATCTCCATGTTCACTATGACATCTATAAAGAGAGACTTCGCATTTATAATATGGAGCTGAGAAATGCACGGCAGACCTTCTTTTCTGACATCATCACCAAAAACCATAACAATGCGCGTGCTTTGTTTGCCACTGTTGATAGGCTGACAAACCCTCCTGTGTCAGTAGCCTCTGAACTTCTATCCACCAGGGCCTGCAATGAATTTGCCTCATTCTTCACTGACAAAATTCAGAAAATTAGACAAGCAGTTAGTGCCTCCATTCCAGGTACAGGACATGTGTCGTCACAGTGTCCACTTAAAATCAATAATTGTACCATGACACAATTTAATCCGATCAACCATAAAACCCTGGGGGACACTATACAATATCTGAAATCCTCCACCTGTTGCCTTGATGTTCTACCTACAGACTTCTTCAAAACTGTATCCAACTGCATGGCCTCTGATTTACTACAAATTGTAAACACATCTCTTCTTTCAGGTGTGTTCCCACATACCCTGAAAACTGCAGTCATCAAGCCACTCTTAAAAAAGAATAATCTAGACAGCTCACAAATGAACAATTATAGGCCCATATCAAACCTCCCATTTCTAAGCAAAATAATTGAAAAGGTTGTTTTCCAACAACTGAATAACTTCCTGGCACTAAGAAATGGCTTTGATGTCTTCCAGTCAGGATTTCGACCACATCACAGCACCGAGACTGCTCTAATTAAGGTATTTAATGACATCCATTTAAACACAGATAATGGCAAAATCTCAGTCTTAGTATTACTGGATCTCAGCGCTGCGTTCGACACGGTAGACCACAACATACTACTAGGCCGACTGGAAAATTGGTTGGGAATTTCTGGTACAGTGTTAGATTGGTTTGAATCCTACTTAAAGGACAGGGATTATTTTGTGTCTATAGGCAATTACAAATCTGAGCTGACAAAAATGACCTGTGGAGTTCCCCAAGGCTCCATGCTGGGGCCTCTTCTGTTCAACATTTACATGCTCCCACTAGCTCAAATTATGGAAAACAACAAAATATGTTACCATAGCTATGCAGATGACACACAAATTTATATCACTATATCACCAGGAGACTATAATCCCATACAAGCGCTGAGTAAGTGCATTCAACAAATCAATGATTGGATGTGCCAGAACTTTCTCCAACTAAACAAAAATAAAACTGAAGTAATTGTCTTTGGAGCCAAAGAAGAACGATTAAAAGTCAGTGCTCAACTTCAATCAGTAATGCTAAAAACCACAAACGAAGCCAGAAATCTTGGTGTAGTCATGGACTCAGACCTGAATTTCAACAGCCACATTAAGTCAATTACAAAGTCAGCCTACTATCACCTGAAGAATATATCAAGGATCAAAGGATTTATGTCCCAGAAGGATTTGGAAAAACTTGTCCATGCGTTTATCTTCAGTAGACTCGACTACTGTAACGGCATGTATACAGGTCTCTCTAAAAAATCGATCAGACAGCTGCAGCTGATTCAGAACGCTGCTGCTCGAGTCCTCACTAAGACTAAGAAAGTGGAGCATATCACACCAGTACTAAGGTCTCTACACTGGCTTCCTGTCTGTCAAAGAATTTACTTTAAAATACTGCTGTTGGTTTATAAAGCACTGAATGGTCTAGGGCCAAAATATATTTCTGATCTGCTCATATGCTATGAACCATCCAGACCCCTCAGGTCGTCCGGCACAGGTCTGCTTTCTGTCCCCAGAGTTAAAACAAAACATGGAGAAGCAGCATTCAGTTTTTATGCTCCACATATCTGGAACAAACTTCCAGAAAACTGCAGGTCTGCTGCAACTCTTGGTTCTTTTAAAACAAGCCTGAAGACTTTTCTTTTTGCCACTGCTTTCTAAGAGGAGCTATGTTTATCAGTATACTGCACTGTAACTTTTATTCCTGTATTCTATTTGTCCTGCTTTTTGTTTAAATGTCTATAATGACTTGCTTTTTGTTTTAATGCTTTTAATTTGTCCTGCCTTTGTTTTAAATGTCTATTATGTCTTGCTTTTTGTTTTAATGCTTTTAATGTCTCATTTAAAGCACCTTGAATTGCCCTGTGGCTGAAATGTGCTATATAAATAAACTTGCCTTGCCTTGCCTTGCCTTGTAGGCCATGTTGAGTTGTCACTAGGCCATGTTGAGAGTTGTCAGTAGGCCTGTTGAGAGTTGTCAGTAGGCCTGTTGAGAGTTGTCAGTAGGCCTGTTGAGAGGTGTCAGTAGGCCATGTTGAGAGATGTCAGTAAGTCATGTTGAGAGTTGTCAGTAGGTCATGTTGAGAGTTGTCAGTAGGACATGTTGAGAGTTGTCAGTAGGTCATGTTGAGTTGTCAGTAGACCATGTTGAGTTGTCAGTAGGCCATGTTGAGAGGTGTCAGTAGGCCCGTTGAGTTGTCAGTAGGTCCGTTGAGTTGTCAGTAGGCCATGTTGAGAGATGTCAGTAGGCCTGTTGAGAGATGTCAGTAGGTCATGTTGAGAGATGTCAGTAGGTCATGTTGAGTTGTCAGTAGACCATGTTGAGTTGTCAGTAGGCCATGTTGAGAGATGTCAGTAGGCCTGTTGAGAGGTGTCAGTAGGCCTGTTGAGAGATGTCAGTAGGCCATGTTGAGAGTTGTCAGTAGGACATGTTGAGAGATGTCAGTAGGCCTGTTGAGAGATGTCAGTAGGCCATGTTGAGAGATGTCAGTAGGTCATGTTGAGAGTTGTCAGTAGGCCATGTTGAGTTGTCAGTAGGCCATGTTGAGAGATGTCAGTAGGCCTGTTGAGAGATGTCAGTAGGCCATGTTGAGAGTTGTCAGTAGGTCTGTTGAGAGGTGTCAGTAGGCCATGTTGAGATGTCAGTAGGTCATGTTGAGTTGTCAGTAGGCCATGTTGAGAGATGTCAGTAGGCCTGTTGAGAGATGTCAGTAGGCCATGTTGAGAGATGTCAGTAGGTCATGTTGAGAGTTGTCAGTAGGCCATGTTGAGTTGTCAGTAGGCCATGTTGAGAGATGTCAGTAGGCCTGTTGAGAGATGTCAGTAGGCCATGTTGAGAGTTGTCAGTAGGTCTGTTGAGAGGTGTCAGTAGGCCATGTTGAGATGTCAGTAGGTCATGTTGAGTTGTCAGTAGGCCATGTTGAGAGTTGTCAGTAGGCCATGTTGAGTTGTCAGTAGGTCATGTTGAGAGTTGTCAGTAGGTCCGTTGAGAGATGTCAGTAGGTCATGTTGAGTTGTCAGTAGGTCCGTTGAGAGTTGTCAGTAGGTCATGTTGAGTTGTCAGTAGGCCTGTTGAGTTGTCAGTAGGTCATGTTGAGAGGTGTCAGTAGGCCATGTTGAGTTGTCAGTAGGCCATGTTGAGTTGTCAGTAGGTCATGTTGAGAGGTGTCAGTAGGCCATGTTGAGTTGTCAGTAGGCCATGTTGAGAGGTGTCAGTAGGCCATGTTGAGAGATGTCAGTAGGCCATGTTGAGTTGTCAGTAGGCCATGTTGAGTTGTCAGTAGGTCATGTTGAGAGGTGTCAGTAGGCCATGTTGAGTTGTCAGTAGGCCATGTTGAGAGGTGTCAGTAGGCCATGTTGAGAGATGTCAGTAGGCCATGTTGAGTTGTCAGTAGGCCATGTTGAGTTGTCAGTAGGCCATGTTGAGTTGTCAGTAGGTCATGTTGAGAGTTGTCAGTAGGTCATGTTGAGAGATGTCAGTAGGTCATGTTGAGTTGTCAGTAGGCCATGTTGAGAGTTGTCAGTAGGCCATGTTGAGTTGTCAGTAGGCCATGTTGAGTTGTCAGTAGGCCATGTTGAGTTGTCAGTAGGTCATGTTGAGAGTTGTCAGTAGGTCATGTTGAGAGATGTCAGTAGGCCATGTTGAGAGATGTCAGTAGGCCATGTTGAGAGTTGTCAGTAGGCCATGTTGAGAGATGTCAGTAGGTCATGTTGAGTTGTCAGTAGGTCATGTTGAGAGTTGTCAGTAGGCCATGTAGAGAGTTGTCAGTAGGTCATGTTGAGAGTTGTCAGTAGGTCATGTTGAGAGTTGTCAGTAGGCCATGTTGAGAGATGTCAGTAGGTCCGTTGAGAGATGTCAGTAGGCCATGTTGAGATGTCAGTAGGCCATGTTGAGAGTTGTCAGTAGGCCATGTTGAGTTGTCAGTAGGCCTGTTGAGTTGTCAGTAGGCCATGTTGAGTTGTCAGTAGGCCATGTTGAGTTGTCAGTAGGCCTGTTGAGTTGTCAGTAGGTCATGTTGAGAGTTGTCAGTAGGCCCGTTGAGTTGTCAGTAGGCCCGTTGAGTTGTCAGTAGGTCATGTTGAGAGTTGTCAGTAGGCCATGTTGAGTTGTCAGTAGGCCTGTTGAGTTGTCAGTAGGTCATGTTGAGAGTTGTCACTAGGTCTGTTGAGTTGTCAGTAGGCCATGTTGAGAGTTGTCAGTAGGCCCGTTGAGAGTTGTCAGTAGGCCATGTTGAGAGATGTCAGTAGGTCCGTTGAGAGTTGTCAGTAGGCCATGTTGAGTTGTCAGTAGGCCATGTTGAGATGTCAGTAGGCCATGTTGAGAGTTGTCAGGAGGTCATGTTGAGAGTTGTCAGTAGGTCATGTTGAGAGTTGTCAGTAGGCCATGTTGAGAGATGTCAGTAGGTCATGTTGAGAGATGTCAGTAGGCCATGTTGAGGTGTCAGTAGGTCCGTTGAGAGATGTCAGTAGGCCATGTTGAGGTGTCAGTAGGCCATGTTGAGAGATGTCAGTAGGCCTGTTGAGAGTTGTCAGTAGGCCATGTTGAGAGGTGTCAGTAGGCCATGTTGAGAGATGTCAGTAGGTCATGTTGAGTTGTCAGTAGGCCATGTTGAGAGTTGTCAGTAGGCCTGTTGAGAGTTGTCAGTAGGTCATGTTGAGTTGTCAGTAGGCCACGTTGAGTTGTCAGTAGGCCTGTTGAGAGGTGTCAGTAGGTCTTGTTGAGTTGTCAGTAGGCCATGTTGAGGTGTCAGTAGGCCATGTTGAGAGGTGTCAGTAGGCCATGTTGAGAGGTGTCAGTAGGTCTGTTGAGATGTCAGTAGGTCATGTTGAGTTGTCAGTAGGCCATGTTGAGTTGTCAGTAGGCCCGTTGAGTTGTCAGTAGGCCATGTTGAGTTGTCAGTAGGTCATGTTGAGTTGTCAGTAGGCCTGTTGAGTTGTCAGTAGGCCATGTTGAGATGTCAGTAGGCCATGTTGAGAGGTGTCAGTAGGCCATGTTGAGTTGTCAGTAGGTCATGTTGAGAGATGTCAGTAGGCCATGTTGAGAGTTGTCAGTAGGACATGTTGAGAGTTGTCAGTAGGCCATGTTGAGTTGTCAGTAGGCCATGTTGAGATGTCAGTAGGCCATGTTGAGAGTTGTCAGTAGGCCTGTTGAGTTGTCAGTAGGTCATGTTGAGAGGTGTCAGTAGGCCCGTTGAGTTGTCAGTAGGCCATGTTCAGAGATGTCAGTAGGTCATGTTGAGAGATGTCAGTAGGTCCGTTGAGAGTTGTCAGTAGGCCATGTTGAGTTGTCAGTAGGCCATGTTGAGTTGTCAGTAGGCCATGTTGAGTTGTCAGTAGGTCCGTTGAGAGTTGTCAGTAGGCCATGTTGAGAGTTGTCAGTAGGTCCGTTGAGAGTTGTCAGTAGGTCCGTTTAGTTGTCAGTAGGCCTGTTGAGTTGTCAGTAGGCCTGTTGAGAGATGTCAATAGGTCCGTTGAGAGTTGTCAGTAGGTCATGTTGAGAGTTGTCAGTAGGTCATGTTGAGTTGTCAGTAGGCCTGTTGAGTTGTCAGTAGGCCATGTTGAGAGTTGTCAGTAGGCCTGTTGAGAGTTGTCAGTAGGTCATGTTGAGTTGTCAGTAGGCCATGTTGAGAGATGTCAGTAGGTCATGTTGAGAGATGTCAGTAGGTCTGTTGAGTTGTCAGTAGGTCCGTTGAGTTGTCAGTAGGCCATGTTGAGATGTCAGTAGGCCATGTTGAGAGGTGTCAGTAGGTCTGTTGAGTTGTCAGTAGGTCATGTTGAGTTGTCAGTAGGCCATGTTGAGAGATGTCAGTAGGTCATGTTGAGAGATGTCAGTAGGTCATGTTGAGAGTTGTCAGTAGGCCATGTTGAGAGTTGTCAGTAGGCCATGTTGAGAGATGTCAGTAGATCATGTTGAGATGTCAGTAGGCCATGTTGAGTTGTCAGTAGGCCTGTTGAGTTGTCAGTAGGCCATGTTGAGAGTTGTCAGTAGGCCCGTTGAGAGATGTCAGTAGGTCATGTTGAGAGTTGTCAGTAGGCCATGTTGAGAGTTGTCAGTAGGCCATGTTGAGAGATGTCAGTAGGCCATGTTGAGTTGTCAGTAGGCCTGTTGAGTTGTCAGTAGGCCATGTTGAGAGATGTCAGTAGGCCATGTTGAGTTGTCAGTAGGCCAGGTTGAGAGATGGCAATGCTAGACTGCGGTAGCTGTTTGTTTCACTTCTGTGCATCAACACACAGTATAGGTATGTAGTAGGCCTACACCAGATACAGTATAGGTATGTAGTAGGCCTACATCAGATACACAGTATAGGTATGTAGTAGGATAGATCAGATACACAGTATAGGTATGTAGTAGGCCTACATCAGATACACAGTATAGGTATGTAGTAGGCCTAGATCAGACACACAGTATAGGTATGTAGTAGGCCTAGATCAGACACACAGTATAGGTATGTAGTAGGCCTAGATCAGACACACAGTATAGGTATGTAGTAGGCCTAGATCACACACAGTATAGGTATGTAGTAGGCCTACATCAGACACACAGTATAGGTATGTAGTAGGCCTAGATCAGATACACAGTATAGGTATGTAGTAGGCCTAGATCAGACACAGTATAGGTATGTAGTAGGCCTACATCAACACACAGTATAGGTATGTAGTAGGCCTAGATCAGACACACAGTATAGGTATGTAGTAGGCCTACATCAGACACACAGTATAGGTATGTAGTAGGCCTACATCAGACACACAGTATAGGTATGTAGTAGGCCTACTTCAGATACACAGTATAGGTATGTAGTAGGCCTAGATCAGACACACAGTATAGGTATGTAGTAGGCCTAGATCAGATACACAGTCTAGGTATGTAGTAGGCCTACATCAACACACAGTATAGGTATGTAGTAGGCCTACATCAACACACAGTATAGGTATGTAGTAGGCCTAGATCAACACACAGTATAGGTATGTAGTAGGCCTAGATCAGACACACAGTATAGGTATGTAGTAGGCCTAGATCAGATACAGTATAGGTATGTAGTAGGCCTAGATCAACACACAGTATAGGTATGTAGTAGGCCTACATCAGATACAGTATAGGTATGTAGTAGGCCTAGATCAACACACAGTATAGGTATGTAGTAGGCCTACATCAGACACACAGTATAGGTATGTAGTAGGCCTAGATCAGACACACAGTATAGGTATGTAGTAGGCCTACATCAGATACACAGTATAGGTATGTAGTAGGCCTAGATCAGATACAGTATAGGTATGTAGTAGGCCTACATCAGATACACAGTATAGGTATGTAGTAGGATAGATCAGATACACAGTATAGGTATGTAGTAGGCCTACACCAGATACACAGTATAGGTATGTAGTAGGCCTAGATCAGACACACAGTATAGGTATGTAGTAGGCCTACATCAACACACAGTATAGGTATGTAGTAGGCCTAGATCAGATACACAGTATAGGTATGTAGTAGGCCTAGATCAGATACACAGTATAGGTATGTAGTAGGCCTAGATCAGATACACAGTATAGGTATGTAGTAGGCCTAGATCAGATACACAGTATAGGTATGTAGTAGGCCTAGATCAACACACAGTATAGGTATGTAGTAGGCCTAGATCACACACAGTATAGGTATGTAGTAGGCCTACATCAACACACAGTATAGGTATGTAGTAGGCCTACATCAGATACAGTATAGGTATGTAGTAGGCCTACATCAGATACAGTATAGGTATGTAGTAGGCCTATATCAACACACAGTATAGGTATGTAGTAGGCCTATATCAACACACAGTATAGGTATGTAGTAGGCCTAGATCAGATACACAGTATAGGTATGTAGTAGGCCTAGATCAGACACACAGTATAGGTATGTAGTAGGCCTAGATCAGACACACAGTATAGGTATGTAGTAGGCCTACATCAGATACAGTATAGGTATGTAGTAGGCCTACACCAGAAATCAGCCGTCACATTTTGGCTGGTAAACAAATGTATTGACTGACAAATGACTATCTGACTCAGTGAAGTTATGACACTATTGATCAAACTGCTCACACATGAAGTTAGGAGGCGCAAGAACAAGTGTTTCACCACCTGTCTCTGATCAACTCAGCACCACCTTGGCTCTCTGCACGTTTGATTCTCCCTCCTGTCTGATTATCTAGTTAACGTAACATTTTCCAGGAGCTCGCTGCTAAATGTTCAGTGTGTATTATGTGGTACAGTATGTGTCCTAAACCATCTGTATCTTAGCCATGTCATGTGATATGCTACTTTAGTACAAAGAGTACTGGGACCACTACAGATGAACATTTAATATGCAGGAATTTACATTATAGGCAATACCAGTGATGCTACCCGGTACCATCAGTACCCCTGTAACAAATTGGCCACAAATTTGCACGCCCCAATACATGGTACAGCCATATAGTTTATGGTAGTTTTGAGTCTTGTTTACAGTGTGGTTGAGCATAGGTATAACAACTGATATAACTGGCATACAACGCTGTGGCAAGTATCAACTCTACTAGCACAGTACCAGCTGCATGTACAGTTAAATAGAACATAACTTGTGAACTACAACCTCAAGCATCAACATATAACCTTAAACATCAACATACAACAACCTTAAACATCAACATATTTTTTTCCCCTCAAAATCGATCGATCGATGCAAAAGCACATTTTACATTTTAAGTAAATGTAAATTATAAAACATGAAATATAAAAAGCCAGGTATTTTCATCAGTCTGTTTGTGCATCCTTCCATGCACTTAATATTGCCAGTCGCTGATAAGGTAGTGAGAAAAAAGGTTTAAAAAGTTAAAAAAACTCCAATGGTGCTGGAAAAAGAGGCAAGTTGAAAGCGGTGGTGTTGTGGAGGATGTACTGAGCATCTCTGGTCCTCAGGACTCCACTCTCTTCCAGATCACCACGATGTTCTTGTCGGTAAGGGCCACCAGGTGCCTGAGCTCAGGGTCCATGGCCACGCTGTTGATTGAAGCGTCCTTCACCTTGTCCTTTACTGGCCACTCCACGATCTGGAAACCGCAGCAACCGGCGCGTTAGTAAACCGTCAAATAACATGGAGAACAACCTATGACGATGATGCTCTGAGTATCAGTGAGTGAGTATTATGCAATTGTGACTGAGGCCTGACAAGTAGTACACAGATGAGACAGGAACAAGGCTGACACCTACTGGTCAATGTACATAATTACAGGGCATTTAGCTCAGCCTGTTCTGCCACTGAACAACAGCACACTCTCCACAAAGGACACCCTTAAAAAGCCTCCATGCCAAAACATTAGGTTTATGTGCCCGATGCTGATGTTCGGTGTGTGAAAATAAATCAACATCTCCAGATATGGGTCCTTTCCCACAGCTGCTCGTTCTAAACAGAGTTGTTCTTAGGAAATGAGGGAACTGTTGACGCTCGTACCTCCGTAACAGGGACCGTTTTCCTGCTCTTAAAGTTGGCCTTGAGGAGGTCTGTGATGTGATACCTCCACAGCCTGCCTTTGTCGTCACCACACACCACGTAGCCTCGGTCTGACGAGAGGGATACACACAGCTCAGTCCATGACGTGCTCAACCCCAAATCAAACCTTTAACCACTCCACAAAACATGAGTTTTAAGTGAAAATGTCTTCCCATGTTATATTACGTAACGTCGTGAATAAACAATGTTATTATATATATATATATATATATATATATATATATATATATGTGTGTGTGTGTGTGTGTGTGTGTGTGTGTGTGTGTGTGTGTGTGACCCAGTGAGAGCTCACCACACGCCAGTTCTATAGCGGTTCAGAGACTGGACAGCGAGGCATGCTGGGAGGTGAGCTGGGAACGTTGAGGACGTGTCCAGTGTGGGGGACTCACCAGGGCAGGTGTTGAGGGACAGGTAGGGCACGTCGGTGCAGTGTGGGGGACTCACCAGGGCAGGTGTTGAGGGACAGGTAGGGCACGTCGGTGCTGGACCACTGGAGCTCGGCCAGGACCACGGCACACACCTGCTGCTTCCTACCGGGCCGCTGAGCACAGGTGTCCCTCCAGCTCCACAGGTAGATGGAGCCATGCATGTGGCTTTTAGAGGCTTGGGGACGGACAAAGACACAAGGAGTGGACATCGGGGGTCGCGGGGTTAGCACTTGTCCCGGGATCAACACTGAGCGAGGTTCTAAGTGTTTAGATGTTTGTTTGTGTGATGGATATCGGATATTCTCACCAACGATATCATCGCTGAGGAACGCCAGCCCATCGATGGTGTGGTAGTGATTGTCCTTGTCCTCCTTCTCATACGCGGGGAAGGTGACCTCAAACTCAGCTGACCTAGGAGAGCATAAGAGGGAAATGTTACAAGTTACAGTATTTTTTATGCCTATGCTCTCTCTCTCTCACACACACACACACACACACACACACACACACACACACACACACACACACACAAATGTTGAAGAAAAAAAATCCAGGACCTCAAGAGTCTCTTTTTATTGGCCACACAGTGACAATGACAACACACACACACAGTCGAACACAGCGCACAACACACACGCTTTCTTCAGGTGTCCCCGGTGGAAATTGTTCCCTGCATTTATCCCATCCTCCACCAGGGGGCAGTCAGGAGCAGCGGTACCAAGTCCAAGTGCTCAGTCCAAACGGAGCGGGTTCTTTGGGAGAAAACCCTTGCGAACACAAGGAGAACATGCAAACTCTGTACAGAACGGCCTGGAGACCTTCTTGCTGTGAGGCAACGGTACCAGGTATTCAACGGTACCAGGTGTGCTGCACGTGAGTGATTCTGGGGTTCAGTGTCTTGCTCAAGGACACTTCGGCGCACTGCCGGGCGCTGGGATCGAACCGGGGACCTTGGGATCCGCAGCCAGCCACTCTACCTCCTAAGCTACACGCTGACCCATATTTGACATATTTCTCTCTCACACACACACACACACACACACACACCTCTTCATGGTGTTCTTGCTGAGCTGGGTGTTGTAGCAGTGCAGGCCGTCCTCGCAGGCAGCGATGAGGTGTGTGTCCGGGGCGCCGGGGGGCAGGCAGAGGTGCAGCGGCGTGGAGCTGGTCTGCAACACCAGCAGCTGACTGGAAGGAGGGACACCAGGGTCACATCACGTCATCAGGACATGCATTTGGTTGAAAAAATTAGCTGACTGATCAGCAGTGTAATTAAGTAAATAACAAAATAAAAATGGTGGGTACTTGTACATAATGATTCAGTGTTGTCTTTATGCAAGTACTCTAAGCATCAATGAATGAATCAAAAATGACCTTGAGCGGTCACTCACATGACCTTGAGCGGTCACTCACATGACTTTGTAGTTGTACTGGGTGTCCACTCCGCCCACGTCCCAGAGCACTATCTTTCTATCGTACGCCCCAGCTGCAGGAGAGAGAGAGGGGAAAGGGGCACATCCACATGAGTCTCCCTGCTAAATACATCCATGGAAAAAGACAAACAGGAAAGGGAAGCTGTCACTCACTGAACAGGAAGTTGCCCTGGCAGGGACTGAAGCGCAGGATGGACACGGCTTTGCTGCTGGCTCGGAACTCGCCGTACGCCAGGTTGGCTCTGGGGTGGATGAGTTTCACCAGGCCCCTCTTACCCCCCGCCGCCAGGATACTGCAGGGGCGCATACAGCCGCCTCCCCCCTCCCGTGACATCAGCACCGACGACCACGCCAGGGTGAAGAACTCCTGAGAGGGACAGCAGCACCACGGCGTTAGTATTTGTGTACTCACTCAACTGAGTTTGATGTTGTGTGTGAAACTACATGTACTGCTGCCCTTCTCGGCCAAGCATCTCTTTAAGAGACTTGAATCTTAACGGACATCCTTGCTTGAACACATGAATAAAGTCTCAATAGTAGGGATGTGTGCAGATAGTCCTTTATCCAACTATACGGCGCAGCTTCTGCTAGTCGTTAAGGAAATACTAGTCGGCTAAACTAAATATAATTTTTTTTTTTTTTTTTTTTTTTTAAAGGATTTCCATTGATTTAAGTCACCTCACTCACAGTAGCCTACTCAGGTGTATAGGTGCATAATTATTATCACATTATGCAGTTGGCGGGTGGGCAATAATCCAACGCAAGCACGTGAATTGGAGTTTAGTCCTATGCATGTTCCCATTGTTGCAGTCTTTCACAAACTGATGGCTATATATACATGTTAATGTGCGCACACTTTAGTGGCAAACAATAGCACCCCCGACCTAGTTACCATATGTTAAATTAGGCTACTAGAGAGAGGGAGAGAGCGAGCGGTTCCTTACTACAGCGTTATAGTAGTATATAGTCGTGCAGCTATGATATATTGGGCTAGCCTACTCTTCAATTAAACAAAATAAATCACATTTAGATCTTTGCTAGTAATACGCTGTAAAGACAGGCTGGAGTACTGTTCTGGGGAAGAAAGGGAGTATCCCTGCTCAAAGAATGCAAATTGGCTGCCACTGAGTGGTTGAATCTGTTTTAGACTAGTCGTTTAGTCAGCTGAGTGGCTGAATCTGTTTTAGACTAGTCGTTTAGTCAGCTGAGTGGTTGAATCTGTTTTAGACTAGTCGTTTAGTCAGCTGAGTGGTTGAATCTGTTTTAGACTAGTCGTTTAGTCAGCTGAGTGGCTGAATCTGTTTTAGACTAGTCGTTTAGTCAGCTGAGTGGTTGAATCTGTTTTAGACTAGTCGTATAGTCAGGTGAGTGGGTGAATCTGTTTTAGACTAGTCGTTTAGTCAGCCGAGTGGTTGAATCTGTTTTAGACTAGTCGTTTAGTCAGCCGAGTGGTTGAATCTGTTTTAGACTAGTCGTATAGTCAGGTGAGTGGGTGAATCTGTTTTAGACTAGTCGTTTAGTCAGCTGAGTGGTGGTGAATCTGTTTTAGACTAGTCGTTTAGTCAGCTGAGTGGTTGAATCTGTTTTAGACTAGTCGTATAGTCAGCCGAGTGGTTGAATCTGTTTTAGACTAGTCGTTTAGTCAGCTGAGTGGTTGAATCTGTTTTAGACTAGTCGTTTAGTCAGCTGAGTGGGTGAATCTGTTTTAGACTAGTCGTTTAGTCAGCTGAGTGGGTGAATCTGTTTTAGACTAGTCGTTTAGTCAGCTGAGTGGTTGAATCTGTTTTAGACTAGTCGTTTAGTCAGCTGAGTGGCTGAATCTGTTTTAGACTAGTCGTTTAGTCAGCTGAGTGGTTGAATCTGTTTGAGACTAGTCTTATAGTCAGGTGAGTGGTGGTGAATCTGTTTTAGACTAGTCGTTTAGTCAGCTGAGTGGTTGAATCTGTTTTAGACTAGTCGTTTAGTCAGCTGAGTGGTTGAATCTGTTTTAGACTAGTCGTTTAGTCAGCTGAGTGGTTGAATCTGTTTTAGACTAGTCGTTTAGTCAGCTGAGTGGTTGAATCTGTTTTAGACTAGTCGTTTAGTCAGCTGAGTGGTTGAATCTGTTTTAGACTAGTCGTTTAGTCAGCTGAGTGGTTGAATCTGTTTTAGACTAGTCGTATAGTCAGCCGAGTGGTTGAATCTGTTTTAGACTAGTCGTTTAGTCAGCTGAGTGGTTGAATCTGTTTTAGACTAGTCGTTTAGTCAGCTGAGTGGGTGAATCTGTTTTAGACTAGTCGTTTAGTCAGCTGAGTGGGTGAATCTGTTTTAGACTAGTCGTTTAGTCAGCTGAGTGGTTGAATCTGTTTTAGACTAGTCGTTTAGTCAGCTGAGTGGTTGAATCTGTTTTAGACTAGTTGTTTAGTCAGCTGAGTGGTTGAATCTGTTTTAGACTAGTCGTTTAGTCAGCTGAGTGGCTGAATCTGTTTTAGACTAGTCGTTTAGTCAGCTGAGTGGTTGAATCTGTTTTAGACTAGTCGTTTAGTCAGCTGAGTGGGTGAATCTGTTTTAGACTAGTTGTTTAGTCAGCTGAGTGGGTGAATCTGTTTTAGACTAGTCGTTTAGTCAGCTGAGTGGTTGAATCTGTTTTAGACTAGTCGTTTAGTCAGCTGAGTGGTTGAATCTGTTTTAGACTAGTCGTTTAGTCAGCTGAGTGGTTGAATCTGTTTTAGACTAGTCGTTTAGTCAGCTGAGTGGTTGAATCTGTTTTAGACTAGTCGTTTAGTCAGCTGAGTGGCTGAATCTGTTTTAGACTAGTCGTTTAGTCAGCTGAGTGGTTGAATCTGTTTTAGACTAGTCTTATAGTCAGGTGAGTGGTGGAGAATCTGTTTTAGACTAGTCGTATAGTCAGGTGAGTGGTTGAATCTGTTTTAGACTAGTCGTTTAGTCAGCTGAGTGGTTGAATCTGTTTTAGACTAGTCGTTAAGTCAGCTGAGTGGCTGAATCTGTTTTAGACTAGTCGTATAGTCAGCTGAGTGGTTGAATCTGTTTTAGACTAGTCGTTTAGTCAGCTGAGTGGTTGAATCTGTTTTAGACTAGTCGTTTAGTCAGCTGAGTGGCTGAATCTGTTTTAGACTAGTCGTTTAGTCAGCTGAGTGGGTGAATCTGTTTTAGACTAGTCTTTTAGTCAGCTGAGTGGGTGAATCTGTTTTAGACTAGTCGTTTAGTCAGCTGAGTGGTTGAATCTGTTTTAGACTAGTCGTTTAGTCAGCTGAGTGGTTGAATCTGTTTTAGACTAGTCGTTTAGTCAGCTGAGTGGTTGAATCTGTTTTAGAATAGTCGTTTAGTCAGCTGAGTGGCTGAATCTGTTTTAGACTAGTCGTTTAGTCAGCTGAGTGGTTGAATCTGTTTTAGACTAGTCTTATAGTCAGGTGAGTGGTGGTGAATCTGTTTTAGACTAGTCGTTTAGTCAGCTGAGTGGTTGAATCTGTTTTAGACTAGTCGTATAGTCAGCTGAGTGGTTGAATCTGTTTTAGACTAGTCGTTTAGTCAGCTGAGTGGCTGAATCTGTTTTAGACTAGTCGTATAGTCAGGTGAGTGGTTGAATCTGTTTTAGACTAGTCGTTTAGTCAGCTGAGTGGTTGAATCTGTTTTAGACTAGTCGTATAGTCAGCTGAGTGGTTGAATCTGTTTTAGACTAGTCGTATAGTCAGGTGAGTGGTTAAATCTGTTTTAGACTAGTCGTTTAGTCAGCTGAGTGGGTGAATCTGTTTTAGACTAGTCGTTTAGTCAGCTGAGTGGTTGAATCTGTTTTAGACTAGTCGTTTAGTCAGCTGAGTGGTTGAATCTGTTTTAGACTAGTCGTTTAGTCAGCTGAGTGGTTGAATCTGTTTTAGACTAGTCGTTTAGTCAGCTGAGTGGTTGAATCTGTTTTAGACTAGTCGTTTAGTCAGCTGAGTGGTTGAATCTGTTTTAGACTAGTCGTATAGTCAGCTGAGTGGTTGAATCTGTTTTAGACTAGTCGTATAGTCAGCTGAGTGGTTGAATCTGTTTTAGACTAGTCGTTAAGTCAGCTGAGTGGTTGAATCTGTTTTAGACTAGTCGTTTAGTCAGCTGAGTGGTTGAATCTGTTTTAGACTAGTCGTTTAGTCAGCTGAGTGGTTGAATCTGTTTTAGACTAGTCGTCCAGTCGGTTGAATCGATTGCAAAACCCCCGTCTAGTGAAAATAGTCACTGCACACATCCCTACAAAATACAAACATTTCACAACAGAAGTAAAAACCTAGAAACGTATAAAAGTGAAGAACAGGAGTCTGACAGAGAGGAAACGGTAGCAGATATTAGACATGGTGTGGTATGAGGTGTGTTTGGAGAGGAAACGGTAGCAGATATTAGACATGGTGTGGTATGAGGTGTGTTTGGAGAGGAAACGGTAGCAGATATTAGACATGGTGTGGTATGAGGTGTGTTTGGAGAGGAAAGGGTAGCAGATATTAGACATGGTGTGGTATGAGGTGTGTTTGGAAGTGGTCCAATAGCACCGGGGAAGCTGGTCTGACCTCGCCAGGGACTTTGTGTTTCTTCAGCACCTTTCCAGTCTCACAGTCGATTAAACACACAGAATCTCCTCCACAGGTGGCCACGACACGACCTCCTCCACCCCCATCTGTCACCAAGAGAGAGGACCCGGTCACTGCTACAGGAGCTCCGAAGAGTTTCCAATGTTACATACAAGTTCTGTGGGGCTTGACTCAGCTGCTGTTGGTCTTTTCAATATGGTTTGTTGGGTTAAAACCTGGAGTGAGTCACTGGAAGCTAAAAACAAATCAATGATCATATCTGACTTTACAGGATCATGCATTTTGAACACCTGTCACAGATATCCTGCAAAAAACATTTGAAAATTCTAATTTTTGGCAAAGACAGAAGTACAAAACAACCCCCCTCCATGGTTATGCAACCCCCCCCCCCCCACCAGACACAGGAACTCACCCCCACCAGAGTTGGCCTCCGGGGGCTGGAAGGCACAGGCCCACAGCTGGGTGCTCAGGTCGTCAGGGCTGTCGTTCCTACTGTGACACTGCAGGGCAAAGTGGGCCTTCAGACTGAGCGGCTCCTGGGAGACAGACGGACGCCAGAGCAGGAAGGGTGAGAGGGCAGGTGAGAAGGGGATCGATGGGGGAGAGGGCAGGTGAGAAGGGGATCAATGGGGGAGAGGGCAGGTGAGAAGGGGATCAATGGGGAAGAGGGCAGGTGAGAAGGGGATCAATGGGGGAGAGGGCAGGTGAGAAGGGGATCAATGGGGGAGAGGGCAGGTGAGAAGGGGATCGATGGGGGAGAGGGCAGGTGAGAAGGGGATCGATGGGGGAGAGGGCAGGTGAGAAGGGGATCGATGGGGGACAGGAAGGGGGAGAGGGCAGGTGAGAAGGGGATCGATGGGGGAGAGGGCAGGTGAGAAGGGGATCGATGGGGGAGAGGGCAGGTGAGAAGGGGATTGATGGGGGAGAGGGCAGGTGAGAAGGGGATCGATGGGGGAGAGGGCAGGTGAGAAGGGGATCGATGGGGGACAGGAAGGGGGAGAGGGCAGGTGAGAAGGGGATCGATAGGGGACAGGAAGGGGGAGAGGGCAGGTGAGAAGGGGATCGATGGGGGACTAACGACTGCCTGATGGGCCACCATCCAGTAGCTGATATCAGCACAATGAGAGGTGAGCAGCTGTCGCGACTATTAATGACGTGATTGGCCTCCTTTCTGTCTCTCTTCAACAGCACTATTCACAGATAGTTTCCTTTGTCTAATGTTGTTTTGTTGGAAAGCCCTGAAATCACATGCTACAGGAGTGTGGCGTCATACCTGAGACTTGTTTGAGATGTTTCTGTTTGGTGTTCCTCTGATCCCATTGGTCGGCGCCCCGCTCCTCCGCTTGCCTTGTGGCGTGTGGTTTTTCAGCTGCTGCTCTTGCAGTGCTTTCCTTTGGGTCTCAGACCCTCTAGACTGCCCCCTAGTGGGCATGGTGGAAGCTTGCACTGCTTTGCGGGGGCTAGCCGTGGTGGTGGTCTGGTCAGCTTTCTGAGGAGTGTTCTGTACACGGCTGGACTTGCGTGGGCTCATCTCCACGTCTTTCACGGGGAATAGGGATATAACTTTGCTTTTCTTTGGTGGGGTGCCCAATCCCGATTCAGCTGCTGGGGTGTGGCGTTTTCTTTTGTCAGTCTGACAGAAGGGCAAAGTGAAAATGAATAAATCAGAGTGGGATTGTGGAAATGACAAACACTGAATAAATTCAGCCTTAAAACAAATATTCATAAACAATGGAAGCCAAGCAATGAACATAATGTATTTGAGATGAACTGCAAATATGTTTAGGATGTCTATTTCAATCTTACGCAGATGTCTTTGGTTTCAGCAACCTTCTCTGTCTCATTGACCTCATCTTCAGGCTGAATCAGCGAGTCAAAGAACTCTGTAGCTATCCTCTCCACCTGAGAGAGAGAAACCAGGGAGAGACCAGGTACCAGAGAGACTCAATTAGAAACCAGTGATGCAATGTCTGAAACTATGTCCAAAACTAGAGAGCTAAAGTCAGAATCCACTAAAACAATGGTTCAAACAAAAGACTTGAGTATGCCATCATGAACGTACCCGCCATTTTGTGTAGCCGTTTATGGACGAGGGCCCGTATCGGACCTGTTGGACTGCCTTTTGGACAAACTCTCTCTTCATCTTGGCCCTTTCTGCTCTTCTAGAGGGCTCAGGGAGGGAGAAGGCACTGCTCTCCCACACACCGACCACCTGGAAATCACACAACCTCACATTTACACACAAACAAACACAATCAGAGGACACAAGGGTCTATTTTCAAGAGAGTGTGTCCATCTCTAATCCCTAACAGGGCCGGGGCATATCAATCAACATGACTGTAATAAGAGTAAATACGCTGTATAATTTAGCCAGCAGTATAATTTATACCTTACCCCATTTTACTGCTTGTGGATTGCCTAAATGAGCAGACTTAGTGAAAATGAATCTTTTCTAAATGAGTCCGTTCCTACCCTTCTCTTGAGGTTCTCTCCAGCGATGAAGCGCACATGGTTGGCTGTGGTGCTGATGTCTTTACCATTATGAACTCGCAGCTTCGGCAGGAGGACCATCAGCTTGTAGATGTCATTGACCTGAGATAGACAACAATTAGCAATGGATCCCTTCAGTTGATACTATGACAGACGACGTGTTTCCTGCTAAATCAAAAGGTGGATGAGATAAAACCAGAGGTGTGAGAGATGCAGGGAGACGGCCGTGTGGATCCTCACAGTCAGGTAGAGATTGTCCTCGGCCCTCAGCTCCTCCAGGCTGGCCAGGGACTCCAGAGCGGTGACGTCCTCCAGCTCGTTGTTGCTCAGGTCCAGTGTGCGCAGGGCGGGCAGGCCCAGCCCCGGGGGCATCTCCTGCAGGCGGTTCCCAGACAGGTCCAGCTGCTCCAGGCACGGGAGACGAGAGAGCAGGGGGACCGGCAGGTCCTCCGTCCTCAGACCCAGCTTGGACAGACTGGAGGGGGAAACAGAGCTCAATACCATGCAAGTACAATGCAGGTACTATCCAAGTCATGGGCAGAAGATCATCACACCTAATCGATTTCAATACTAGACAATGAATAACAAAACTATATGACTTACTTGAGTGTCTTTATTTGTTCCAGTGTGGAGGGTTTTGGAGAGCCTCTCTCTAGTAACAGCTTCTCCGTTATCTTCCCCATGGCTCCTCTTTGAGAGCAGAGGCTGAAAGTAAACACGGAGGTGAGCAGCTCGTCCACTAGATATCCTGCAGGCAGGGGGCGGGGCTAACCAGCTGGAGAGAGACGTGAACACGTCACACCTCCACACGGTATCAGGAGGTAATGGCTTGTCCACAAAGAACAATAGCCTAGCTAGCTAGTACACTGGTGGGGTGGACGAGCTATTACCAGGGTATCAATGAGGTTTGCTGATATGTCAAAGTAGTAGTTTCGCTTCATACTCGTTTTAATTTGAACATTGGAATGTGGTCTGATGTCAAGCATATTGGTAAAATGTTAGCCTACATTTAATTTCATCTAGAAATGTGCAATTTGGGGAAATTGCAAGTGTGGTTGCCCATTCTGTCATGACTACTGTGGGTGTGTGTGTGTGTGTGTCGAGTGTGTGCGTTGTATGCATGCACTTGTAGTTCTTCGATAACTGTAGGCCTTAAGGTTTCCGAGATAAAAAATATTTGAGCTGTAGATTTTCCCTATTCCCATTCAAGTCAATGGGGTTATTTTAATTCACTAATAAATTAATATAAATTAAACTATCAAAGATATTGCTTAGCAATGAGGAAGCACACGATTCCCGATGAACACGGTCGATTTGACATACGACTCGTGTGTGTGTGTGTGTGTGTGTGTGTGTGTGTGTGTGTGTGTGCAGTTAGAACTGCGGGAGGAGTAGCGTGGCAAACTTTTGGGGTTGCTCTAGATCCCAAACAAACAAACAAACCAACAAATAAAGTGGACCAAGTAGCCTGCTAGTCGCTTTGGATAAAAGCGTCAGAATGTGATGTAAAAGAAAAAAAGGTAGCTGAATTGCAGTGACAGAAATTCTAGCCACATACACAACGACCATAGGCTACCTCCCGGATACCGATTTGTTCAAAGTCAAAACGTGACATAGTTCTTAATGCAGATCGTTCGTGCTAAAGAAACAGAAATTACTTACGATTATTGTTTGTCTACCAGTAACGTGGGGTCCAACTTTCCCGGGAAAAAGTCGATGAGCTAATCACGTGGCCTACATCATTTCCGCTAGGTAGTCAAGCACCGCCATGTTGAGTGTGGCAGTGCTGTATGCACCGCCATGTTGAGTGTGGCAGTGCTGTATGTCACTTGTTCCCTCTCCATATCCCACGACAAAGGAATTTCACATTCAAACGAGGTTTAAGATTTAAAAAAACAAATATTTTATTTCCTTCCTTTTTAAATGAAAACTGCTCACTTTGCATTGGAAATACAATGCATGAAATGGCTCAAGTACAGAAACTAGGCTATACTTGAGAATGACAGTCAAAATTATAACACGAACTTGAACCATGGTCATGACATGCGCACTGTGACAAACTTATTTCACCCTCACCTTTTTTTCACAGGCAAGACATCATTCACATTGCCAGACATCTGAATACAATTATCAGATTTAAAGGCACTTCGCTGTAAATAAATAGAAGTGTTTGTTCAAATAGACAGAGAAACCATTATGACAGGGTGGTCTTTATAGGGTAAGGATGAAGCCTGCAGAGGGGGGGGCTACCTCAGTCCTCACCCCAGAACAGATGAAGCCTGCAGAGGGGGGGGCTACCTCAGTCCTCACCCCAGAACAGATGAAGCCTGCAGAGGGGGGGGCTACCTCAGTCCTCACCCCAGAACAGATGAAGCCTGCAGAGGGGTGGGCTACCTCAGTCCTCACCCCAGAACAGAGTGGGGGTCAGTATGAACACCTTCCCCTAAGTTGTAGGTGCTCAAAGAATATAACTTATTATTTGATCAAAGTTGGATAAATCAATGCAGAGCAATTTGTCCCAATGTATCAGTTCAACATGGCTGTTCTCATTATCAAATTAATTAATCACTGACAGATAAGAATGATGTATTTAGCTTATCAGGTAGGTCACCTATATGAACTCTGGTAATTAGAATCTCATTATGACCTTTAGGCAATGATTATGTCACTGAGGTTCAATAGACCAGGTTGTCTTGTCTATGAATCAAGGTCAAAACCTAACTCAGTTGTTGTAATTGTCATTATTTGTGTCTCTAGATATTGTCAATTGGAAGTATATCTGCAAAAACCATTCTCCTCGTGTGAAAGAGGCTTATGTAGGACATGTGTCTAATTTCTAATGTACTTATATCCTCAATATATGTTTTGACATATAAACTATATATTTTTCTTACGTTCAATTCTACACTGCTTCCACTTCCCCTTACACACATCACCTGCCTCACACAGGACAGAGCGTTTGTGTTTGAACTCTCATTTCATTATGCTCACAAGAATAAAAGTCATATAGGAATATTTTAATATCATTATGTTGTATGTATGTATGTATTATGTGCACTGTCCCGTCGAAATAAACAGTTGTTACATAGTTGTGAATGCAATGTTTTTTTCAGATTATCACAGCTTTATTGGTAAATATGCATGTGTGTTAAGGCAATAATACAAACAGTATATTCTCCACTTTGTAGCCTAATGATTCAGTAATTCTGTGATAAATACTAGTGAACAGAAACTGCTCCATCAAGTGTGATGATTATCCCCAAACTCTGGAGTGTCAATGAACATGAGATAATTAAATATAGAAAAAATAACACTTGACAGAAACTATTATTTGTTCTTTTTATTTGCAATGTCCAGCAATGCACACACTGTATGATAAAGATATACATCAATACTTACTTCCAGTGTTATAATTATTATAATAATAAACTATCATTTGTATAAGACCTTTCATACAAAACATGCAGCTCAAAGTGCTTTACAGAATGTCAAATGTTGACTCAATGTCACATTAATTTCAATAAATAAATGATTAATTTGCAACAATCATTATGAACAGAGAAAAGATATGAGAATTGTAATCAGTCAGAGGAATCATTTTAGTCCACTTCTTCAATGGTTGGCCCCTGGGAGCTGGCTCCAGAGCTAGCACGAGCCTGCTGTCCACAGCTCCCACTGGGCATCCCTCCCTGGTACAGCTTGGTGATGATGGGGGAACACACTTTCTCCAGCTCCTTCAGCTGGTGCTCGTACTCCTCTTTCTCAGCCAGCTGGTTGTTCTCCAGCCAGGAAAGGGTCTGCTCACACTTGTCCATAACGTTCTTTTGATCCTCCTGACTTATTCTTCCCTTCATGTTCTCGTCCTGTACACTGCTCTTCATGTTGAAGGCGTAGGATTCCAGTGAGTTCTTGGCAGCTATCTTCTCCCTCTGGAGGTCGTCCTGGGCTTTGTATCTGTCAGCGTCCTGCACCATCCTCTCAATGTCCTCTTTGCTGAGCCGGCCCTTGTCATTGGTGATGGTGATCTTGTTCTCTCTGCCGGTGCTTTTATCCACGGCGGACACATTCAGAATGCCGTTGGCGTCTATGTCAAAGGTCACCTCAATCTGAGGGACTCCTCTTGGAGCTGGCGGGATTCCAGAGAGCTCAAACTTCCCCAGCAGGTTGTTGTCTTTGGTCATGGCCCTCTCCCCCTCGTAAACCTGGATCAGGACCCCAGGCTGGTTGTCAGCGTAGGTGGTGAAGGTCTGGGTTTGTTTGCTGGGGATGGTGGTGTTGCGTTTGATGAGGGCGGTCATGACTCCTCCGGCCGTCTCGATACCCAGGGACAGAGGTGCCACGTCCAGCAGCAGCAAGTCCTGGACGTTCTCCGAGGTGTCGCCCATGAGGATGGCAGCCTGGACAGCAGCACCGTAGGCCACCGCCTCATCAGGGTTGATGCTCTTGTTTAGCTCCCTGCCGTTGAAGAAATCCTGCAGGAGTTTCTGGATCTTAGGGATTCGCGTGGAGCCTCCGACCAGGACGATGTCATGAATCTGGGCTTTGTCCATTTTGGCGTCTGTGAGGGCTTTCTCCACAGGTTCTAGCGTTCCCCTGAAGAGGTCAGAGCACAACTCTTCAAAGCGTGCCCTTGTGACGGAGGTGTAAAAGTCGATGCCCTCAAACAGAGAGTCGATCTCAATGTTGGCTTGGGAGCTGGAGGACAGGGTTCTCTTGGCCCTCTCACAAGCTGTGCGCAGCCTCCTCAAGGCCCTCTTGTTCTGGCTGATGTCTTTCTTGTGTTTCCTCTTGAACTCTCCCATAAAGTGGTCGACCATGCGGTCCTCACCGCCCAGGTGAGTGTCTCCTGCGGTGGCCTTCACCTCGAAGATGCCGTCCTCGATGGTCAGGATGGACACGTCAAAGGTGCCCCCACCCAGGTCAAAGATCAGGACGTTGCGCTCTCCCGACTTTCCTTTGCCTTTGTCCAGACCGTAGGCGATGGCGGCCGCTGTGGGCTCGTTGATGATCCTCCGCACATTCAGTCCTGCGATCGCACCTGCGTCCTTAGTAGCCTGTCGCTGGGAGTCATTGAAGTAAGCAGGAACTGTGATGACTGCATTGTTCACTTTCTTCCCAAGGTAGGCCTCGGCAATCTCTTTCATCTTCACCAGGACCATGGAGGAGATCTCCTCGGGGTTGAAGGACTTGTTCTCACCCTTGTATTCTACTTGAATTTTAGGCTTTCCCCCATCGCTCACCACCTTGAAAGGCCAGTGCTTCATGTCTGATTGCACCACCTGCTCGTCAAACCTTCGGCCAATCAGTCGTTTGGCGTCAAACACAGTGTTGCTGGGGTTCATAGCCACCTGGTTCTTTGCTGCGTCTCCGATGAGTCTCTCTGTGTCTGTGAAGGCCACATAGCTGGGGGTGGTTCTGTTGCCCTGGTCGTTGGCTATGATTTCCACTTTTCCATGCTGGAACACCCCCACACAGGAGTAGGTAGTTCCCAGGTCAATGCCAATGGATACTCCTTTAGCTGAAGACATCTTAATTCTAAGGCTTTCTGTACCTACAAAAGATGAAAACAAATTATGAGCCTACTTCAACATCTGGTCCTCATTTAAACAGTATAGATAAATGTGTTTCATGATACAATTCCCCCGTGTTTTAATTCATGGTATCAAAAACACATTCTAAAACTGATACTAAACTGAAAAACCGGGTCTCTGAAGCAGATATGTATGACTGCATATATAGCCTTTAAAATGATGTACCATGCTACCATGATATACATTTTAACCTGAAAATATGGTGCATGCATTTTATTTTTTCAAATATGTTCTGATGATATGATATGCAGTGATAAGAAATTAGAATACCCTATTCTCTTCCTCTCTTAAATTCTCTGCTGTTTATCCGTTTTGTTTCGTGTCAATGCCAGTCCCAATGAACGCTCATATTACATGTTTGCTTTCAGTTTCCAGATGGTTCTGGATCTCACACTGACCAATAAGAAAGAGGAGCGCTATTTCCTGGCGTGATGACGCGCACGTCGTCGTCAGCGCTCGAACCTTCAGCAGTTTTCCAGAACAGTCTCGAACCTTAACCATGAAGCCTACTCGATCAAGAGGATTTGACAATGAATGTTACTAATGAATTGAAAGATAAAACGTTTTTGTTATCATTCGAATGTTATCATTCGTCTGGATGCAAATAATGTAGGCTATAGACTGGAATGCATGTAGGCTAGGCCTACCACACTATATGCTTCTGAAAAAGGGACAGAGTGGTTCAAATAGGCCTACTGGAATCCTAAAAACTTGTCAGAAAGATAATATAAAAGAGTGTGTCCCAATTGTTTTCTGCAAGGATGCAAGAAAGATACACTGGCATGGCATTTGAATGAGTAGCCTAATATTCAGAGTAGGCTCAAACTTTATTGAAAACCTACAGCGTATTTTACCTACAGACGAACGAATGATAACATTAAAACACGTTTTACCATCCAGTTCATAAGGAACATTCATTGTAAGAAGTATTGATCGAGAGGAGTTTAGGCCTATATGCGCGATAGTTCGGGAATATTCTGGAAAACTGGGGAAGTTTCGACGTGCGCGTCATCACGCCAGGAAATAGCGCTCGGCGTTCTTATTGGTCAGTGAGTCAGAGAGATCCAGAACCATCTGGAAACTAACAGCAAACATATATAATAAGAGCTTTCATTGGGACTGGCATTGACGCGAAACAAACGGAGAAACAGCGGAGAGAGGAAGAGCAGCCGGACCTTATCTCTTCAGGAAACGACTTAGGGCCTACTATACACTGTAAGTAGCTTTACATGTGACTGTTTATGGAGCGTCTAGACTAGTGTGTATTTTAATGACTTTTGAAGGTTTTTACATAGCCTACTATTGCTGTTTACTTGCTTACTTACTTACCTAATACTTGCTGTTTCGTATGAATAAATTAATGTAAAAATTCAGCAAATATATGCTATAATATTCAAAATTCTTATCACTACATATCATCATTCCGCACATCTGTTTCAAAAGGCATGTGTTGGAGAGGGATGAATGAATGAAAGTTGCTAAAGAATATCTCACACACTGTCTAACTTGCAATTAAGGTTTAATGGAACATTTCTGAAACGCTACATTAATTGCGAAGTAGACTGTATGTGGGCTATTCTTTTGCATCATATTATCATTAACACATTTTGAAAAGAAAAGTATGCATCTACATTCTGAGGTTAAAATTTCTGTCATGGTAGCATGGTATACATCACAGACCTGTTTTTTGTTTTAGTTTTAAATTAAGTATCAGTTTTACAATATACTTCTGATGTGCTGAATTAAAACACGGGGGAATTGTTTCAAGGAACATATTGATGAAATGTAGCACCACTGTTTAAATGGGGAGTTGACTTTGCAGTAGGCTCATAATTTGCTTTCATCTTTTGTAGGTACAGAAAGCCTTAGAATTAAGATGTCTTCAGCTAAAGGAGTATCCATTGGCATTGACCTGGGCACTACCTACTCCTGTGTGGGGGTGTTCCAGCATGGAAAAGTGGAGATCATAGCCAACGACCAGGGCAACAGAACCACCCCCAGCTATGTGGCCTTCACAGACACAGAGAGACTCATCGGAGACGCAGCAAAGAACCAGGTGGCTATGAACCCCAGCAACACTGTGTTTGACGCCAAACGACTGATTGGCCGAAGGTTTGACGAGCAGGTGGTGCAATCAGACATGAAGCACTGGCCTTTCAAGGTGGTGAGCGATGGGGGAAAGCCTAAAATTCAAGTGGAATACAAGGGTGAGAACAAGTCCTTCAACCCCGAGGAGATCTCCTCCATGGTCCTGGTGAAGATGAAAGAGATTGCCGAGGCCTACCTTGGGAAGAAAGTGAACAATGCAGTCATCACAGTTCCTGCTTACTTCAATGACTCCCAGCGACAGGCTACTAAGGACGCAGGTGCGATCGCAGGACTGAATGTGCTGAGGATCATCAACGAGCCCACAGCGGCCGCCATCGCCTACGGTCTGGACAAAGGCAAAGGCAAGTCAGGAGAGCGCAACGTCCTGATCTTTGACCTGGGTGGGGGCACCTTTGACGTGTCCATCCTGACCATCGAGGACGGCATCTTCGAGGTGAAGGCCACCGCAGGAGACACTCACTTGGGCGGTGAGGACTTTGACAACCGCATGGTCGACCACTTTATGGGAGAGTTCAAGAGGAAACACAAGAAAGACATCAGCCAGAACAAGAGGGCCTTGAGGAGGCTGCGCACAGCTTGTGAGAGGGCCAAGAGAACCCTGTCCTCCAGCTCCCAAGCCAACATTGAGATCGACTCTCTGTTTGAGGGCATCGACTTTTACACCTCCGTCACAAGGGCACGCTTTGAAGAGTTGTGCTCTGACCTCTTCAGGGGAACGCTAGAACCTGTGGAGAAAGCCCTCAGAGACGCCAAAATGGACAAAGCCCAGATTCATGACATCGTCCTGGTCGGAGGCTCCACGCGAATCCCTAAGATCCAGAAACTCCTGCAGGATTTCTTCAACGGCAGGGAGCTAAACAAGAGCATCAACCCTGATGAGGCGGTGGCCTACGGTGCTGCCGTCCAGGCTGCCATCCTCATGGGCGACACCTCGGAGAACGTCCAGGACTTGCTGCTGCTGGACGTGGCACCTCTGTCCCTGGGTATCGAGACGGCCGGAGGAGTCATGACCGCCCTCATCAAACGCAACACCACCATCCCCAGCAAACAAACCCAGACCTTCACCACCTACGCTGACAACCAGCCTGGGGTCCTGATCCAGGTTTACGAGGGGGAGAGGGCCATGACCAAAGACAACAACCTGCTGGGGAAGTTTGAGCTCTCTGGAATCCCGCCAGCTCCAAGAGGAGTCCCTCAGATTGAGGTGACCTTTGACATAGACGCCAACGGCATTCTGAATGTGTCCGCCGTGGATAAAAGCACCGGCAGAGAGAACAAGATCACCATCACCAATGACAAGGGCCGGCTCAGCAAAGAGGACATTGAGAGGATGGTGCAGGACGCTGACAGATACAAAGCCCAGGACGACCTCCAGAGGGAGAAGATAGCTGCCAAGAACTCACTGGAATCCTACGCCTTCAACATGAAGAGCAGTGTACAGGACGAGAACATGAAGGGAAAAATAAGTCAGGAGGATCAAAAGAACGTCATGGACAAGTGTGAGCAGGCCCTTTCCTGGCTGGAGAACAACCAGCTGGCTGAGAAAGAGGAGTACGAGCACCAGCTGAAGGAGCTGGAGAAAGTGTGTTCCCCCATCATCACCAAGCTGTACCAGGGAGGGATGCCCAGCGGGAGCTGTGGACAGCAGGCTCGTGCTAGCTCTGGAGCCAGCTCCCAGGGGCCAACCATTGAAGAAGTGGACTAAAATGATTCCTCTGACTGATTACAATTCTCATATCTTTTCTCTGTTCATAATGATTGTTGCAAATTAATCATTTATTTATTGAAATTAATGTGACATTGAGTCAACATTTGACATTCTGTAAAGCACTTTGAGCTGCATGTTTTGTATGAAAGGTCTTATACAAATTATAGTTTATTATTATTAACACTGAAAGTAAGTATTGATGTACATATATGTCTTGTACAGTTTGTTCATTGCTGGACATTGCAAATAAAAAGAACAAATAATAGTTTCTGTCAAGTGTTTTTTATTTTTCCTATATTTAATTATCTCATGTTCATTGACACTCCAGAGTTTGGGGATAATCATCACACTTGATGGAGCAGTTTCTGTTCACTAGTATTAATCACAGAATTACTGAATCATTACAATGTGGAGAATACAATGTTGTGTTTGTATTATTGCAGCCTTAACACACATGCATACAGTCTGTGAGGAAATAAAATATAAACGTGTCTTGTTCGATCCGTGTGTAATGAAAGCATGCAGCTATAATGTGCGCCCCACGTTCCCGCTCCTCTCCCCCGGAGACTGGGGCCCTTTCCGAACCCAGCTCCTCTTCCCTCGCCCTATGCACTCCCCCTCGGTTTGTGCGTTCAAGGCCGCGCCATATTAAGTGCCCCGAAACCAATTAGCGCCGAGTGGAAGTGGCTTATAACAAAACGCGCCGTACAAGTTCCTCACAAATTATACGACATTTGCATTGTATTTAGCATCAAATTCCGTTCTCCAGTTCAGAAAACGCTAGATTATGTTCATTTGATTGTAATGTAAAGTGGTGGCTGGTGGATATTTACCAGGACTGTTGTTCAGACTAAACAGCTGATCAAACTGAGAATGGAAAATGAAAAGTTGTCCACAAAAAAACGAAACGGCACTAAAGAAGCTTGGGAGTAAGTATTATTTATTTTTCTCATAGGTTTAGTCCATGAATGGCCTGCCACTCACCACAAAACACATCTTTTTACACGTACTGTCAGTTGGGAACCTAGCTGCGCACCAACTGATACTGACTAGTAGGCTACTGATACTGTAAGATCAAGCGATGACAAGAATCCCAATGTACCTGTAACACATGGCAAATTAAGTAATATTCTATTCTATATCATTCCCACCAAACTATCGTAGCCTCTCATTCCAACTAAACTAGGCTAGTATTCCAGCTCATTCCCACTAAACGCTCATTCTTGAGTAGCATTGTGTGTGCTATGTCTTAACTTGTCTTAAGTGGAATAGAAGCAAATTTCAGTTGTTCATCCAGTGTTTCAAATGACAGTTTAATTACTTATGTAAAGGGTCTCCAAAGAGGGAATTGTATCTGGGTCAAAACTACGAAGTCAGATATAGACGCGTTCTGTCCGAGTGAAATTATTTTTCCGAGGTAGTCTTCTTCTGTGGTGGTGGCGGTGCTTTGAATCTTCAAAGTGTATTAACACTTTGTATTCTGTGTATTAACGTACCGGAATGTGAGACCACAGATGTGTGAATGTGATCACAGATGTCGGTGTATTAACATGCGGAAATCAGTGACCATCGGATCTGATCTGGATCTGGTCACTGATGGTCACAGAATTCCTCATAACACCTGGTTGAATCAGGCCGACGCGAAACCTCCGGTTGAAAATCCGTCGGTTGCTCTGGGAAGAGGGGCCAGCAGCTGATGACACAGTGGAAGTCTGAAGTGCTAACAGTAACTATAACAGTACTCCTATATGCTAACATGGATATCTTATCTTATCTTATCACTATAGCTTACAATTAGAATCAGAATCAGTTTTTATTATTAAAAAAAAATTTTATTTAGTTTTTATAATTTTATAAAGTGTACACGTCACAGCGGCAAGGTACATATCCTGCCTTAACAAGTGGACAAGCCTCAGTGCGGTGTTTGCGATGAGAGGAATATGTTGCTAAAGATGTATCTTTGCCAATATGTTCGCTAGTGGAATAATTGATCTTTTTAGAACCCGAGAGAGGGTGCCAATTTCATGTAGACCTGCAAACCAAGGTCCTGAGGCGACGCCCTTTCAGACCCCGTTCCTGGATCTTGATGTGAAACTCCTCTGCACGGTAGTTTTTATTGCGCTCCATGAGATCCTGATCGCGCTTTGGCTATTAGATAAATGGAGAAATCGCCAGCTGGACAGTGTGACAGCCCGGTGCATGTGTGCATGCGAGCCATTGGGACTGCATGCGAAGATGCATGCGAGCTATTGGGACTGTCCAGGACAAGACGATCCAGGTTCTGACTCCTATGATCCGGGGGGCTGTGGACAAGACCCGGTGTCTGAGATGAGTTCATTTCACACAGCCCCGTCTGTCACCAGTTCATTTGTCACAGCCCCGTCTGTCACCGGTTCATTTGACACGGCCTCGTCTGTCACCGGTTCATTTGACACAGCCCCGTCTGTCACCGGTTCATTTGACACAGCCCCGTCTGTCACCGGTTCATTTGTCACAGCCCCGTCTGTCACCGGTTCATTTGACACAGCCCCGTCCTCCTCCAAGTTCTCTCTGCGTCGGAGGCTCTTTCGCAAGAAGTGGGAGGGAGTCTATCAAGGGGCGGCCATTTCCACCTCGGACTCTATGGTTAAGAGGGCTCCTGACACAGCTCCATCTGACACAGCTCCATCTGTCAGTCCACCACTTTCCATGACCAGGACCAGTAGAGGAGACAGCCCCACTAGCGCCTTATCCACCCCCATGGCGTCTAGTGGGGTGGCGCTAAAGGGACAATCTGAGCCAAACGTTCCACGATCACCCAAGGCCCCCTGGAGATGCAATCTGGAGCTCTCTCGGCGTCGGAGGCTCATTTGTAAGGAGTGGGAAGAAGTCTGTGAAGGAGCGACCACTTCTACCTCGGACTCTCTGATGAAGAGGACACCTGACTCAGCCCCGTCTGTAACAGGTCCATCGGACCCGGTCCCTTCTATCACAGCTCCATCTGTTAGACCACCATTCGCGATCACCACCCCCATGGCGTCTAGTGGTGTGCTGGTAAAGGGACAATCTGACGCGGACGTTTCACGATCACCCAAGCCCCACTGGAGGCCATGTCCGGATCTGACTCTCCGTCGGAGGCGCATCCGTGGGCTGTGGAGACGAGCCATCCTGATAGTCCGCATCATTGGGATGCTGCTGCCGGACAGGCTGAAGGAGGTGGCTCGCAGTGAAGAGTCCCGTCAGCACATGTCACCTGATTGTGTCCAAGACCCGCTTGTCAGAGCGAGTTGCCTCTTTATTCAAGCTTTCAAAAGAAAGCTTGCAATCTTTGAACATGGGCTACCGGCTCTGAACCAGGAAAAATCCAAGGTCACATCCTGCTAACAGCCTGGCCGGAAACAAGACGTTCAAGACACAATACATAACAAATAACCCCACGATGACAGACCGACCAAAAAGACAACATACGTGGACATGCTGAGGAAGGACCCTGGCTACAGTGCTGATGAACTAAACTCTGGTATGCTGGACCAGGGTGTGTGAAGACGTGTCATCTAGACCATCACCATCTACCCCATTGGCCTCAACATTTGGTTTGTTCAGTTTGGGGTTACTTGTTATGTCTTGTGCTTGTACTGATTTCATTCATGAATAAAGTCTCTGAACATTCTCTGCCTGTGTTTGGGTTCTATCTCCACTGTATCCTGATGCGCGCTAATCAGTGCCCATCCCACGACTGTGCTCAGTGAGCTGCCTGGACTTCCTGTCACACACACGTACACACAGACATACACCAGCCCACTTCCGGCTTTAGGCCTGGGCCATAGCAAACACACACCAGTATTTGCCATGTCTCTCCTATGTCGTTTTTAGCTTCTCTTACTCTGAAAATGTAATTTATTGCTTTATAAATGTTCTTAGCTGGTAGACAAACATACTCCAGGAGCTTGCTCCATCAAAGCTTTATTTGTGTAGCGCATTTCATACCCAGAGGCAACACAATGCGCTTTACAGAGAACAAGAGAGGTGGGCATACGACCCACCTCTACATATTCCATAGGGAAGCAAAAAAACAGTAATCACCCGGTGGCCAGATAAGTGAGCTGTAAAAATTCTTCCTTGACCCCTCTCAACAAGGCGATCGACTCCCCCAAATGGTTCTATGTTGCTCCATATCTGAATGTCTGTGTGTCATCTGACATTACTGTTAATGACGTACTGTATTTGTGAAACTGTATAAATGTACATAACCTTTAAAGTTGTCTCATGTTTCTTTCATGCGTTATGTTGCCCAGATATGGATAAAAGACAGGTAGCTCTCTCATACTTGGGCCTCAAACTCAGAGATAAATCTAACGCACCTCAAGTCAAATGTACTGTGTGTGTACTTGACCTAGGTTCTCAGTATGTGACTCACAATTCTCACCAGGGGCGTCACACTCCAATTAATTCACCCATTCCCCCCTCTTTCTCATTCCTGTTGTGCCCAGGAAGAGACAGGAGTGGATGGAAGTATACCAGCCGTGCATGTTTTGAGCATGGATTGAGAAAACTAGGCTTTAGGCACAAACTTCTATAGTTGATCAGATGGTGGGGAACAGGCCACAATTAAAGACTGTTTTCAAAGTAGTCAGCTTGTCACAGTGGTGCCAGGTGGTATAGACTGAAGGAGGACTGCCAGGTGGTATAGACTGAAGGAGGACTGCCAGGTGGTGTAGGCTGGAGAGGAGGGCTTGGTTTGGCTACACCCTTCCATCCTGCCAGGCCAAACTGCCCTCTGTGGTGCTCTCGTCTTCAACTCAAAGCTCATTGAAGAGCCGGCGTTCCAACCAACACCCTCTCAGATAATACATCTCAGTCCTAATCTATAAACAACTATTGTATGGTATAGTGATGCATCTCATCAGGTGGTCTCTGGACAGTGTGTTGTGTTCTCCAGGTGTACATCCTGTGCTCTCCCGCCGAGAGGGACTGCATCGCTGCTACATCACACACCTGACCTCTGACCTTCTCATCCTGGGACTGCATCACTGCTACATCACACACCTGACCTCTGACCTTCTCATCCTGGGACTGCATCACTGCTACATCACACACCTGACCTCTGACCTTCTCATCCTGGGACTGCATCACTGCTACATCACACACCTGACATTCTCATCCTGGGACTGCATCACTGCTACATCACACACCTGACCTCTGACCTTCTCATCCTGGGACTGCATCACTGCTACATCACACACCTGACCTCTGACCTTCTCATCCTGGGACTGCATCACTGCTACATCACACACCTGACCTCTGACCTTCTCATCCTGGGACTGCATCACTGCTACATCACACACCTGACCTCTGACCTTCTCATCCTGGGACTGCATCACTGCTACATCACACACCTGACATTCTCATCCTGGGACTGCATCACTGCTACATCACACACCTGACCTCTGACCTTCTCATCCTGGGACTGCATCACTGCTACATCACACACCTGACCTTCTCATCCTGGGACTGCATCACTGCTACATCACACACCTGACCTCTGACCTTCTCATCCTGGGACTGCATCGCTGCTACATCACACACCTGACCTCTGACCTTCTCATCCTGGGACTGCATCGCTGCTACATCACACACCTGACCTCTGACCTTCTCATCCTGGGACTGCATCACTGCTACATCACACACCTGACCTCTGACCTTCTCATCCTGGGACTGCATGGTGTACAGATCGTCTTTTTGTTACTCGGGTAATCAATGTACATATAATACTCCATCTGCCTTGCCTTTTTTTCTATACATGAGCACAATAAAAAATAAATATTAAAAATTAAGTATATCCACAACATTGGTCTGTGCAAAAAGCAAAAAAACAGTAATCACTGTGTCAACAACATTGACACATGCAGTTTATGACTGTTTCCATATCTACAGTATATGTATTTATGATAGTATATTACAGTAATCCACATAAAAATGCTGTGTGTAGGATCTGCCTCTAGGGGGAGCTCTTGAACACCAGACCATCAGACTACATCTATATTGTATATAGAATTATATGGCTGGTCACAAATTATTCAATCCTATTCATTTATCACCAATATCTCTGGGAAAAGCTAAAATTGCTCTTTCTCATACAATTGTGCTGCTGGATTAAGGTTTTTATTCTTTAGGAATTAAGACTGCTTTTACAGTAGGTATGATGTGAAGTTTCTTTATGAATTAAGACTGCAGTTAGGTATGAAGTGAAGTTTCTTTATGAATTACGACTGCAGTTGGGTATGAAGTTATGTTTCTTTATGAATTCAAACTGCAGTTAGGTATGAAGTTATGTTTCTTTATTGAATTGAGATTCTAATATTGGTAGGTTGTCACACACAGCAGTTTGCCAGATGTGGCTCAGGAGTGAAAAATTCTCCCCATCCATTGTCAATGCTGGGGGGGTGAAATGGACATATCTCGACGTAGGAATGTCACAGAGACAAGGAGTTTGGATATAAAGCTATCGACCTAATGGATGCAGCAATACCAAACATTACTACTCGCACGTGCACATGCACAGAGCCACAAAATGCATTAATTGGCGGAGGTCTGTGCTCTCTCAAGCACCATCTCGTTTCTGTTAAAGCAGAGGGCTGAGCATCTTCTTGTCAACAAATGTACACCTCTCTTTTTCAGACACAAGAGGGAGTCAGAGTGTAGGGAATAAGCCATTTCCTGTTTGTTCAAAGACAGCTCTTTGAGCTGCAGGAATCAGGAAATTAAGTTGACCATCTTTTGAATAAAGGCTCAAAACAAGTGTCAAAGACATTTTAGAGGACTATTTCGTAAATATGTTTGTGACAACCTTGGTAGCATGATCATTGATTGATTACTGCATGATTTAATGATGGATTATTAGAAAACAATAAATATTGACCTGTAGGTCTACTGTATGTTACACCTTCAGAACTAGATACTGTACAGTGGCACTTGGAAGTGTCCCCCATCCCCAACCCACGTTGACCTTTTACATACCAACAAACCTGTGAGAAGGTATACATTTAACAGAATCAAAATTGACTGTGAAAACATATAAAATGTTATTGTACAGTAGGCTATATCAGTTGCACTTACTTTTTTTTTCTCTTGTCTTTAGTCGTATACCGTCTTGGTTGCTTCTGTGTGTCTGTTTCCTGTACTGAAGTGATTGTCTACCTGCGCCAGTGTCCCTATAAGAAAATGAGGAATAGAACATCATAGTCTAGTTGATAATCAAGTTAATACAGTAAAAAGGACAATTATACTACCAACCGTGACCCTAATTGCGTTGCTATATGTGTGGTATAAATACAGCTGAGTTGAGCTAACGTACTTGTGATTACCAGGTCAGAGTACAGCTACTGTTGGGTGAAGTTAAGGCATTGCCTCTCCTCTCCTTCTGAGACATGAAAGCTGGTATTATATATATATATTATTATATATATTAGGGTAGCGGAAGGATTGGATGCAATGCGCCAAACATTAGTGGGGTGTACAGACGGCCTGGTAGTCCGTTTTTTTGTTTTCAGATGATCATTTATTATACAACATCTGTAAAAGCATCACTGCTCACAGTGGACTTTCGATTGGTCTGATTACAACTCGTCAGTTGTTGTTTCTTCTCTCAAAGAAACACAAGAACAGAACAATGTCACGTTATATATCCTATGTAGTAGTGTTAGTTAATGAAGTTAGCTGCTAGCTTTCTGTTGCACCTGTGCTTAACTATCAGCTGGTATGAGGTTGCTTATAAGATAAACATTGCCATTGGGCACATTGTTATTGTAAACAGGTTTCTGTAATAGCAAACATCCTAAATGTGCTCCTAAACTGAGATAAGACAGCAGGTTTCTGTAATGAGGCCCGCATGTCTCAGGATTGTGTTCTCCAAGTCATAAGTTCCATACTTTTCTGAGTGAAATACTCTTCAGAAATCCTTCTTAGTGTAGAACCCTACTAGATAATGCGGTGAAGCGCACTGATGTTTCCAGAAGCCTTTTATTGTTCATCCGTCCTTATATTGAACACAATGCCTTCCTTGCAGTTTCCTCAAGAAACACCGAGCTACAGGAGAGATGATGGAAATAAAATGAGCTCTTACAACATACAAACTTAAACGGTAGACCATATCAATTGGTGTATAAGAAAGCTCGCATTACCGTCGCGTTACAGCCATTCATTTCAACTCCATCTAACATCAGGAGTAACATCAGCGCCATTGCGGTAGAAATGCATCAATTGAATTAAATACTTCTTAACAGTTAGATCGAAACAAATCACACAACAAACAATACCTTGTTCCCGTTCCAGCTAGGTGCTTAATGGGTTACAGGTAACACAAATGTTACAGGGAGCAAATACAGAAGGTTGTAGACACTCAACCAACAACTAACATTTCAGTGAGTTATAGGCCAAGTGATTTGTTTTTAGATAAATGCATCTTCTTCCAAACATTAAGCAAAGGTTCACTTGTTCCATTGGCAGATTTCACTGATTAGGCCTACAACCAAAAACACCTTAATGTTTAAGATTCCTTGAAAGAAGATTAATTGGGTGATTGTATCCCATTACTAGGACTTGATAAATGATGTGTAGGCCTACTTGGTAAGATGTGGAGTGATTGGAGGGGCCACACAGCCCTCATTCTGACCAGAACATTTTAACCATCTTCCCGGACATATTTCTTAACAGCTTCATCATAAAAGAAATGAACCTGGAGGGTCAGGCAAGTCCAAAACAGGCCTCAAAGAAATGGGTGAATTTAAAGAAGTACACAGTAAATGTGTTTCACATAACATGAATATAGCCTTCTAGATGCTGCAGATATCTCATGCCACTGTTTGTTTTAGGAGCTGAGAGCTCCACCAACTGGCTCTGGGACTGACCAGGGAGAGGAACCCCTGCTACTTGGAGCTTCTATGATGGCATGCATGAGGCAGTGGGGTCAAAACCATCTTTGACTCACCTGTCCTCATTGCCTCATGCATGTCGAACCCCACCATCAAGACCAGTCCAGATCCATCTTCCCTCCCGGGCACATCCAGGTCCAATCCACTGTCCCTCCCAGGCACATCCACGTCTGATCAACCATCCCTCCCAGACACATCCACGTCTGATCAACCATCCCTCCCAGACACATCCACGTCTGATCAACCATCCCTCCCAGACACATCCACGTCCGATCAACCATCCCTCCCAGACACATCCAGGGTGTCCTCACTTGAACCCCCCCTCCCCTGCCAAAAAAGATTTTTTCAATCCATTGATGGGGGTTAATCATTTTCAGTTGTGATCGGTGCTGCCCAATTTTCAGTTTTCAATATTATTTTATTTTCAATAAATAAGAATTTAGTTCTCAATTGACTAGTCAATTGACACTTGGCTGGAGGCGCAAACTGTCAGTAAAACATTTCTAGAGACTGGGTCGCAACACCGGATCGGAGAAATGCACTGAACTGGCTCCTATAGATCTGTTTCAATTCTTGTCAATATACACCACATGTTTCACAAATGTTTTTTGGTGATTCACAAATAAATTTGTGTGGTTCACAAATAAATTCTTGTTTCACAGATGTTTTTTGGTGATTCACAAATAAATTCTTGTTTCACAAATGTATTTTTGTGGTTCACAAATATATTTCAAACTCACAAACATGTGCACCGCTTGTATTTACTTGCACCTGAGACACGAACCATTCTGGCGAGAGAGACACGAACCATGAAACTGCTGACACAAATCAAAATTGATATTGAAACAGATCTACCGTCAACCCTATGGGAGTTATTTTTCATAATGTTTGCAAATATATTTATGTGATTCACAAATACATTTGTGTGATTCACAAATAAATTATTGTTTCACAAATTTATTTTTGCTCAAGTGTTAATCAGTTTTTCATTATGCTAAAATTGACTGTAAATCCACATTTTAAAGCTGATATTTCAAATAATAACTGACTGAGGGAAAGTGTGTCGCCCATGGGCGGTTCGCCTCTCTTCCTCCTGTCCTCCTCAGTTTTTGAGTCACCAGCCGCCACTGATACTTACATGGTTATATTGTCATTACTTATCTGTCGTATTTGTTGAAGTGTCTTATGTATTCACTGGTCTCGATTTGTGTTCCCATGCCTGTATTGTCAGACTTTTGAGATGGTTGTGAAACAGCTTTAGGACATTTAAAATGGAATGTTAAGCAGAATGTTTTAACAGAAGTGGTGCAATGATGTATAGTTGAGGTAAAACCTGTTTAAACAGCTTTTAAAGCTAAAAGCACATTCATTGTATTTTCACCTAAAAAATGCATTCGATTTTTTTTTTTTAATTAGGCCTAATGTTTTTTTTAAGAATGTTTAAGTTAATTTTAATAATGTGTTTCTGTTGAGAACACCATTTATTTTGCAGGGGAGGAATGTAAGGCCTGTAAGAAAAGTGATGTGTCTAGTGTTGCTTTGTTTTGTGTGTCTGTGGAACTGAAACAATGTTAATGTATATTTTCACCAGGGACTAGATAGTTACCTATATAATGCTATTCACTGTGATGCCGCTAGGCGCCAGTAGAGAGCTTTGTATGATTATCCTATAGGAGAGAAAAAATTGTCAGTTGGACGTTGGAGACCGTGTCCAGTCATATGGCCTGTGAAGAAGTCTGAGGAAAGAAAACAAACTTTTCTATACGCATAAACGTGTCTTGTTGGATTCGTGTGTAATAAAAGCATGCAGCTATAATGTGCCTCCACTTGTGTGTTAGAGAGGGAACGACAGGATCAGCTTGCTGTCCCAATGTTGTCCCTCTCCATATCCAACGACAAATGAATTTCACATTGAAACGAGGCTTAAGATTAAAAAAATAATATTTTATTTCCTTCCTTTTTAAATTAAAACTGCTCACTTTGCATTGGAAATACAATGAATGAAATGGCTCGAGTAGGCTACAGCAACTAGGCTATACTTGAGAATGACAGTCAAAATTAGAACAGCAACTTGAACCATGGTCATGACATGCGCACTGTGACAAACTTATTTCACCCTCACCATTTTTTTTCACAGGCAAGACATCATTCACATTGCCAGACATCTGAATACAATTATCAGATTTATTTACTTCGCTGTAAATAAATAGAAGTGTTTGTTCAAATAAACAGAGAAACCATTATGACAGGGTGGTCTTTATATTGGCGTCCCCTGAAAGCTGAGAGCAATGTTTATCAGCTGAGTACCCAGCTCCTCCTGCTCCCCGCCAGGCAGGAAGTGGGCAGAGAGCTCCCTGTAGGTGCTGCACACCCTGCGTGCCTGAACGTCTTGTCTGTGAATGGCGTGTTTCCACCGGTGTCGCGCTTCGCCGTAGAGCACCACTAGCGACCGACGAGGAAGGTGCACTGACACCCTGACTTCTTCCCCCTGCCCAAGGTCGGTCAGCCCCTCCTCAAGGGACATGGTTAGAATAGTGTCTGACAGCAGGTTAATGGTGACCAGACGCTCCCCCCACAGCCAGCGGTCATCCAGGTGGGGGTCAATGGCCGACCCGCGCTGGGGGTTGTAGTCTAGGTTGCACTGCTCCACTGGCTGGAAGCCCGCTAGCAGGCGCTCCTGGGACATCCGCTGCACCAGATCTTGGCTGATGTCTGGCAGGCCGCAGAAGCCACCTAGACGCACTTTCCTTTTTTTGAAGTTCACTTTAGGTCCAAAGTCCTGAGGGAAAAATGGAAATGTTAGTTAATTTTTGCAAACTAAAGTGAGTGGTCAAATAGACATGTAAAACACTCAGCAATTGTAGTATGCATAATGTAATGATAGCAATTTATAACGAGGTACAGACATAGCTATGGACCAGTATGACAATGGCTGTGTACAGGTAGGCAGCTGCCTGCTGCTTTGCTATCTGGAGGCAGTGTTTTAATGAAGATGCCTGTAAATGAGTCTGGATTGAAACGGACTTTATGAATCGAAGCGTCACTACTTTAGCCTGGGCCGAGGTTCGAATCCCTCCACTTTAGCCTGAGCCCAGAGGTTCGAATCCCTCCACTTTAGCCTGGGCCGAGGTTCGAATCCCTCCACTTTAGCCTGGGCCGAGGTTCGAATCCCTCCACTTTAGCCTGGGCCGAGGTTCGAATCCCTCCACTTTAGCCTGGGCCGAGGTTCGAATCCCTCCACTTTAGCCTGGGCCGAGGTTCGAATCCCTCCACTTTAGACTGGGCCGAGGTTCGAATCCCTCCACTCCAAACTCGACGTTCTCAACGGAGTGCGAGTTGACAAGTCTGATATCAGGCGATCACTACCTGCCTTGACCACTACCTGCCTTGACCACTACCTGCCTTGATCACTACCTGCTTTGACCACTACCTGCCTTGATCACTACCTGCCTTGACGCGCCCAAACACATCCTGTACCTGTTGTACCTGTGTTACTCTACCTGTTGTACCTGTGTTACTGTACCTGTTGTACCTGTGTTACTGTACCTGTTGTACCTGTGTTACTGTACCTGTTTCCGTCGACCAGACTGAGACTCTGTCCAGACGTCTTGGTCCATTTTTGTGATGAGCTCAATTTCTTCCTCTTCTGACACGAAGTTATCCCATAGGAAGACCCCATGGAAGGGGAACACCTGCTGACCGTCATCTCGCACTGCCAAGCCGTGTACTGGGTCGTACATTAAATAGTGGCATATCTAGAAAGACAAAAATACTGATATAATGCTAGCAAAGCAATCTGAGCCAGTTAATGTTAGATCACAGTTAGCGAGGTAAGAAGCTACGTTTCTGGAACATGTGAGCCAATTGGGAAACGTCAAATCCTAGCAATTTATGACAGACTGAGACTGAACAAAAGATTTTATCTTAACCAGTCCTACCGTTTGCCTACTATCGTACAGTTCCCCTTTTCCACCGACATCTTCACATTTCAAACAGTTTCTAATTCCTTTACAACCACAGGCAGTGGTTGACTTTTCTGCTTCCGCAGCCATTAGACACAGTGCATCACTAAAATACGACCCCGCAGAAAACTGACACGCACACAACAGTTCCGCAATGGGCAGAAACAGTCCTACATAAGTCCCTAACATGAGCAACTCATCATTTTGTAAGCCATATAGAGGTGCTGACCTTATCCTACATATTTAATTTCAGAATAATATCAGAAGTTTATTAAAAACACAAAATAACATTCAAACCATAACATTATTTTTTTTTTTTTGCAAAAAGGATTCATTTTCTCAAGATGCTTCAGACTTCACTGTGGATACATTTTTTTTTTTTCTGTGGATACAAGCTCCTACCAGATATGTGTGGCTTCCTGGTGGCTGCATTTTTAATTATGACATTTTCCAGACCACAATGCTCTAACATGTGGGATTCATTCAACCGTTATTCTTGATTTAACTCCAAATTATATATTCAGGTTTTTACACATCATGCTCATTGTTGTGAGAGAATTGTTTGTGGTTCTTCAACGCAACAGAGGTTTCATTTAATTCAAATGGTCGTGTGTTTGGGTTGGGCAGAGAGCCATGCCTGCCGTGGCTGTAAGGGTCCGTCCAACGCTGTGTCCTTTCATCACAGCATGAGCGTCCTGGTTCTACAAACAACATGTTCTGTCTTCTTTATTCCATTTAGTCTTTATTCAATCCCTTCCTGCTTGTCCTTGATGGCAACCTGAAACATACGCAGAACATTTATGAAACAAGATGGAACACATCACATAGGTGTGTCTGCAGGGGAAATCATATTACACATATGCATCCTCACTGTAAAACAGGCAAGGAATTTGTCAGCAAGAAGATGACAAAACAATTAAGATCACTCAACCCAATTCCATGAGTGCAGCTGGGTCTGTCACGATATCACATTTTTACAGTATTATCATGGTAAAAAATATCATAAATGATATTATCACAATATCCATAGCAATCTTTTTTTCATGTGATCACTTAAAATGCATCTTTAACTATATTTTGCTCCAATGTTTGTTTTTTCTTCAAAACATCTGAAATTGCAGTGTAATAGGCATACTAAAATCAACAGTATGTATTTCAGAGTTTTCGAAGGTAATTTTCCTCTTTGAATTTCTTTCACACAATATCATGGCTGGATTACATTAGTATTTTAATTTTTTAAATACCACAATTATCGCAAAACTGGTATATCGCGACTCTGCTAGGTGCAGCTCTAAATCTGGCCACCGGAGAGTAGAAGCACATCAGACACATTCCAATATCATACTAGAGACTACAGGGATAGCTAACACAACAATATCATACTAGAGACTACAGGGATAGCTAACACAACAATATCATACTAGAGACTACAGGGATAGCTAACACAACAATATCATACTAGAGACTACAGGGATAGCTAACACAACAATATCATACTAGAGACTACAGGGATAGCTAACACAACAATATCATACTAGAGACTACAGGGATAGCTAACACAACAATATCATACTAGAGACTACAGGGATAGCTAACACAACAATATCATACTAGAGACTACAGGGATAGCTAACACAACAATATCATATTAGAGACTACAGGGATAGCTAACACATAATGGCCGACCATGTAGGCAACTTCTCTGTAACTATGTGTGCACTCTCCTGTTAGTCATGTCTCCCTTATGAAGTATCTAGCCCATGTTGACTGCTCTGTATATGTTCTTAGCCAATAGTCAAACATTTTCCAGGAGCTTGCTCGGTCGTCTTGTTGAGAGGGGTCAGGGAAGAATCTTCACAGCTCACTTATCTGACCCCCGGGTGAAACTGTTTTTTTGTTTCCCTCTGGAATATGTAGGGGTGGGACCTATGCCCCCCCTCCCATTGCTCTCTGTAAAGCGCATTGTGTTGCCTCTGTGTATGAAATGCGCTATACAAATAAAGTTTGATTTGATCTGATACACATTCCAGAATAAACACCTCTACATGCATCGCATCCACTCACCCTGAACCTCTCCTCCAACAGGGACAGTTCACTGATGAGATCCGTGATGGCGTTGGTGAAGGCTTCCTGGGGACTGTAGTCCGGGGTGGTCTGGACGCGGATCACGATCTTGTGCTCCAGAGGATGGGGGACCTTATACCCAGCAAACAGCACCTGAGGGTCCTTCAACAGTTGTCTGCATAAAACAATAGGTTAGTCAGGACCAGAGGGGGCTTTATTGTCATTGCAATCTAGTACAAGTACTGGGACCACATAATGTAGTTTAGCATCTAACCAAGAGCAGTATAAAGTGCAGTGTAATGAACATACACGTATATATAGGATAAGAGATATGGAAAAAGCTATGGTACTGTATGGACTCTACTCACTGTCTGATGATGTTCCCAAGCGTATGATCTTCCTTATTCAATGTGAAGAGACAGGCATTTGGCACTTTTGTGTCCTTTAAGATAGTAATTCTGTAAAACAAAGCATAGCAAACTTGTAGAATGGACCCTATGAATTGCTCTTGTTTCTGGCAAACTAATTAGATACAGTCAATTAACTGCAGACTTTGCTGCACAATTAAGTCAGGCAGGCTGCAAAGTCGAGATCAGAGCTATTGATTACCATCTACAACACTCAGATGATGTAATTCGCACACACCGTCTAAGGGGGTGAGGTGGAAGGCACAACAGAAAGGGCTCGGACTGAGGTAGTACTAGCTAGTAGGAACTGAGGTAGTACTAGCTAGTAGGAACTGAGGTAGTACTAGCTAGTAGGAACTGAGGTAGTACTAGCTAGTAGGAACTGATGTAGTACTAGCTAGTAGGAACTGAGGTAGTACTAGCTAGTAGGAACTGAGGTAGTACTAGCTAGTAGGAACTGAGGTAGTACTAGCTAGTAGTACTAGCTAGTAGGAACTGAGGTAGTACTAGCTAGTAGGAACTGAGGTAGTACTAGCTAGTAGGAACTGAGGTAGTACTACCTAGTAGGACCTGAGGTAGTACTAGCTAGTAGGAACTGAGGTAGTACTAGCTAGTAGGAACTGAGGTAGTACTAGCTAGTAGGAACTGAGGTAGTACTAGCTAGTAGGAACTGAGGTAGTACTAGCTAGTAGGAACTGAGGTAGTACTAGCTAGTAGGAACTGAGGTAGTACTAGCTAGTAGGAACTGAGGTAGTACTAGCTAGTAGGAACTGAGGTAGTACTAGCTAGTAGGAACTGAGGTAGTACTAGCTAGTAGGAACTGAGGTAGTACTAGCTAGTAGGAACTGATGTAGTACTAGCTAGTAGGAACTGAGGTAGTACTAGCTAGTAGGAACTGAGGTAGTACTAGCTAGTAGGAACTGAGGTAGTACTAGCTAGTAGTACTAGCTAGTAGGAACTGAGGTAGTACTAGCTAGTAGGAACTGAGGTTGTACTAGCTAGTAGGAACTGAGGTAGTACTACCTAGTAGGAACTGAGGTAGTACTAGCTAGTAGGAACTGAGGTAGTACTAGCTAGTAGGAACTGAGTAGCTAGTAGGAACTGAGGTAGTACTAGCTAGTAGGAACTGAGGTAGTACTAGCTAGTAGTACTAGCTAGTAGGAACTGAGGTAGTACTAGCTAGTAGGAACTGAGGTAGTACTAGCTAGTAGGAACTGAGGTAGTACTAGCTAGTAGGAACTGAGGTAGTACTAGCTAGTAGGAACTGAGGTAGTACTAGCTAGTAGGAACTGAGGTAGTACTAGCTAGTAGGAACTGAGGTAGTACTAGCTAGTAGGAACTGAGGTAGTACTAGCTAGTAGGAACTGAGGTAGTACTAGCTAGTAGGAACTGAGGTAGTACTAGCTAGTAGGAACTGAGGTAGTACTAGCTAGTAGGAACTGAGGTAGTACTAGCTAGTAGGAACTGAGGTAGTACTAGCTAGTAGGAACTGAGGTAGTACTAGCTAGTAGGAACTGAGGTAGTACTAGCTAGTAGGAACTGAGGTAGAACTAGCTAGTAGGAACTGAGGTAGTACTAGCTAGTAGGAACTGAGGTAGTACTAGCTAGTAGGAACTGAGGTAGTACTAGCTAGTAGGAACTGAGGTAGTACTAGCTAGTAGGAACTGAGGTAGTACTAGCTAGTAGGAACTGAGGTAGTACTAGCTAGTAGGAACTGAGGTAGTACTAGCTAGTAGGAACTGAGGTAGAACTAGCTAGTAGGAACTGAGGTAGTACTAGCTAGTAGGAACTGAGGTAGAACTAGCTAGTAGGAACTGAGGTAGTACTAGCTAGTAGGAACTGAGGTAGTACTAGCTAGTAGGAACTGAGGTAGTACTAGCTAGTAGGAACTGAGGTAGTACTAGCTAGTAGGAACTGAGGTAGTACTAGCTAGTAGGAACTGAGGTAGTACTAGCTAGTAGGAACTGAGGTAGTACTAGCTGGTAGGAACTGAGGTAGTACTAGTACTGAGGTAGTACTAGCTAGTAGGAACTGAGGTAGTACTAGCTAGTAGGAACTGAGGTAGTACTAGCTAGTAGGAACTGAGGTAGTACTAGCTAGTAGGAACTGAGGTAGTACTAGTACTGAGGTAGTACTAGTACTGAGGTAGTACTAGCTAGTAGGAACTGAGGTAGTACTAGCTAGTAGGAACTGAGGTAGTACTAGCTAGTAGGAACTGAGGTAGTACTAGCTAGTAGGAACTGAGGTAGTACTAGTACTGAGGTAGTACTAGTACTGAGGAAGTACTAGCTAGTAGGAACTGAGGTAGTACTAGCTAGTAGGAACTGAGGTAGTACTAGCTAGTAGGAACTGAGGTAGTACTAGCTAGTAGGAACTGAGGTAGTACTAGTACTGAGGTAGTACTAGCTAGTAGAGACAGGGAAGCGAGCCTGAGACAGTATCCCTGTCAGCTAGCCAGATGGTAGCAGACTTGTTAGCAAGCTAGCTCTAAAGCGACCGTGGCTAACTAGGTGGCTCTATGGGTATTTCAACAACTTACTTCTTTTCTCCTTCAAACAACAAAAATGACTCGAAAGCCGGAGGTGCGTTCATCTTTGAGTAATCACACAAGCAAGAAGTGAGCTTGCAAACGTAAGGAAGAGGCTTATGGGTGAGCTCCGATTGACAATACCAGAACAGGAAGTGCACAATTAGTCGTCGAACTACCTTCCGATAACGGTCGCTTTAGAAGGATTTCAAAATAAAAGCTGCCGATGACAAACATGACGATTCAGATCGTCTGACTCTGTTCTATGTTTTAGCTCCGGCGCTGGCACAGCGTCAACGAAGTGTGGAGATAGGTCTGGCTATGCGAGATTAGTTTGAGCCTAAAACTAACATAAAACAGACGTTTTCTATCTAGGTTAGTAAGTGATCATGCTTTGACTTAATTGTAGAGATAAATCAAATGCCGTCTGTTAGAGATCTAACGAGACAAGCAGTTGTACAGACACTGACTGTTAGAGGACTATTTTGAATGTTTTCTCAGTATGGTTTGTTTTCCATCTTCACCCTACTCAAATCCTTTGGTGAGTTATTGTTTCTGTTACTCACACAATGTCACATTTATTGAACTTCAATAATACACTTGAATCCACATTGAATGGGAGACATGGTCCGCTTCAGACAGCTCTATCACGAAAACTATAAATATTACAGCTTATATATTGACACCAAAGGAATCCTGAGAACTTGCAGGACATTTCTATGTATAATATGTCTGAATAGCTTAAACACTGTAGGCATGGCGACAAGTTAGAAAAAGGGTAAAAATGCAAAATTAGCAGCTAAAAAGTTAGTGCGGCACCATACGTTTCAATGGGGAGCGCAGTTGCCAAACAAATCGTCATACAGTAAAAACTGTAAGTCACACAGCTTAGATACTTACATTATATGAATCAGCACAGTTGTGTGAACATTTTGATATATAATATGTGTGTGAGCTGTCAAAACTGTAGGAGTGCCAGCAGTTTACAAAATGTGTGAATATTTTCAAAGCAACTGCTGCCACCACTCTAAAAACATAAAGTTTCTGAACATTCCAAAAAGCAGTTTCAAGCAGTTTCAATGGCACAAAAAATAGTTTTAAAAGTTACATTTCTAAAAAACTTTGAAAAATATCAAAAATCTGAATGGATCCGTTAAAGAGCTAAACATTGTGAACATTTTAAAGTTTGAATGAAGTTTCTAGCACAAAGTATGAAGAAGTAGTTAAGGAGACAAAAACTGGGGAGAAGTAGAAGAACTAGAAAGTACATTTCCTGGAGAAAATGTGAGGTGGGCTAGCTGCTGCAGCTGTATGTAACAGCTACTGCTAGAACTACTACGGACCAGGCAATCTCCATGCACCCACTGGCGAAGACTGTGCGTCTCTAGCCCACTCAGGGGCTGAGTTGTGGGGTCTGTGGCGTGGACAGTGGCGTGGTGGTGAGACTCCGCCCCCTCAGGTCAGAGCTGGTCGAGGACAGTGTACCCCTCTCCGGACCACCTACCCGCCCACACCGGCGAAGACTGTGCGTCTCTAGCCCACTCAGGGGCTGAGTTGTGGGGTCTGTGGCGTGGACAGTGGCGTGGTGGTGAGACTCCGCCCCCTCAGGTCAGAGCTGGTCGAGGACAGTGTACCCCTCTCCGGGCCACCTACCCGCCCGCACCGGTGAAGACCATGGCCGTGTCCGAATTGCATACTACTTGCTATATAGTAGGCGAGATGCAGCATGCTGCATCAAAACTGTGCATACTGTATTTCGCCTACTATATAGTAGGTACTATATAGTAGGCGAAATCGGCGAAAAAATGGCCGAAAATGTAGCATAGTCCAGAGCATACTGTTCCGGAAGTCGAGACGTGATACGTCACTGGGCTGTGAGAAAAATAAAAAAAGATGGCAAACGAAGAGGTCTCCGGGACCGCAGCGGGAGTTTTCAAATGTAAGTATTGACTTAATTTGTCGATGAAAAAATTATTTTTTCCGACAGATATCTTAGTTATAACGACACAGAGCTACAAATGCAGTTTTGTGTATATAGGTGGGGTAGAAATGACATTTCGAAAAAGAACGTCATGATAGCTAGCTGCTTGCATTGATCTCTGTGGTGGACGTTACGTTAGCTAGCTAGCCCAGCCAACGTTAATAGGCTGCTAACGTTACAGGTGTTCAGACGGCTCTTGCTCAAAACGTATTAATGTCATAGCTTAAATGTTATTATAGCTAGAATCAAGACAAACAGAGTAACATTTCCATGTAATATGACCATGATTTCTTAAGAAATGTATAAGAAATGTCGAAATTGTGATGAGTTGTTAAATGGCTAACCTAAGCCACCGAGCCTAACGTTACTTGAAGTTGTTTAAACAATTGTCTGTTCATTCCATGATTTAAACGAGTTCAACTGTTCATATATCATATATTAGTATTCATTGTCCCATAATACTTCTGGATGTATTACAGGGACCAACGACCACACCAGGGACGATGATCCTCTGGAGGACGGCTGCATGGGTGGCCCCCATCGCCTCTTCCAAGACCCCGTACCACTTCCACGAAGCGGCTGTGGCCTCCCCTCCCTCTGTGCTGACCCCAGTTCTGGGGCTCTTTAGGTCCTATGAGGTTAGATAACAGTTTTCTAGTGTCATACAAACTGTGAGTCCCTATCAATATATTTGCTATCATATAGCCTGTAGATCAAAATCACCTTGTACATGGCTACAAGGTTCTCTGTGTGCTTTATCCAGGCTGTCTCCGTCGTCCCCTGCAGCCCAGCTTCTAAGATGTAGGTCCTACATAAATCAATATCCAAAGAGAACAGACCGCTGGATTGCTTCTGAACAACAATGCAAAAAAACTGTTTTATCTTGTTCCATTATTGTTTTTGTTATTTTTTATAAAATGTATTTTCTTGAATTAAATTGGTGTTTGTGTGTCATTCCTTGTAATGTATTCCCAGTCAAAGAACAAATGTCACTATACCTAAAACCAGTCATTAGAGTAAAAGAACATTCCTAATGGACATTGTAGTTTGCAATTAGGCATAAAAGACGGAACACACATGTTGGTTCACAATGCTTCATTGGAATTATTCAGAGACGGTTATGAAAGCATCACTGTTTAATGTGTCTGACTAACGACTACTTGATAAGGGAGTTACATGTCCAAAGTGCTCTGCGTGTTGTGTTAAGACCTTCCAAGTTACTGTACATGACCTGTAGACATATCAAGACAATGTGTCTGATGTGTAGATATTACACTTTGTTGAAATGTTAATACATCAAGAAGTAACCTTTACATGTATAATGGAAGAAACACAACCATAAACATTTCTTGGATATTTTTATTACACAATGGTCTTCAAATATACTTTTGACTTTGGTCAGATCATTAGCTTTCCTTGCAAAAGGTACTGACAGGAGAACGCTGATCTGTTGTCTCCCCCCAAAATACTTAAACTGATTACTATGTACAGTGTTACACATACATTTAAATACAAATACATTTAAACAAATGCCTCAAGGCTGCCTATAACCAACTGATCGGTGTTTAAAGCCTCAAGGCTGTCTATAAGGAACAAGGCAAAGCACACTCATGAACTGATAGACTGACTACTTATGGCAGGATGGGGGTAGTCGTGCTCACCAAGAGCTGCGATCCAGGCAGCTTGTGCTGGTGCTGATGCTGCCGCTGCGAGACACTTTCTGAGGCCATCTCCAGGGTTGGGATGATCTGCAGCAGCAGGACCATGGCCACCATCAAGGTCTTCAACCTTTAAATGGTTAAATGCAATTAGGCCTACTGTAAGTCGTTTAGCAGACACACAAAAGTGTCTGCTAAATAAATGACTAAGGTAATGCTGGACAACAGTGTCTGCTAAATGACTGATGTAATGTTACCTCCAAAGACTAGCACCTGTCTGTGAATGACAAGACCATTGTAAAGGGTGAGTACTGAGAAAAGCTCTAAATGCAATGAATTATTATTATTGTTATTGCTATTATTAGCACCTCCATGGTCTTGCCCCATCCTCCTGACCATCACCAAGGTTCCTCTGTGTCGATTTTGACAATCTGAAGTCCCTCCTTGTGTCCAGCCGTCAAAATAGGTCCTCAGCAGGGACGTAGAGGTTGACTTGGTGAGGACCTCTGTCTTCCATGTGAGCCTACAGGGGGAATATTATTAGGGCAAACTTTAACTCATTTGTGCGTATGGCATATACTTGTCTTTACAATATGATAATAGATAGATGTCATTATCTGTAGAGCTAAAATGTAACATTACAAAGCAGGCGTGTAGTGATGAGTAAACCCAGGTAAACTCAGTTTACCCACCTCTTTAAAATGAGTTGAGTTTTATTGTTTTGCTTACCTGTCTCTCAGAATCTATTTAATATAACATCCCTGGTACAAATGTAACAGTATAGCTAGCCCCAAGCCAGCACATGCGGGGCTATCAACTAACCTAGCTAACTAGCGTAGCTAGCAAGCTAACGTTCAATATTTACCTCAACTACAAGCATGTCGAGAAGATCTCATGACGGCTCTTCTCCTTGCAAGAGCCAATCAGGGACAGTGTACCCATCTCCGGGCCACCTACCTGACTCCACCGGTGAAGACTGTGTGTCTCTAGCCCACTCAGGGGCTGAGTTGTGGGGTCCGTGGCGTGGATAGTGGCGTGCTGGTTAGGCCCCGCCCCCTTGGGTCACAGCTAGTCGGGGACAGTACAGTGACCTCTGGGCAATTTCCATGCATCCACCAATGAAGACTGTATGTCTCTAGCCCACTCAGGGGCTGAGTTGTGGGGCCCATGGCGTGGATAGTGGCGTGCTGATTAGGCCCTGCGCCCTTGGGTCACAGCTAGTCGGGGACAATACAGTGACCTTCGGGCAATTTCCATGCATCCACCAATGAAGACTGTGTCTCTAGCCCACTCAGGGGTTTAGTTGTGGGGCCCGTGGCGTGGATAGTGGCATGGTGGTGAGACTCCACCCCCTCAGGTCAGAGCCAGTCGGGGACAGTGTACCCCTCTCCGGGCCACCTACCTGACTCCATCAGTGAAGACCGTGTGTCTCTAGCCCACTCAGGGGCTGAAAAGTGGGTTCTGTGGCGTGAATAGTGGCGTGGTGGCGAGGCTCCGCCCCTTTTGGTCATAGCCAGTCAGGGACGGTGTACTCCTCTCCGGGCTACCCACCGGCCCCCACCAGTGAAGATCATGTGTCTCTATTCCACTTTGGCTGAGTTCTGTGCTACCACATTAGTTATAAAAGGGTGCCTGTACCTTTAAGAGAGGCTGCACATGCAAACAAATTCAAAAAAAGCAACAGCTGCCACCACTCTAATCCCAACTGACACTCTGATCCTAGACATAGTCTGCTTCAGACAGCTCTATCGTGAAAACTCTAAATGTTATAGCTTATATATTGACACCATAGGAATCCTGAGAACTTGCAGAACATTTATATGTATAATATGTCCGTATAGCTTAAACACTGCAGGCATGGCGACAAGTTAGAAAAAAATATAAAAATGCAAAATTAGCAGCTCAAAAGTTAGTGCAGCACCATATGTTTCAATGGGAAGCGCAGTTGCCGAACAAATTGGCATACCTCAAAAACGGCAAGTCACACAGCTTAGATACTTACATTGTACGAATCAGCACAGTTGTGTGAACATTTCGATATATAATAGTTGTATGAGCTGTAAAAACTGTAGATATGGCAACAAGTTAGAAAAAGGGTAAAAATGCTAAATTAACTGCTCAAAAGTTAGAGTGCGGTGCCATACGTTTGAATGGGGAGCGCAGTTGCTGAACAAATCGTCATACAGCGAAAACTGTAAGTCACACAGCTTAGATACTTACATTGTACGAATCAGCACAGTTGTGTGAACATTTTGATATTAATGTTGTCACGGCACCGCCGCGTCAGCCTCGTCCTCCTGTCACGGCACCGCCGCGTCAGCCTCGTCCACCTCCTCGGCCCCCTGACCCCGGTCCGAGCCCCGGTTCTGACGCTGGTCCCCAGCCTGTCCCCCAGCCTGACCCTGTCTCTCCAGTGCCGGACTCCGTTTCCCCCAGCACCTCCCAGAGCCTGCAGCGGGAACTGCGGGCACGTCTGCGGTCACAAGCCAGACACGCCCCCGATCCACACCTGCCGTGTGTCACCTTGATTGCCTCTCCTCCACACCTCAACGCACCTGGTCCTGATCAACCAATCGCCAGCAGGATAAGAAGCCGGTCCACACAGCCCTCTGTGCCAGATCGTTGACCAACCCAGTGGGTAACACGACTCCAGCTAAATCCCTACTCCTTACTCGAGCCTGTCTCACCGTTCTTTGTTTTCATTTATCCTAGTTAACCTGCCTGACCCACGCCTGCCTGAGGACCACGAACCTGCCTGACCCACGCCTGTCTGACTACCACGCTCCTGCCTGACCCACGCCTGCCTGAGTACCACGCTCCTGCCTGACCCACGCCTGTCTGAGTACCACGCTCCTGCCCGACCCACGCCTGTCTGACTACCACGTCCCTGCCTGACCCCCGCTTGCCTCTCCGACCTGATCCTGCCTGGCCAGACCAATAAACACGCCTCCGGGCTTCACCTCCAAGCCGTTTTGAGTCTGCTTTTGGGTCCTCCTCCGCTAGCCCTAACAGAACGATCTGGCCTCAAATGGACCCAGCGGACGCCCTTCGCCAAGCCATCACCAGCCAGGGCCTCATCGTTGGACAACATGCGAATGCTCTCCGTGAGACCCGAGCCGCCGTGGAACAGCTTGGTATGGGGATGCAGACACTCTCTGAGCAGACCGCCCAGACAGAGCGCAACCTGCAGTCCATCGCCCAGACCCTAGCAACCCTCAGTGAGCAGGTGGGCCGGTTAGTCGTTCTCCCAGCCCCGGAAGACAACCCCGTTGCTGGCCTTGCCCCTGCCGCTGAACGTGATGCCCCAGGGGTATTACACCGGCGGGAGCCAAACCTCTCTAACCCCAAGCCCTATGACGGCGACGTAGTGCAGTGCTCCACATTTCTCATGCAGTGTGATTTTATTTTTACTCACCAGCCCAGCATGTACTCCCAGGATTCTGAGAAGATCGCGTTTGTGTCCAGCCATCTCACTGGCCAGCCGCTTGGCTGGTTCGAGGCCACATGGAGGGCCAAGGCTTCCTGTCTGAATTCCTACAGCGCGTTCCGCTCCGAGTTCAGAAAGGTGTTTGACCATCCACTCCTGGGCCACGATTCCGCCTCTCGCCTTATGCGCATTCAGCAGGGAAGCCATAGTGTTGCCGAGTACTCTATCGAGTTCAGAATACTAGCAGCGGATAGTGGATGGAATGACGCGGCGCTACATTCAGCCTTTCAAGCGGGTCTGTCTGAGTCTCTTAAAGACGAGTTGGCACTCAGAGATGAGCCGGCTTCTCTCGATCTCCTGATTTCCCTTGCTGTCAAGATAGACAACCGCCTTCGTGAGCGCAGGAAGGAGAGGAATCTCCGCGCTCCTACTCCCGCAGTTCGGGTCGCTAGTCAGCGCTTTCCCAGTCTACCGCCTCGAACTTCCCCGGGTCCTAACAATGAAACGGTCCCCTTTCAGCCGGCCTCGATATACCCTGCCTCAGACGAACCCATGCAGCTAGGCGGAGCACGCCTAACCGAGGCTGAACGCGCCCGTAGGGTAAATGAGCGCCTCTGTTTTTACTGCGGCCAGCCCGGACACAGCCGCGTGTCCTGCCCCGTTCGGCCAAAAGCCCAAGCTCGCCAGTGAAAGTGGGATCGCTGGTGAGCGGTGCTTCGTCTCCCACACCCCCTCCCAGGCAGTCTAGGACCGCCGGAGCCGATTTCAATGTGATGTCCTCCGCCGATGCCCTGGGGCGCATGCACCTCGAGGCCACTATTATTGTTAATCGGCAGTCCTTCACTGTACCCGCTCTGGTTGATTCCGGGGCCGACGACTGCTTTATCGACTCTCAGTTGGTCCGTCAAGCTGGCATCACCACCATACCCCGTGACACCCCCATTGACGTCCATGACCTGAGTGGCGGGCTCTTAGCCAACGTTTCCCATGTCACCGAGCCTCTTGATGTGGTTCTGTCAGGTAACCACCATGAGTCCATGTCCCTCCTAGTCATCTCCTCGTCTCTAAGCCCCATTGTTCTGGGTCAGCCCTGGCTGAGACGTCACAACCCACACATTGACTGGATCGCTAATAAGGTGAGTGGCTGGAGCCCCTACTGCCATAACACCTGTCTCACGTCGGCCCTGCCGCCTGCTGAGGGCGCCATCGCCCCATTTGGACCCCCAGACCTGTCCATAGTCCCTCCCGAGTACCATGACATTGGGGAGGTGTTCAGTAAGCAGCGGGCCCTTACTCTGCCACCCCACCGCCCTTATGATTGCTCCATTGAACTCCTCCCTGGAGCCCCCTTGCCATCTGGTCGTTTGTTCAACCTGTCCAGGCCTGAACGGGAAGCTATGGAGACCTACATCCGTGACTCCCTGGCATCAGGCATCATCAAGCCCTCGTCCTCTCCGATAGGTGCTGGATTCTTTTTTGTGGCCAAGAAGGACAGCACCTTGCGACCCTGCATCGACTACCGGGCCCTAAATAGCATAACAGTGAGGAACAAGTACTCTCTGCCCCTCCTCGCCTCTGCCTTTGAACCCCTCCAGGGAGCTACCATATTCTCCAAACTCGATCTTAGAAACGCGTATCACCTGGTCCGTATCAGAGAGGGAGATGAATGGAAAACAGCGTTCAACACCCCGCTCGGACACTTCGAGTACCGTGTCATGCCATTTGGACTTACCAACGCCCCTGCAGTATTCCAGGCCCTGATAAATGACGTCCTCCGGGACCTTCTCCACCGCTGTGTTTTTGTCTATCTAGACCACATCCTAATTTTTTCTCGCTCCCATGAGGAGCACATCGCACATGTCAGACAGGTTCTCCAGAGGCTTCTGGAGAATAAGCTGTTTGTGAAAGCTGAGAAGTGTGAATTCCACGTCACCTCTGTGCAGTTCCTGGGCTTCCTCATCGGCAGTGGCCAGGTGCAGGCTACCCCCGAGAAGATCAGGGCGGTGGTGAGCTGGCCTGTCCCCAAGAACCGTAAGGACCTCCAGAGGTTCCTAGGATTTGCCAATTTCTACAGGCGCTTCATCCGCAACTACAGCCGGGTGGCCGCTCCCATGACCGCGCTCACCTCCAAGAACGTCCCCTTCTCGTGGACCCCCGAGGCGGGGGCAGCCTTCGATGAGCTGAAGAGGCTCTTCACGTCTGCTCCGGTCCTCACCCAGCCTGATCCCTCTCTCCAGTTTATTGTGGAGGTCGACGCGTCGGACAGTGGAGTGGGGGCAGTGCTGTCCCAGCGATCACCCACTGATGGTAAAGTCCACCCCTGTGCGTTCTTCTCCCGCCGGCTGGAGCCCGCGGAGCGTAACTACGACGTGGGCAATAAGGAACTGCTTGCTGTCCAGCTAGCCCTTGAGGAGTGGAGGCACTGGTTGGAGGGAGCTGAGGTGCCTTTCATTGTGTGGACTGACCACAAGAATCTGACCTACATCGAGAATGCCAAGAGACTGAACCCGCGGCAAGCCAGGTGGGCTCTGTTTTTTGATCGTTTCAATTTTACCATCACCTATCGTCCAGGATCCCGCAATGTCAAGCCTGACGCCCTGTCTCGCCAGTATGCTCCCCCCAACCAGGACACTGACGAACCAGACACCATCCTTCCTCCCTCATGTGTGGTGGCCGCTGTAACTTGGGAGATCGAAGGATTGGTGAAGGAGGCCCAGAGGACCCAGCCTGACCCATGTAACGGCCCTGTTAACTGCCTGTTTGTCCCTGACCATGTCCGTCCCCAGGTCCTCCAGTGGGTTCATGCCTCCCAGTTTGCCTGCCATCCGGGGTCCAGCCGCACTCTAGCCCTTCTCAGGAGACGGTTCTGGTGGCCCTCCATGGCCCAGGACACCAGGGAGTACGTCCGGGCCTGCACGGTGTGTGCACGGAGCAAGGCCTCGCACCAACCCGCCTCCGGTCTGCTGCGCCCCCTGCCGGTCCCTGGTCGCCCGTGGAGCCACATAGGTCTGGACTTCGTGACTGGACTGCCCCCTTCCCAGGGTAACACCACCATACTGACTATTGTGGACCGTTTTTCCAAGTCCGTCCATTTTGTGCCTCTGCCCAAGCTCCCCTCTGCGTCTGAGACTGTTGACCTTCTGGTGACCCACGTGGTCCGGCTCCATGGCATCCCTGCGGACATCGTTTCTGACCGAGGTCCACAGTTCACTTCCCAGGTGTGGAGGGAGTTTTGTCGGGCCATTGGGGCTTCGGTGAGTCTGTCCTCGGGTTACCATCCCCAGACCAATGGGCAAGCCGAGCGAGCCAACCAATACCTGGGGAACGCCCTGCGCTGTGTCACTGGTCGTAACCCCGCTACCTGGAGCCGATACCTCCCCTGGGTGGAGTATGCCCATAACTCCCTTCCTAGCTCTTCCACTGGCTTGTCTCCGTTTGAATGCTCCCTGGGATATCTACCACCTCTATTCCCTGAGCAGGAGGAGGAGCTCGCCGTGCCCTCAGTCCAGGTCCATCTCCGCCGCTGCCACAAGGTGTGGAGGGATGCCCGAGCCGCGCTTGTTCGTTCCACCCGTCGGAGCCAGCACCAGGCAGACCGCCATCGGACCCCGGCCCCTGTCTACCAGCCCGGCCAGGCGGTCTGGCTCTCCTCCAAGGACATCCCCCTGCGGGCCTCGTCACGTAAGCTCACACCCCGCTACATTGGTCCTTACAAGATAGACAGTGTGGTTAACCCTTCTGCTATCAGACTGCAGCTGCCCCCGTCCATGAGGATACATCCCACGTTCCATGTCTCCCGTGTTAAGCCTGCTCCTGTCAGCCCTCTGTGCCCGCCAGGCGACACCCCGCCACCTGTCCGGATCATCGACGACCAGCCGGCCTGGACTGTCCGACGGCTCCTGGGGGCCCGTCGGCGGGGTCGGGGGTTGCACTACCTTGTGGACTGGGAGGGCTATGGGCCCGAGGAGCGGTGCTGGGTGCCCCGTAGGTTCATCCTGGACCCCTCTCTTATCCGGGATTTCCACCGTGACCATCCTGGCCAGCCCGGTCGGTCGCCAGGTGGCGCCCGTAGAGGGGGGGGGTCCTGTCACGGCACCGCCGCGTCAGCCTCGTCCTCCTGTCACGGCACCGCCGCGTCAGCCTCGTCCACCTCCCCGGCCCCCTGACCCCGGCCCGAGCCCCGGTTCTGACGCTGGTCCCCAGCCTGTCCCCCAGCCTGACCCTGTCTCTCCAGTGCCGGACTCCGTTTCCCCCAGCACCTCCCAGAGCCTGCAGCGGGAACTGCGGGCACGTCTGCGGTCACAAGCCAGACACGCCCCCGATCCACACCTGCCGTGCGTCACCTTGATTGCCTCTCCTCCACACCTCAACGCACCTGGTCCTGATCAACCAATCGCCAGCAGGATAAGAAGCCGGTCCACACAGCCCTCTGTGCCAGATCGTTGACCAACCCAGTGGGTAACACGACTCCAGCTAAATCCCTACTCCTTACTCGAGCCTGTCTCACCGTTCTTTGTTTTCATTTATCCTAGTTAACCTGCCTGACCCACGCCTGCCTGAGGACCACGAACCTGCCTGACCCACGCCTGTCTGACTACCACGCTCCTGCCTGACCCACGCCTGCCTGAGTACCACGCTCCTGCCTGACCCACGCCTGTCTGAGTACCACGCTCCTGCCCGACCCACGCCTGTCTGACTACCACGTCCCTGCCTGACCCCCGCTTGCCTCTCCGACCTGATCCTGCCTGGCCAGACCAATAAACACGCCTCCGGGCTTCACCTCCAAGCCGTTTTGAGTCTGCTTTTGGGTCCTCCTCCGCTAGCCCTAACAGAACGATCTGACCTCAAATGGACCCAGCGGACGCCCTTCGCCAAGCCATCACCAGCCAGGGCCTCATCGTTGGACAACATGCGAATGCTCTCCGTGAGACCCGAGCCGCCGTGGAACAGCTTGGTACGGGGATGCAGACACTCTCTGAGCAGACCGCCCAGACAGAGCGCAACCTGCAGTCCATCGCCCAGACCCTAGCAACCCTCAGTGAGCAGGTGGGCCGGTTAGTCGTTCTCCCAGCCCCGGAAGACAACCCCGTTGCTGGCCTTGCACCTGCCGCTGAACGTGATGCCCCAGGGGTATTACACCGGCGGGAGCCAAACCTCTCTAACCCCAAGCCCTATGACGGCGACGTAGTGCAGTGCTCCACATTTCTCATGCAGTGTGATTTTATTTTTACTCACCAGCCCAGCATGTACTCCCAGGATTCTGAGAAGATCACGTTTGTGTCCAGCCATCTCACTGGCCAGCCGCTTGGCTGGTTCGAGGCCACATGGAGGGCCAAGGCTTCCTGTCTGAATTCCTACAGCGCGTTCCGCTCCGAGTTCAGAAAGGTGTTTGACCATCCACTCCTGGGCCACGATTCCGCCTCTCGCCTTATGCGCATTCAGCAGGGAAGCCATAGTGTTGCCGAGTACTCTATCGAGTTCAGAATACTAGCAGCGGATAGTGGATGGAATGACGCGGCTTGCCTCTCCGACGTGATCCTGCCTGGCCAGACCAATAAACACGCCTCCGGGCTTCACCTCCAAGCCGTTTTGAGTCTGCTTTTGGGTCCTCCTCCGCTAGCCCTAACAAATGTGTGTATGAGCTGTCAAAACTGTAGGAGTGCCAGCAGTTTACAAAATGTGTGAATATTTTCAAAGCAACTGCTGCCACCACTCTAAAAACATAAAGTTTCTGAACATTCCACAAGCAGTTTCAATGGGACAAAAAATAGTTTTAAAAGTTCAATTTCTAAAAAACTTAAAAATATCAAAAATAAAACGGGGAGAATAATAAGAAAGAAAGAAATAGTGGGAATATCACAAGTTGGGCTAGCTTTTACAAGCTAGCCCACCTAAATATAGAATATATAGCCTACATAAATACAATCTTTAAAAATATAAAAATAAAAGTATTATATATACATACAATAAACATACAAGAGTAAAAAGTAGTAAAGTGTGAAGTGACAGGTGACATGGGAGGCAGGGTCTCTGTAAGCACTGTTATAGAATTTGATGGCCGCTGGCACAAAGGAGCACCTCAACTGCTCTGTTTTGCACCTGTGGTTGAAGGCTCTCCCCAATCTGCCACAGCTCATCATAGAGGGGATGGGAGAGGTTGTCCATGATGGACTTCAGTTTGTCCCTAATCCTCCTCTCCACCACAGCCTCCAGACTGTCCCTCATCCTCCTGTCCACCACAGCCTCCAGACTGTCCCTCATCCTCCTCTCCACCACAGCCTCCACACCTCCACAACAGAGCTGGCCTTCCTCACCAGCTTGTGTGTCTCTCCAGACCTGGTGTTGCCTCCCCAGCAAGCCAAGGCAAAGAACAGGGTGTTGGCTCCCACAGACTGGTAGCAGCCTGCAGCCTGCTACACACATCTAAGGACCTGAGCCTCCTGAGGAAGAACAGTCTGCTCTGTCCTTTCCTATAGAGGGCCTCAGTGTTGTCTGTCCAGTCCAGTTTGGTGTTGAAGTGCACTCTAAGGCGAGTATGAGTCCACCATCTCAACGTCCTCCTCCTGGACAGTAATAGGGGTTGGGGGCCTCTTTTTGTGTCAGAAGTCCACCACCAGCTCCTTGGTCTTTCCGATGTTGAGTTGGACCTGGTTCTTCTCAGACCATCTAACGCAGGGTTTCCCAACGTGGGGGCAATTGCAGGGGGGGGTGCCAGGCCCCAGACAATTTGAGGCCTTAATATTAGCTAAACAAAGAATCATGTTACACTGACATGTCACACAACAATTTTAACAAAATCCATGATCATATCTGATGAAGGGTCAAAAAGCCTTGTATTTACAGCACTACAATACCATATAAACTACAATACCATATAAACTACAATACCATATAAACTACAATACCATATAAACCCAACAAATCAGAGACTATGAATCGTGTCAACTTACACCTGATGGAAATTGCATAGAAACACACACAGACTTGACATTCACAGCGATTTTGGGGGGGGGCAAAATCCATCAAGTGTAAGTTAGACCAGATCTCCGTACTCCTCCTCCACGTCCTCATCGATGCAGCCCACAATAGAGGAGTCATCTGAGAACTGTTTTTGTGTATTGTTCAAATATTATTTTTATTTTTTTTACTTTGATGCTTTTGATGCAACATTTTCTCAGAATTGTTATGACAATAAAACCATTGAATTGATATCCTGTGATTACTTTTGTTGAAAATGTTACAAGTGTGAAAAGGCCTACAGTCACCCTGAATGAATCCCCTGGGGTTGTGGTGTGTTATTGTAGTTCTGTCCCATCAGATGGTACTGTAGCCTCCGGGGGAGAGACCAGCTGCTGGTGTTTTGGGTATCACTCCGTTGGCATGGCCTCGTGGTTTGGAAGTCTGGGTGTGAGCACACATGGAGCCAATCAGATTGAAGCAAAATGATGCTTTTGGTTCTAAATAGGAGCCTCATTGTGCATTGTTACCTGTTATATCTTTTTTCCAGATAGATGTTGTTACAGCTGTAGATTACGTACTGACACCAACTGCTATAACACAAACATTTCATAAAGCAACATCCGTTACACACATACAGACTGACCCCCCCCCCCCCCCCAACATCAGCAATCACCCCCCTCCACCCACCCACCCACCCGCACGCACGCACGCACGCACACACACACACACACACACACACACACACACACACGCACACACACACATACTCTGACTGCACCTTTACAACTTTGCACATGTACAATATTGCTTTTCGTGAACTAGAAATGCTCTTTAGTGAACTAGAAATGTTTGACATAAATATTGTTCTCAAGAAAGTATATGCAGACATTGTTGTCGGATGTTTATTTTACAAAGCTTTAGTACTTAGTTCAGCAGGGGGCTTTTATTTTGACATTGGGCAAAACGTTCTTAACCGGAAGTTACCTAATTTGCTCAGACGGAACAGTGTTAGAAAAAAAGCTGAAAATAGGAAGAAAACAGACAAATATTCCGTTCCTGGTCAAATGTCCGAGGAAATTAGACAGCTTATTTACTTAACATGATATCATTTCTTATCTGTTAGCCCCGCATATGTGCGTTTGCTCGTACATTCATCCAAGCTTGTCGTGAAGATACCAGAGACGGGGACAGAAAGACACAACCAGGAGGTTGAACTGCAAACGCCTGTCTCTTCCGACCAAATGAGAAGGCGGATAAACTGGGTTCTTTAAAAATTCTCTCCATCAAGAACAGGTTAACATAACCTCGTCTACTTGCTCGCTAGTTCGGGTGTGCATGGGAAATAGTCGCTGTTTATTTTTATTTTTTTTGGACAAAACTGAGAATTTGCAACCACGGCAGTTGTCTAAAATTCTCATTCATTGACGGCCTCCGAGCCCCGGGGCTGTCTGTCCCCCGGTCTGTCCCCCGGTCTGTCCCCCGGTCTGTCCCCCGGTCTGTCCCCCGGCCTGTCCCCCGGCCTGTCCCCCGGTCTGTCCCCCGGCCGGAGACACCAGCATGGCAGGAAACCCCAGGAGGGGCGCGGGTCTCATCGGGCTGATGAAGGACGCGTTTCAGCCTCATCACCAGCCTCTCCAGCCCCATCAGCCTGCGGTTGTTGACAAGAAAATGGTGGAGAAATGTTGGAAACTTATGGATAAGGTAGGTAGTATTACCCCCCGGTGTCCCCTGGTGTCATGCTGAATTAAATACTCGAGAAGAAATACAGAATAACGTTACTTTAATATCCGTCTGAGCCAAGAATGAATCGTTGTCATTGCATGTTTTTTTCAGTCTACAAAAGAGTGCAAGCTCAAGAGAAGTGGACTGTCTTGCAATTAGCAACACCATAAGAACACAACGTCATTTGATCCAAAAATGTATTCATTCTTCCTTGTGCTCAGATAAATGATTGCGTATTTACATTAGTGAGAAGAATGATAGCCTTGTTCCCCTATTGAACCGTTTCCTGCAGTGTCAGCACATTTGATTGCCAAAGGACGCAACCTCAACCTGTCAGAGGAAGTCACTGGTTCATTTAGTTCCCCTCAAAGTTTATTTTAGTTGTCTGAATCCAGCATGAAGAGATCGAGCGCATGTGTGATTTTTGATCTCTTAATAATTATAATATCAAGCAGTCTACACTGAACTCAGCACAGAAAATAGTTGACTATGAAAAATAAATTCCCATAACAAGTGTTGATTAACCTCTAGCGTGATTCCTATCTCCAAGAAAGATGCCCTCAGGCCATGCTGTCTGAAGGGACTGTGGCTAGGCCGTATTGAATGAGCCAGCGGAATTACAAACACCAACCAGACTGTAAATAATTGGCGTAGCCACAAGCAGTCAGCCGCTATGAAGTCTCAGGCTCCAGTCAGCCGTTGATGTTTAGCTCACTCATAGGCCTGCTCTGGGAAACTCAGCCCTGGTCTGTTCCCTGACTGCTTCTCTATGGCTTTTTGTCTTTATTCATTCTCTCCATCTTCCATCTCGGTCGTTCAGAGGGAACAACGGTGTTACAAAAATCTCTGCCTCGCAGCTCTTTGACGTTGGGCAATCTCACCCAACCAGCCCACACGGTGTATAAACATCCAACACATAACCAGTCTCTCTGGAATGTTCTAGTGTTCTCCAGGCTGCTCTGACCTCACCTCCACCCCCCGGGTCTCTGCAGGTGGTGCGCTTGTGCCAGAACCCGAAGGTGGCGCTGAAGAACAGCCCCCCGTACATCCTGGACCTGCTGCCAGACACCTACCAGCACCTGCGCACCGTGCTCTCCCGCTACGAGGGCAAGATGGAGACGCTGGGGGAGAACGAGTACTTCCGGGTCGTGATGGAGAACCTGACCAATAAGATCAAGCAGACGATGAGCCTGTTCAAGGAGGCCAAGGAGCGCATGTACGAGGAGAACTCCCAGCCCAGGTGAATATGGGGGGTTGGCGGGGGCGAGATGGTCTCCTTTCTTTGAACTACGAGCCAGGTTGAAACAAGAAATGTGTGTATTTGACAGTCTGTAACATCCAGGCATGACTCTGCCTCTAAGATAATGAAAGTAGGCTTAGATGGTTGACTAAGGCCTGGATCACGCCAGCACGGAGGTCCATGGCTACGTTTTTGAACGGGGAAAACGATCCACGATTACACGCAAAACTTAAAACGCATATCACACCCCCATATAAGAGCATATCACACCACCATATAAGAGCATATCACACCACCATATAAGAGCATATCACACCCCCATATAAGAGCATATCACACCACCATATAAGAGCATATCACACCACCATATAAGAGCATATCACACCACCATATAAGAGCATATCACACCACCATATAAGAGCATATCACACCACCATATAAGAGCATATCACACCCCCATATAAGAGTATATCACACCACCATATAAGAGCATATCAAACTGGGGATTTGTTTGAGCTACAGCAATCAATGATATATTTTTCTTGGTTGGTAGCGTAGTCTATAATGTTATGAGTTTATTAAATGCAGCTGTCGAGCCGTCCAACCAACGCCAACAGTAACTAACAAATACATTTCCATCCCCGTGTGTGTTCCATGTCTGATGCGCATTCCTTGCTTTTAAAATATTATTTTATGACAAATCCAAAAAGATGGCCTCCTTTTATTTAAATCTCTAATTGCTCAATCTCAATCAGTGCTGCTGTGATAACAATATTATAGCCTAACTGTTCCCCTTTATTTATTTATGTTCTAATAGATGAATGGTTGTAAACTCCGAACCCAGCCATGTATATCGCCATTAATTTAAACAGTTCCCTTTGCTTCCCAACCACCATCTCATCTACTTCCTGTTGCTGCATTTTTTGTTTTATTCTTTAATGTTTTTGAGCGGAATCAACTTTTACAAAGAGGACTAAATTAAGTCCATCCATTCACCCAACTTGGTCCTGGAGCGCAGCTAGATAGATAGACCAGGCCTGCCTTACTTGGTTCTGGAGCTCAGATAGATAGACCAGGCCTGCCTTACTTGGTCCTGGAGCTCAGCTCAGATAGAAAGACCAGGCCTGCCTTACTTGGTCCTGGAGCTCAGCTCAGATAGAAAGACCAGGCCTGCCTTACTTGGTCCTGGAGCTCAGCTCAGATAGATAGACCAGGCCTGCCTTACTTGGTCCTGGAGCTCAGATAGATAGATAGACCAGGCCTGCCTTACTTGGTCCTGGAGCTCAGCTCAGATAGATAGACCAGGCCTGCCTTACTTGGTCCTGGAGCTCAGATAGATAGATAGACCAGGCCTGCCTTACTTGGTCCTGGAGCTCACCTAGATAGATAGACCAGGCCTGCCTTACTTGGTCCTGGAGCTCGGATAGATAGACCAGGCCTGCCTTACTTGGTCCTGGAGCTCAGATAGATAGACCAGGCCTGCCTTACTTGGTCCTGGAGCTCAGATAGATAGATAGACCAGGCCTGCCTTGTTCACCACATCATCAGGTCGTCCACAGACGGGCCTCACATCTTCCTAACTTCCTCTTCTCATTTTTTTCCACTAATCCAAACTCCATATCCAATTCCTAGTTTGATTTTGGATCAATGACTCACACGTGAACAAACCAGTTCCTAGGCTTGTTCAATGATTACAGGTCAGGATTGCTGACAAACCCATTTAATAGCCCACCTCTCCTCGTAATATGGGAACTATAACGTGAGGGAATGGATGGACATAAAATAAACTGATTAAAAGGACTATACTGTATATTAGAACATTTGGACTGAATTCGATTATTGAATAGAGAATATTATTCCTAAAGAAAAGGGCAGGAGTGCTCAGTTCAGACAGGTGTGATGAAGGAGATGTTTGGTCGGGAACACAGACTGAGCTGGGGAGCCTACCCACGCGTATAGCGCCATAGCTCAATAAAGGCTTTTAACTTTTTGCCAGTTACTTTTCTTTGAAGAGAGAATATTATTATTTGAAGTGTCTACTCTTGTTTGGGTTATGATTTGAAATGTCTACTTTTTGGGGGAACCTGTAAACATTGAATACAGTTTAAGTTAGATCTACATTCTTATCCGCTTGCTGTTTTTTGCGTGACTCCTGTTGTTCTTATTTCCAAATGTATACTAACTATAGTATCCACTAGATAGGCTAGCCTACTATATAACTCAAACTTGTAAATCACCTGTTTGATTGTTTTAATGTGTAGTGAACACAGCGTTACAGTATATATCTGCCTATTACACTAGAACAGTTCTGCCTATTACACTAGAACAGATCTGTCTATTACACTAGAACAGATCTGTCTATTACACTAGAACAGATCTGTCTATTACACTAGAACAGATCTGTCTATTACACTAGAACAGATCTGCCTATTACACTAGAACGCAGCTCTGGATTTCCACCTCCAAAACGGGGTTCCGGTCGTATCGATCCGCCTCCGGGTTCCAGCTTTGTTTTGGCCGTGGTAGTGTAATTGCTAGATGCAAACGTAGGTCTCTTTCGGGAAAAACACCAAAAAACGTAGTAGTGTAAAAACGTAGTAGTGTAAAAACGTAGTAGTGTAAAAACGTAGTAGTGTAATCGGGATCTAAGTGTGACTGAATCAAGGAGGTTATAATAATGAATGCAGAGATATTTTAGAAGACAAAGGCTTGGAATAGTCTAGAGTTAGTAGAGAGAAGTATTTTTTAATGCCAGTCTTAGGTTACTAGTGTTGGAATATTCTAGTAGTAGAGAGAAGTATTTTCTAATACCAGTCTTAGGTTACTAGTGTTGGAATATTCTAGTAGTAGAGAGAAGTATTTTCTAATACCAGTCTTAGGTTACTAGTGTTTGAATAGTCTAGAGCAGTGTTTCCGAAACTTTTCTTCTGGGGACCCACACAAAAAATGCCGAACTATCGTGACACAATTCCCAATAGGCCGTACCTCTAAATCATGAGAAGAGCGAATCTGAGCCTAAATGAGCGTCCCTGACCGTTTCTACTGCCATTTGCACCATCTCATTATCTTGAACAGGTCAACCAGCCATTTCCAAGAGAGATGCGTTTGATAAATCAAATCAATAAACGTTGTTTTCTGCACGTGTTATTGAGAACATATAGGCCTGGCCTACACATGTTAAATACTTTATAAATGAGACCAAATGAATGCATTCAGGCAGAGTTAACAGACTCATTGTTTTTATTTCCTTTCATCAATAAAACAGAATTTAGGCTACGGTAGCCTTTCATACTACAAAGTTATAAGTATAATTATCAGAACAATATGAATATTCAGTACTAGCAAAGACAGAGTTTCGCCTGCACAAGGCATCAGTTCTCAGGTGAGCGGGAGCCTGTTGGTCACACCAGAAGGGCATTCCTCCACACCAGTCACCAAACGCTTCTGCTCCTCTGCACTTTATTCACACACACTCGCTCATGGCTCACGGGAAAAAAAGACCAGATGCCGAAACTATCGCTACCGTGCGCGACTCGGCTGCAGAGAGAACCAACAAGCTCCCTCATGTAGCTCAAAAGACTGAAGAAAGAAATTCTGCAAATGTATTTGGACCCAAATAAAATCTCCATGCAACCCACACATGGGTCGTGACCCAGTCTTTGGGAAACACTGGTCTAGATTTAGTAGAGAGAAGTATTTAATACAAGTCTTACGTTACTAGTTTTTGCTTGATGTCCAGCCATCAAAAAACATGTTTTTTTGGCAGCTTTCCTGTGGCTTACTCTACATTTTGCCCGATGTGGGGGACGTTTGCCCGATGTGGGGGAGGTTTGCCCGATGTGGGGGACGTTTGCCCCATGTGGGGGAGGTTTGCCCGATGTGGGGGAGGTTAGCCCGATGTGGGGGAGGTTCTCCCGATGTGGGGGAGGTTTGCCCGATGTGGGGGAGGTTTGCCCGATGTGGGGGAGGTTTGCCCGATGTGGGGGAGGTTTGCCCGATGTGGGGGAGGATTGCCCGATGTGGGGGACGTTTGCCCGATGTGGGGGAGGTTTGCCCGATGTGGGGGAGGTTTGCCCGATGTGGGGGAGGTTTGCCCGATGTATTTCTGAGTACCTCAGCAGTGCTGGATACTCCTGAGCAGATCTACAGAGCAGAAACATTTTAAACGGGCGATGTGATGGTGTGGTTCTTTAAACGGGCGATGTGATGGTGTGGTTCTTTAGAATCTCTTCAGCGGTTTCTTACTGAAAGAGTGCTGAGAGATAAGACTTTAAAGAAGCCATTTCACATCTCACAACAATGTTCCATGCATGCAGAAGCCTACATGTAATTAGTAATTTGAACCATTTAGCCTACTTTTGGGAAAAAATACTTAATTTGGAAAATATCTGAGTATGTTTGGAGCTTGTGATACAAAGGAAAATGTTATGTTGTTGATGCAAGAATGTATAAAAGATGAAGTGATATGTTAAAGAAACCGTCACTTCCTCTTCTTCTAAGAAAAGCTCTCAGTAAGCTCAAACCCATCCTGTTTGCTTGCTTTTTAGGCCACGCAGATTTTATCAGCATTTCTCTGCTCACACATATTGTACAGCCTATTGGTCTGGTCTAGATAAAGTATTGAGAAAAAAAAAGAATTCATAGAATTATTAGGGCTGGTCCTACTGAACATTTCACCGTTTCCCAAGAAACAGAAAAATACAGTCTCTAAGATGTTCTTGAGAAGCTGCAGAACTGTATACAAATATGTGTGAAATTCTCTCAAGTTCAAGCACCTTGTGTAGTCGACTCTTCAGAAGGAAACCCCCCCTGGGCTGTGTTGTGTAGACAGATCAACATCTAGTACACACTACTATATACCCACTTCAGGTTGTGTAGACAGATCAACATCTAGTACACACTACTATATACCCACTTCAGGTTGGGTAGACAGATCGACATCTAGTACACACTACTATATACCCACTTCAGGTTGTGTAGACAGATCAACATCTAGTACACACTACTATATACCCACTTCAGGTTGTGTAGACAGATCAACATCTAGTACACACTACTATATACCCACTTCAGGTTGGGTAGACAGATCAACATCTAGTACACACTACTATATACCCACTTCAGGTTGTGTAGACAGATCGACATCTAGTACACACTACTATATACCCACTTCAGGTTGGGTAGACAGATCAACATCTAGTACACACTACTATATACCCACTTCAGGTTGTGTAGACAGATCAACATCTAGTACACACTACTATATACCCACTTCAGGTTGTGTAGACAGATCAACATCTAGTACACACTACTATATACCCACGGCAGGCCTACAATGTGAAATTCAAGTCGCTCAAACGTGGGGCGAAATTCTGTTATTGTGCGCAGCGCGCGAGGTGAACACTGCATACAGTCACAGGTGCAATCAATCAGCACGCGACTATGAACTAACGGAATGCAGCTTGCCACCGAGAGGCTGTTCTCATGGTTAACTAACGTTAAGAACACAGACGGTTTCTAGAAAGATGGACTTTGCAGTATTTTTTGTGGTGTTCAATGGAAATGCTGCCTGCCTGATATGCAAGAACAAAGTCGCCGTTCTAAAGGAATATAATGTCAAGAGCTATTCACTACTAAACATGGAGAACAGTGTCATAGGGAGACGAGAGGAAAAAACGAGCCACACAGCTGAGAGGGCTAACGTCTCAGTCTTTCAAGATAAGTGTCTGGCAAGAAATAGAGCAGTAGCCTACAAATGTATTCAAGTGTCTGGTAAGAAATAGAAACAAACTTGAACTTTAATAAATGCAAGTACAGGTCCAGGGCAGGCTTACAGTAGTGATGCATCTTGCAGCTAAAACAGAATAAAGTACAAATGTAGGCTATTCAAGATAAAATAAAAGTAAGGAAAAATGATTTGCAGCACTAACTGTTAAAATATATTAAAATGAATGGAAACCGGTTTGAATTTGTATGATGAAAATGTTAGTTATGGAATAGTCTTGCAACATTTAGTGACTGAGTTGTGAGTCTAGTTATGGAAATAAAAAATTACATTTTCCGAAATATTGCACTTTCTTATAGTTAGTAGTAGTTGAAGTTGACGTGGCCCTCCTATGAGTTGACGATACCAGCAGTGGCCCCAAGCCAATTTGAGTTTGAGACTCCTGGTGTAGACTGACAGGAAGAGAGGGGGAGGGGGAGGGGAGGACATGCAGCACAGGGACCGGATTTGAACCTGGGCCGCTGTGATAAGGACCAGTCATCACGTGGTACGCGCCTTTACCCATGATCCATCAGGGTGCCCCTGATGGCAAGAATCTCAATCACATTTATCTCTGAATGAACAGAGTGTGATCAACAGACTTGGTTGATAGATGGAGAAAAGACTAAGGCCATCAAAGGTCTTTCAGAGAGTTAGCCTAAACACACACGCACGTGCACGCACGCACACACACACACACACACACACACACAATATGCATAGCACAGCACACAACCAGGATATTGCCATCATTTTTTGTGTCACCAAATAATGCAGTATTACCCTAAAATCTTCTCTACAACTATAAAACCTCCTCTACAGCTATGAAACCTTCTCTACAACTAGGCTTGTGATTCACTGTTCTGTTCTGCCAAACAGAAGCCTTTCCTGCAAGCTTGGGGCAAATGTCAAAGACCTGACGATGCCCTGGGTTAACCTCAGGGGTAAGGGTGGGGATGATGATGCCCTGGGTTAACCTCAGGGGTAAGGGTGGGGATGACGATGCCCTGGGTTAACCTCAGGGGTAAGGGTGGGGATGACTCTGACTCTGATCTCCTCTGAATCACTGACAGGATGTTCCTACTCTCTTCCTCTCTCCTTGGCAGGCGGAATCTGACTAAGCTGTCTCTGATCTTCAGTCACATGCTGGCCGAGCTGAAGGCCATCTTCCCCAACGGTCTCTTCCAGGGGGACAACTTCAGAATCACCAAAGCAGACGCTGCCGAGTTCTGGAGGAGGTCTTTCGCTGACAAGTGAGTCATCCTGTTGACCAGAAACAAATAAACAAACACTGACCATAAGAATAACCAAGCAAGCCAGACAGCCATGATAAGTGTACAAAAGTTGTAGGGTTGGATCATAAGTATCTAGTTGCAACGATGAAACCATCAAACGTCAAATGTATTGTCATAATCACAAATGAAAGGTATATGCCTTCTCAACTAGAACCTCATCCATTCTGCAGAACCATTGTTCCGTGGAGAACGTTCCGCCAGGCGCTCCATGAGTTCCACCCCATCAGCTCGGGCCTGGAGGCCATGGCCCTCAAGTCCACCATCGACCTCACCTGCAACGACTACATCTCCGTCTTCGAGTTCGACATCTTCACCAGGCTCTTCCAGGTACCGGGACAACACACAAGGCTTGTGTCATCTGCCTCCTGGAGTCTGGTTCAGCCATTCAGGCGGTCAGGCTGTCCCTGTAGACCAGGGGTTCCCCAGAGCCCCCCTAACTAACACTTGATGGATTTTGCCCCCCCCCCTGAATTCCATCAGGTGTAAGTTAGGGGACAATGAAGCGCTTCACAAGTGTAGCAGTATTATTAATGTTGACACGATTCATAGTCTCAGATTAATTTGTTGAGTTTATATGGTATTGTAGAGCTGTAAATACAAGGCTTTTTGACCCTTCATCAGATATGATGTCATGTGTTTTGTTAAAATTTCTGTGTGACATGTCAATAACATGATTCTTTGACAAATTTTGGTTTAGCTAATATTAAGGCCTCAAATTGTCTGGGGCCTGGCGCCCCCCCCTGCGATTGTTAGCGCCCCCCTAAGGGGGGCCCGGCCCCCAGGTTGGGAAACCCTGCTATAGAGTCCACTCAACCATTCCTCGGTACACATTATGTGGCATGATGAAAATGAACCTGTGTGTCTTGGACCCGATTCAGGTTACATTGGTCCAAGAAGAGACAGCGTACAGTATGATGGGATCATGAGGCGGAAGCTGTCTGTGAACAGAGTAGATCAGATGTTTTATGACTTCTGAGCTCCAGAAACTCTGGTTAGCATTAAGAAAAAAGTATGAATCATATGTGAGTCATACAATATTTTAGGCCATTCACAGTGATACTTAAAAGATATCCAAATATATTTGAACGCAGTAAACTAAGGAAGTCAGGGGTTTGCACTTTGTAACAGTTGGTCACTTCCTTATTGAGCACGCTCATCTGTTGGCATATCGTACCACCAGCTCAGTGGCCTTGTGGTTAGAGTGTCCGCCCTGAGATGGGAGGTTGGGGGTTCGATCCCTGGCTGAGTCACACCAAAGACTACAAGAAATTGTAGCCAATACCTCCCTGCTTGGCACTCAGCATCCAGGGTTGGATTGGGCGTGAGTCTCTGTGACACACTAGCGTCATGTCCAGGGGTGTCTTGTACATCAAGCCGCCTCACGCTAAGGAATCTCTAGGCTCCAGAACCATTGGTTCTCAAGGCTGCTTACTTACTTAGGATACAGTACCTCCAGAAAAAGGTTGTCATGTCCGCTATGTGTGTTCTGTGAAGCAGGAACTTAGAAAGGTCCTTCTTCCTTTTGGCAAGCTAACCATACATGGAACTCAGTTGCTGTGCTTAAGTTCACTGGAGGGTTGTGCGTTGGCTTGGGGCCCAGCTAAGGAACCAGAAAAAGGGAAGAGGTCTGTCCATACCGCTGTGTGGGTGGTTAATTCCAACCTTTTTATTCCATTTGAGCGCATAAGAGCATGTTGTGAGCGCGGAGGTGGGGATGTGGCTCTCTGTCATTAGTTAGGGCGTGGAGCGTACAGTAGGGCCCCTACTGGGACCCTGACAGTCCGCTCCCTCAAGACTGAACACTCGCCACAAGCCTTGGCACCATCCAGCTCCTGCTATACCCAAACCAAAATGATCTCCTCAAATTAGCATTGAGAATTGAACTGGAGCCCGTTTGCCTGGAGATGTTTTAACAGTGTAGCTTGTAGCAGTGCATCAGCTCACTGCTCTGAATGGGCAGGACTGCAGAGCTCTATAGTAAACAGACTTGTGTTCCACCCCAGTAAACACCCCCGATCTTTAGTACTGGTTCAGAACACAGGCTTTCACTCACTCTAGTAATCAGTATTGCTAATTGTTCTGGTTGGTGGTGAATCTTTGTATGAAAGAATCAACAGGCGAGAATTTGTTCGTTAGTCTCTCAGCAACCAGATTTAAGATTTGTGTTGATAGCAAGACTGTTAAAGGTTAAAGGTTGTCTGCTTGTGTTGTGTAGCCATGGTCGTCTCTTCTGAGGAACTGGAACAGTCTAGCGGTCACACATCCAGGGTACATGGCCTTCCTCACCTACGACGAGGTCAAGGCCCGACTACTAAGGTTCATCCACAAACCTGGCAGGTGAGACACACACACACACACACACACACACACACACACACACACACACCAACGCATGTGTTTATATACAACAAGCACACTCATCACTCAAACACAGTTGTTTTTATACTACACACACACTGTGAGAACGCCGGCCCACCCGTCCAGCGGTTCTGGGAGATTTGGACCCCCGTCTGATTGGCTGTGCTCTTTTCCCAGCTACATCTGATTGGTCGTGCTCTTTTCCCAGCTACATCTGATTGGTCGTGCTCTTTTCCCAGCTACATCTGATTGTCTGTGCTCTTTTCCCAGCTTCATCTGATTGGCTGTGCTCTTTTCCCAGCTACATCTGATTGGCTGTGCTCTTTTCCCAGCTACATCTTCAGACTGAGCTGCACCAGGCTTGGCCAGTGGGCCATCGGCTACGTGACGGCGGATGGAAACATCCTGCAGACCATCCCCCACAACAAGCCCCTGTTCCAGGCGCTCATCGACGGCTACAGGGAGGGCTTGTGAGTACACGAGCACGGAGACTATCACATGCAATATTATTATAGATTAATATTATACCTGTGGTTCAGACATATATATTAATATTATACCTCACCTGTGGTTCAGAAATATATATTAATATTATACCTGTGGTTCAGAAATATATATTAATATTATACCTCACCTGTGGTTCAGACATATATATTAATATTATACCTCACCTGTGGTTCAGACATATATATTAATATTATACCTGTGGTTCAGACATATATATTAATATTATACCTCACCTGTGGTTCAGACATATATATTAATATTATACCTCACCTGTGGTTCAGACATGTATATTAATATTATACCTCACCTGTGGTTCAGACATGTATATTAATATTATACCTCACCTGTGGTTCAGACATGTATATTAATATTATACCTGTGGTTCAGACATATATATTAATATTATACCTGTGGTTCAGACATATATATTAATATTATACCTCACCTGTGGTTCAGACATGTATTTTAATATTATACCTGTGGTTCAGACATATATAATAATATTATACCTGTGG
>NC_140248.1:2565436-2570436 GCF_949987555.1 Borostomias antarcticus | reverse complement strand
TGATGGTTTAGCCCAGGAGAGGGGGGGCGTTGAGGGTGATGGTTTAGCCCAGGAGAGGGGGGGCGTTGAGGGTGATGGTTTAGCCCAGGAGAGGGGGGGCGTTGAGGGTGATGGTTTAGCCCAGGAGAGGGGGGGCGTTGAGAGTGATGGTTTAGCCCAGGAGAGGGGGGGCGTAGAGGGTGATGGTTTAGCCCAGGAGAGGGGGGGGCGTAGAGGGTGATGGTTTAGCCCAGGAGAGGGGGGGCGTTGAGGGTGATGGTTTAGCCCAGGAGAGGGGGGGCGTTGAGGGTGATGGTTTAGCCCAGGAGAGGGGGGGTGTTGAGGGTGATGGTTTAGCCCAGGAGAGGGGGGGCGTAGAGGGTGATGGTTTAGCCCAGGAGAGGGGGGGCGTTGAGGGTGATGGTTTAGCCCAGGAGAGGGGGGGCGTAGAGGGTGATGGTTTAGCCCAGGAGAGGGGGGGCGTTGAGAGTGATGGTTTAGCCCAGGAGAGGGGGGGTGTTGAGGGTGATGGTTTAGCCCAGGAGAGGGGGGGCGTTGAGGGTGATGGTTTAGCCCAGGAGAGGGGGGGCGTAGAGGGTGATGGTTTAGCCCAGGAGAGGGGGGGCGTAGAGGGTGATGGTTTAGCCCAGGAGAGGGGGGGCGTAGAGGGTGATGGTTTAGCCCAGGAGAGGGGGGGCGTTGAGAGTGATGGTTTAGCCCAGGAGAGGGGGGGCGTAGAGGGTGATGGTTTAGCCCAGGAGAGGGGGGGCGTTGAGGGTGATGGTTTAGCCCAGGAGAGGGGGGGTGTTGAGGGTGATGGTTTAGCCCAGGAGAGGGGGGGCGTTGAGGGTGATGGTTTAGCCCAGGAGAGGGGGGGCGTAGAGGGTGATGGTTTAGCCCAGGAGAGGGTGATGGTTTAGCCCAGGAGAGGGTGATGGTTTAGCCCAGGAGAGGGGGGCCCCTGGTCACTGTGGCAGCTAATCCGATTAGCATGGGGACAGAATATCTACTCATCGAAGGATTTGACTCCCAAAGACAGCATGAGGCCGCCTTATCTGTGTGTGTGGATAGAACACACACACACATACACACACACACACACACACACACCGGCATAGCTGACCTGTGCACGTGACCTTTGAAACCTCCAGTGTGTTTTCACTGGTTAACAGAACGTCTGGCTGACGCACAACTCCTCCGGTCAAACTGACACAGGATATTTGGACGTGTTGACAGGGCCTGTAACGAGGCGCCCAGGGGAGGTGTGTGTGTGTGTGTGAGTGTGTGTTTGTTTAGGTCTGTGTGTCTGTGTGCGTGTCTGTGTGTGTGTGTTTGTTTAGGTCTGTCTGTGTGTGTGTGTGTGTGTGTGTGTGTTTGAATTAGTGTTTGATTAGGTCTGTGTGTGCGTAGTGTATGTGCTGAGATGTCTGATCATGTGTGTGTGTGTGTGTGTGTGTGTGATCGTGTGTGTGCTGAGATGTCTGATCGTGTGTGTGTGTGTGTGTGATCGTGTGTGTGTGCTGAGATGTCTGATCGTGTGTGTGTGTGTGATCGTGTGTGTGTGCTGAGATGTCTGATCGTGTGTGTGTGTGTGTGTGTGTGTGTGTGTGTGTGTGATCGTGTGTGTGTGCTGAGATGTCTGATCTAGGGGTGTGCCCAAATACGAATACGCTATTCGGATGAGCATAAATAGTATATTTTTCCCGAATAGTAAATTCGTACGAATATTGTAAAAAATATTCAGGAGGTGGGAGAACAGTCAAATACTGTATGAGCGAGCGATACACACACGTTCTGTCTGCTTGTTGACATTAGGCAGGCAACGAACGTAAGCAGCACCGAGGGCGTTTGTCCCTAGTTAACTGGTTTATTGAGACAGTTATTGGATTTTGTTTTCTTATCGTAGCTTACCTGCTGCAATAGCCTATGTGAACTGTAGCGTTTGTTTGAGCAGAGGAGGACCGGTATCTAGCTTGTTAGCTCAGTGTAGTATATCTAGCTAACGCTAGCTATTTCAGCGACGCATGCTCAGCCTCTCACTAGCCTAATATCCGGCGATTTTGAAATATGAAATAATTATGAAAGTATATTTTAACAACTGAAACACAACTGATCAAATGTTTGATCCATGCCGTTCAGTTATCAGCACAACAGAGTAGTCTAGTGTAGGCCTAGGATAGGCTATAATCAAAGTCCTTATCTCTGATATAACAATAATAAACTATTTAAACAGATTAAAAAAATAATAAGAATAATTTCACTACAATACCCTACCTACCCATGGTTTAAGCACTGTTGAAACTTGAGTAGGCTGTAGACCTACAATTAGGCCTATAGCCGCCGCACGGCGAATCCTGGCCGCCACGCTGCCGGGTTCGCCTGATTCGTTCCGCCCGCCGCCCAGTTCGCGCGAATCGTATTAACTTTCTATGTAAACTCACCGCACAGCCGGAAAACATTGTGCCGGTGTGAACACAGCTTTAGAGGAACGCAGGCCGCTGAGTCCCACCTCCATTGTTCCCAACGCGGAGTCGTCCTCCTCAACACAGACCTGAGACAGTGAGGACCCCTCAACACAGACCTGACCCCTCAACACAGACCTGACCCCTCAACACAGACCTGAGACAGTAAGGACCCCTCAACACAGACCTGAGACAATGAGGACCCCCGCCTCGTTTAATCCGGGGGAGGGGGTCCCTCATCTCGCATACAGTCAGCCATTATGCCCCTAATGCGCAGACAATAGCACCAGGCGCTTATCACTGTAGTCGCTACATTAGCTTCTGCCCACCGCCCCCCCCGCCGGCCCACAGCTGAGCTCAATTAGAGCTCCAGCTGTTCCTCGTCATCCTTAATCCCCCCAGCGGAGACGCACTGGCCCGGCCGCTGACACGGCGCCGTCCAATCACCTGTGAGCGGACAGACAGACCCGGCTGAGCGGGGCAGATACGGGGGTAATCCGGCCTGGGTCTGCTGGCGTTGATAAACAGCGTTGCTACGGGTTATCACATAATGGGAGGGGGGGGGGGTCTGGGGGCTGCTGGCGTCGTTGGGAGATCAGTGCAATTACAGAGTTGATTTGACTCTGAGCACCTGAACAAGGCTTTGCCCGATCTCAGGCCTCTTTCATATCTGAATTCATTCAGATTCAGGGAATACTATGTTACAATGTTGGATCTTAGCTCGAATCGTATTCACACAGCAGTATGGACCGAGCAAACGATCTCCGGGTCTGCTCAGGTTCTGGATACGCCCTCAACACCATGCCCTTGTAAACAGTTTTGTGACTGGTCCAAATTTTGCGGGAAGTTTGGATTTCTGGAAATCCTTTCTTCGTTGACACCGGAGTTCGACCTGTAATCAAACATGGAGCATCAGCGATGTACATGTATAGCCTAATAGCGTTGATTGGTCATGTCTGGTTCACATAGCCTACCAATGTTCCGTATATTGACAACATGTCCAGTTTGAGCAGGCATCACGACTAGCGCTAGAGAACAAGGTGCTGTTGATTGATCCACGACTGCGACTCATCTTCCGATTGTTTATCAAGGATCAGCAAAGTACAACAAAGAGTTGGATGGGTTTGTGGGTAACGTGCGTTCTCACTAAGGACCTAACAAATCGTCCCGCTGGGCAAGCGGGCTGAGACCACCCTCTCTAGACCACCCTCTCTAGGCCACCCTCTCTAGACCACCCTCTCTAGACCACCCTCTCTAGACCTCCCTCTCTAGTCCACCCTCTCTAGTCCTCCCTCTCTAGTCCTCCCTCTCTAGTCCACCCTCTCTAAACCACCCTCTCTAGTCCTCCCTCTCTAGTCCACCCTCTCTAGACCTCCCTCTCTAGACCTCCCTCTCTAGACCTCCCTCTCTAGTCCACCCTCTCTAGACCACCCTCTCTGGACCACCCTCTCTAGACCTCCCTCTCTAGTCCACCCTCTCTAGTCCACCCTCTCTAGACCACCCTCTCTAGACCTCCCTCTCTGGACTACCCTCTCTGGACCACCCTCTCTAGTCCACCCTCTCTAGACCACCCTCTCTAGACCACCCTCTCTAGACCTCCCTCTAGACCTCCCTCTCTAGACCTCCCTCTCTAGACCTCCCTCTCTAGACCTCCCTCTCTAGACCACCCTCTCTAGACCTCCCTCTCTAGACCACCCTCTCTAGTCCACCCTCTCTAGACCACCCTCTCTAGTCCACCCTCTCTAGTCCACCCTCTCTAGACCTCCCTCTCTAGACCACCCTCTCTAGACCTCCCTCTCTAGACCTCCCTCTCTAGACCACCCTCTCTAGTCCACCCTCTCTAGACCACCCTCTCTAGACCTCCCTCTCTAGACCACCCTCTCTAGACCTCCCTCTCTAGACCTCCCTCTCTAGACCTCCCTCTCTAGACCACCCTCTCTAGTCCTCCCTCTCTAGACCTCCCTCTCTAGACCTCCCTCTCTAGACCACCCTCTCTAGACCTCCCTCTCTAGTCCACCCTCTCTAGACCTCCCTCTCTAGACCTCCCTCTCTAGTCCACCCTCTCTAGACCACCCTCTCTAGACCTCCCTCTCTAGACCTCCCTCTCTAGTCCACCCTCTCTAGACCACCCTCTCTAGTCCACCCTCTCTAGACCACCCTCTCTAGACCACCCTCTCTAGACCACCCTCTCTAGACCACCCTCTCTAGACCTCCCTCTCTAGACCTCCCTCTCTAGACCACCCTCTCTAGACCACCCTCTCTAGTCCACCCTCTCTAGACCTCCCTCTCTAGACCTCCCTCTCTAGACCTCCCTCTCTAGACCTCCCTCTCTAGACCTCCCTCTCTAGACCACCCTCTCTAGACCACCCTCTCTAGACCACCCTCTCTAGACCTCCCTCTCTAGACCACCCTCTCTAGTCCACCCTCTCTAGACCTCCCTCTCTAGACCACCCTCTCTAGACCACCCTCTCTAGACCTCCCTCTCTAGACCACCCTCTCTAGTCCTCCCTCTCTAGACCACCCTCTCTAGACCTCCCTCTCTAGACCTCCCTCTCTAGA
>NC_140248.1:2442936-2560436 GCF_949987555.1 Borostomias antarcticus | reverse complement strand
AACTAATAGAACTGAACTGATTGACTGACTAATTCAACTCTGCTTCCCTTTTCCACAACATATCTTTGCGAGCTCAGCTTCTCAAGCCTAACTGCAATTAAAACAAAAAACAGAGAGAGACAGAGCTGTTGAACAAGAGCTGCGTGTGTGTCTGTCATCTATTCCTGCCAGGATATCAAAGTTGTGCTCGACCAAACAGGCCCAGATTTCTCACTGAGTAAGCAGAAACGAGGCTCAGAGCCTGTGTATGAGAAGTAGTAGAATCGAATTCAGAGACTTAAGACTAAATAATGATCAAACTCAGGTTTTGTAATAATAGTAGGCTATTCATAATTATAGGGAGAATTGAACTCAGAGCCATTGTAATGAAATTAAAGATGTTTATTAAAAATTTTAAATGCTCTTTGTTTATGTGTAGGTCTAAATGGTGACAACTTTCATATTCATTATCTCCATTTAATAAAAGTGCCTAAATTTGACCGTGTGCACGTTATATACTTCTTTCCATGTTAATTATTCATTTTGGGATGATGGTGTGCTGTGGGATTTTTTTTAATGTCAAAAATGTGCCCTAGCCCAAAAAAGGTTGAAAAACACTGCACTAGACGACTGGCTTCTGAGAGTATACACTAGACCACTGGCTTCTGAGAGTATACACAAGACGACTGGCTTCTGAGAGTATACACTAGACCACTGGCTTCTGAGAGTATACACTAGACCACTGGCTTCTGAGAGTATACACTAGACGACTGGGAGTATACACTAGACCACTGGCTTCTGGGAGTATACACTAGACGACTGGCTTCTGAGAGTATACACTAGACCACCGGCTTCTGAGAGTATACACTAGACCACTGGCTTCTGAGAGTATACACTAGACGACTGGCTTCTGAGAGTATACACTAGACCACCGGCTTCTGAGAGTATACACTAGACCACCGGCTTCTGAGAGTATACACTAGACCAGTGTTTTTCAACCGGTGTTCCGCGGCACACTAGTGTACCGTGAGAGATTGTCAGGTGTGCCGTGGAAAATTGTCAAATGTCAGTAATAATATTAAAATGATAATAATTATTATTTTGAGAATGACTGACTTATTTAGCCGACATGTAGGCTATGCAATCGTATGCAATCAAGTAGAAATCGCTTGACATGTTACCTCTCACTCAAGAATGTCAAGGACATGCAGCGTTGAACGAGACAATAGGGGAACATTTGGAAAGCCTCGAGGAGAAGATGTCATTTTATTTCCTCTTAGCCTCCACTGACTCATTGGACTGGGTGAGGAAGCCTACAGCTCATCTGTTCTTTTCGGAAAGGAAATGACTTTGTAGGAGCAAGAAGAACTAATAGAACTGAACTGATTGACTGACTAATTCAACTCTGCTTCCCTTTTCCACAACATATCTTTGCGAGCTCAGCTTCTCAAGCCTAACTGCAATTAAAACAAAAAACAGAGAGAGACAGAGCTGTTGAACAAGAGCTGCGTGTGTGTCTGTCATCTATTCCTGCCAGGATATCAAAGTTGTGCTCGACCAAACAGGCCCAGATTTCTCACTGAGTAAGCAGAAACGAGGCTCAGAGCCTGTGTATGAGAAGTAGTAGAATCGAATTCAGAGACTTAAGACTAAATAATGATCAAACTCAGGTTTTGTAATAATAGTAGGCTATTCATAATTATAGGGAGAATTGAACTCAGAGCCATTGTAATGAAATTAAAGATGTTTATTAAAAATTTTAAATGCTCTTTGTTTATGTGTAGGTCTAAATGGTGACAACTTTCATATTCATTATCTCCATTTAATAAAAGTGCCTAAATTTGACCGTGTGCACGTTATATACTTCTTTCCATGTTAATTATTCATTTTGGGATGGTGGTGTGCTGTGGGATTTTTTTTAATGTCAAAAATGTGCCCTAGCCCAAAAAAGGTTGAAAAACACTGCACTAGACCACCGGCTTCTGAGAGTATACACTAGACGACTGGCTTCTGAGAGTATACACTAGACGACTGGCTTCTGAGAGTATACACTAGACGACTGGCTTCTGAGAGTATACACTAGACCACCGGCTTCTGAGAGTATACACTAGACCACCGGCTTCTGAGAGTATACACTAGACCACCGGCTTCTGAGAGTATACACTAGACGACTGGCTTCTGAGAGTATACACTAGACGACTGGCTTCTGAGAGTATACACTAGACCACTGGCTTCTGCTGGTTTTTGTATGACAACTGAAAAACTGGGTATCGCACATTTAACGACTGGACCAGCTGGTGATGGTCTGGGGTCCAGACTGGCCTATGGTCTGGGGTCCAGACTGGTCTATGGTCTGGTCTATGGTCTGGGGAAGAAAAAGCTGATTCCAACCATTATCTCCAAATCCAAATCCCAGGGAGTGAAAGAGGAGCTGGACTGACATTAAGAGCAGAAAGGTCAGGTGTCCCGGGCCAGAGACGGGTTGGACTGACATTAAGAGCAGAAAGGTCAGGTGTCCCGGGCCAGAGACGGCCAGGTACCCGTCAGCCCTGGGCTGCTCATGTTATTACAGCCCTATTAATAGCGGCGCTGCTTCGCGTCAGCCTTCTCATGACACAGGAGCTCTGACAATGGAGCTGGTTGTCTGGGCCTGCCACGTCTGCGGTTACCATGGTAATAAAGACGCACCACGGTGTTCCTGGAGGGAAGGAGGAAGGCTGGATCAGATCACCTGGCCCTGACAGATGGCTTTCGCCTTGGATTTCACTACTTTGAGTTATTCGGCTCTCACTTTAGACAAACGATAACTTTTAGGAGACTGCACAGCCTGATAAATACATAAACAAAGATAATATCCACAGGGATTATTAAAGATCTTATCTTATCATACCTTATCATATCGACCTATCTTATCATACCGACATCTGTTTACACCACGTGTCACATGCTTATGGAGCTCGGGCCTTAAAGGAGAATTCCACCCTAGAACAACATTAGGCTCAACACAACGAGACACCCACAAAACAATAAAAATGTGGTTTCCTCGACTATAGTTGCTCCATGTAAACAAAGCAGTAGGGGTGTAACGACACACTAATCTCACGATACGATACGATACACGATATTGGGTTGACGATAACAATACGATACACTAAGGGCAGGTGAAGCGTTGCAGTAGCGCTGCTGTTCACACCAATAGTGCATTTCTCCACATCTCTACTCCAATACACTTTGTGAATTTAGAGCTTAACTGTTGTAATATCATGGAGAGGCCTAGAGACAAAATATGTGTTTGTTACCAGGGTTGTGTAGCCAGCGTTCACTGATATACAATAAACATATCACGATATTGTTTTCACCTTGACGATACGTATTGTGGCGTTTCTGTATCGCGATATATTGTGGCATGATATATTGCTACACCCCTACAAAGCAGGTTCACAAAGTCTGCACTTCCGGGGATTTGCAGTGTGGAAACGCGTCGACACCCGGGAAGCAAGATAACGAGGACTACAACAACATCCCCGGAATAACGAAAACTACAACAACAACAAACGTCTAGGAAGACGGGGATTCGGGTGCACCAGGCTAACCCCCTAGCTCTAGCCTGCCCTATAAAGTTAGTTCAACCAAACGAAAAATATGCAATCGCACACACTCACACAAAAGATGACAACCGACGCACAGATGTTTCATTTAGTTCTTTGGACTTTTTGCGGTGTTCCGGTAACCGATGTTAACTCACTCCCGCCGGTGCAGGTGAATGCTTGATTCCACAAATTGCTCAGTATTTTATCATTGTGTTTTTCTTCAATAGCAAACATAGCTAGATACAGGGTCTGACAAATGTTCTGAGTGACAAATTTTCGCTCGAGAAATAATGATGGCTACCGCTGTTGTTCTGCCGCATTCCGACTCTGTTCTCCTCCCGATAGCTGAGTTTCGCACAACACATGCTGGTCAATTGAGTCTTTCAAAATAACAGCGTCTGTAACCACCACATTCAGTTTATTGAACTTATTACTAAAAATAATGACTTTTTTGGTTTGGTTTAAGTTAATTGCAAACAAGACACATATTACATGTCTTTAGAGGTTACAAAATCATAGACTTGAATTGTCCTTTAAGGTTTAAAATTGTCCTTTGGTACAGTAGTCTCAGTAGTCTCAGTAGTCTCAGTAGTAGTCTCAGTAGTCTCAGTAGTCTCAGTAGTAGTCTCAGTAGTCTCAGTATTCTCAGTAGTCTCAGTAGTCTCAGTAGTCTCAGGAGTCTCAGTAGTCTCAGTGGTCTCAGTAGTCTCAGTGGTCTCAGTATTCTCAGTAGTCTCAGTAGTCTCAGTGGTCTCAGTAGTCTCAGTAGTCTCAGTAGTCCCAGTAGTCTCAGTGGTCTCAGTAGTCTCAGTAGTCTCAGTAGTCTCAGTGGTCTCAGTAGTCCCAGTAGTCTCAGTAGTCTCAGTATTCTCAGTAGTCTCAGTAGTCCCAGTATTCTCAGTAGTCTCAGTATTCTCAGTAGTCTCAGTAGTCTCAGTGGTCTCAGTAGTCTCAGTAGTCTCAGTAGTCTCAGTGGTCTCAGTAGTCTCAGTATTCTCAGTAGTCTCAGTAGTCCCAGTATTCTCAGTAGTCTCAGTAGTCTCAGTAGTCTCAGTAGTCTCAGTAGTAGTCTCAGTAGTCTCAGTATTCTCAGTAGTCTCAGTAGTCTCAGTAGTCTCAGGAGTCTCAGTAGTCTCAGTGGTCTCAGTAGTCTCAGTGGTCTCAGTATTCTCAGTAGTCTCAGTAGTCCCAGTATTCTCAGTAGTCTCAGTAGTCTCAGTAGTCTCAGTAGTCTCAGTAGTCTCAGTATTCTGTACACGGTAGCCGCTTCACATTTGCATACTAGACACTATCAGCCTTCATCCATCTCCAAACCAAACAGAGGACAAATACTGCTATGGATATTGGAGCACCCTCCCAAAGTTGGACTCCAGCTTTTCTGGCACGTCTCCAACATTCCCATCCCCTAGCTGTGGGATGTGTGTGTGTGTGCGTGTGTGTGTGTGTGTGTGTGTGTGTGTTTCTGCTGGCAGAACCCACAGCCAGCTTGTATTGGTCCCACAACAAAGGCCCTTCTACGCCTCTGAGCTTTCATCCCATCGATCAGATCAGACATCAGGGCGCTGTCAGGCGGGCAGAGCCACGCCCCGAACCGGGGATCAACCACCAGCCACGCCCCGAACCGGGGATCAACCACCAGCATTTCTGCACTCTCTGAACCACCGAGCAACCTCAAACACCCCCCCCTTCCCTGCCCCGCCCGCCAAGAGGGCTTAATGTCCTCAAAGAGAATAGCAGAGTGATCACAGGTGCACTGCTGTGTTAATGAGCCACCAGAACCCCCCCCCCCACCCCCCCAACTCTGCCCAGATCTCTAATGACAGCCTGAGCCAGTCGGCTGCGTTCGGTTTCTTTACAGGGGATCCTTTCATGTGTCTTTGGGGTAAGCTGGGCTCTAGTAGAGCATTAAGAACTGGTAACAGAGGATGATTTGGGTTTTCGGTGTTGAGACGAAGATGTCTAGTGTTTTTCGAGGTGCATGGCCTCAAATCAAACTGAGCTTTGTAAGGAGGCCTGGGGGGCCTGTGTGGGTTTTTTGAGTCTTGTTTTCTCTTTTTTTTTTTGTCTTTTTTTTTTCACTGTCTTTGAAATGCTAGGGCAGCGTCAGAGCTCAGAGGAGAACATGTTGTTGGTTTGGCCCTGGGTGGGACTGTTCTCGTCCAGCCCAGGGCTGTTTCAGCTGTCAGCCCTTCCGCCGCCTCTCTCCACCAGTGAGAGTCAAAGGTGAAAGTGAATACAAAAACTGTTGGTTCATCTCATCGTAGCCCTTAGCTGCTGTTTACAGCAGCCATAAACAGCCCCGCGCTCAACGACAGGACTAGAAGCTTTCCAGCCAGAAGTCTGTGTTCACAACAAATTGCTCTGTTTCGCCTCGAAACAGCTCCTCAGCTCCAGGGCAAAAACACAGTTCTCCTTGGCTTCAACTGATTCCTCCACAAAAATAGTCGGGCAAAGTCAAACTCAATGACACGGCGCCTCCATATCTGTTTTCATGACTCGCAGCAAAATTTTGATTTAAGAATGTTGAGTGCTTGCCTTTCCCCTCAATCTCAAAATCTAGACATTCGGACGCGGATTAAAATCCTCTGCGGATAGAAAAATATCAACAGCTCGGGGACTCGTGCTTTATTGTCTTGTGTCGCGGTGCCAAGACCTTGAGAGACACTACTGTTATGGCCGCCTTCCCGGGTCTCTGGGGGGGCCGCGCCTCGCGCTGGGACGCTGAGAGGGGAAGAGGAGTGGGCCGATGGAGGGTTGGGTTTGGTAGAGAGGTTGGTTCATGCTGACACACTGGGCAGCTGGAACAATGGAGACCACTCTCAGATTCCCGTGGTAAAGACAGGCGCAGCTGGGGGGCCGGAGGGGGGGCGGGGGGGTGGCTGGCCATTTGTCAAGTGATTTGTGGGAAGAGGTGGTGGGGAGGGGGGATAGTGAGGGAACAGCGGGGAGAAAGAGGAGAGAAAGAGGAGGAGGACAGACGACCCGACCACACACAACGCATGACACTGTTCCCTCCACATTTGGATTTCTCTACCCCACCACTGCCACACCTGTGCCCACAACCCATCCTCTACTTCCTCCCCCACCGCCCCCACCTCCACCCCCCGCTACGTCCGGAAGCTTCTCTACAGAGAAGGTCACGGAAACCCTGGCTCTGTGAAGACCCTGCTGGGACGTCTTAACAGGTTTGCACGGCTGCTGGTCTGTTTATTTTACCATGCTCCCATAACATTGCCTTAGGATAAAGTTAAGTCATTGTGAGCGCTGCTAAATAACAACTGATCTCATGGTAAATAGCCTTCACTGGATGTACGACTGGCGACCTATCATTTATATAGAGATCTCAGATATCAGGGAAGCTGGAGATGCAATGGACAATGGTTAAAAAAGTGCTTCTGTGCTCTTTAATTTAATTAAACATACTCCTCTCATTCAGACATTAGGCAAACAAAGGGCCTCTGTGTGCTCAAGGCAGGGTATGTGTTAGTCATTGTGATAATGTGATTGTGGGCAGAGTGTGTGTTAGTCATTGTGATAATGTGATAGTGGAAAGAATGGCTGAGTGAGAAAACAACTGAGATCCTATTTCGGCTCTGAGGGTCCTGTTCTAAAGATACAGAAGCAGCTAGATGGGATTATTGGAGCTAATGGTTTTGGGTCAAATCCCCCTCCAAAGAGGAATGGAATCACCCCTGTCCAGGTGTGTGTTGTTCAAACTGGCAGGCTATGTGCATTGCGCAAGGCGCAAGCATGGTGCCAAATCATCAGTACCCACATCACACACCTCTTTGATTAATGGGGTGGTCTTTTAACAGCAGCTAATATCAGGGAAGAGGAGGGGAGAGGATCTGGTCTTTAAGTAGCCTATCTCTTTATCTTCTCTTTGAAACATCAAGTTCAAAGTTCCAGAACAATCACCTTGATCTGTGGGTCGGAACGACCTTAAGAAGAACTAAGCCGACTGTTCCTTCATCATCATCATCATCATCATTATCATCATATACAACAGCTGTCTTTGTTGGGGTTGCTCTGCATAAGTATGACAAGTACTGTATCATCAGTGATGATATTGGGAAAATAGCTCCCTAGTGCAACGTGTCCACATTCTTTGAAGTCTTTGCCATGCTTAAGAAGTCTTTGCCTGTCAAGTTTAGCAAATCAAATCAAGGCAAGACTTCTGCATAATGAAACACTTAGATGTTTCAGCCTTTTATCATCAAATTATTTAATTGGGATGCAATCCAAGGCAGTGTCTCTGATATGCTAACTCTCTAAGCCTGGGGTCTAGAACCATCCAAGTCCATTCATGCATGTGCAGTTTGAGAATGTGCAAACAAGCAAAAACATATAGGCCTACAAAAACAAACATTCAACAGCGTGTCTAGTACTGAGTCAGCATAATTCATATTAATATGAATTAATTAGTATTTACTAGTAGTAACCTAATTCCAAGAGCAATCGTGTTTAATCTATTATTACATCAACTGCAAATGTGAGTTGTTTTTTTGGGAAAGCGAAACAGACGCTGTATCAAGGACATGTTTCTGTGAAGTCCTGCCAGTTCATTTAGATCCCATTAATTCCACTATCAACTCCAGCCGAGGGCCGGACGGACAGGAAGCCGCCAGAGAGAGAGAGCTGCTCAACCATTCATATGTGAAAGACAAAGAACGGACGCTAGTCTAGCAAGCGTTCTCTCTCCACAGCTGGGCTTTAGGGGCACGAGGACGTCACCATGTTGGGAAGCAATATGACCATCTATTAAATTGTCTTCCATTTACCATCTCTCCTATAATCAAAATGTCTTTAAGTCATGGATAATGGATACAGGCTTTTGTTATGATGTGCCACAGTAGGAATTTTTGCCCTGCGATCATATTATCCCCTAAGAGTAAAGACATTGAGTTACAGTAACACCCTCTCTCCAAGCCCAACTGCTATTATGTCACTTATGTCACATAAATGATACAGGTAATGAAATAAAGATATACCAAAAAGATCATTCTGTAGAGAAGGCTTAAAGCCCTCATGGCCTCAGCCCTAAAGGTCTGGCTGGTAACTAGTAATCCAATAGCACTTGGAAAAGTCACAAACAAAACGTGGTTTCATAGGGAATCAAGTTATTTTCATGAGGCCTCAGCGAGAATCCTGGCTTTTATCCTTGATCCTTGTTCCTGGTGTCTGCTTGTTCCTAATGTCTGCTGGGTCCTGGTGCCTGCTTGTTCCTGGTGTCTGCTTGTTCCTGGTGTGTGCTTGTTCCTGGTTCCTGCTTGTTCCTGGTTCCTGCTTGTTCCTGGTGTCTGCTTGTTCCTGGTGTGTGCTTGTTCCTGGTGCCTGCTTGTTCCTGGTGTGTGCTTGTTCCTGATTCCTGCTTGTTCCTGGTGTCTGCTTGTTCCTGGTTCCTGCTTGTTCCTGGTGCCTGCTTGTTCCTGGTGTGTGCTTGTTCCTGATTCCTGCTTGTTCCTGGTGTCTGCTTGTTCCTGGTTCCTGCTTGTTCCTGGTGCCTGCTTGTTCCTGGTGTGTGCTTGTTCCTGATCTCTGCTTGTTCCTGGTCTCTGCTTGTTCCTGGTCTCTGCTTGTTCCTGGTCTCTGCTCGGAGAGCAGGTGCCGGCCGGTGGGAGGGGGAGGACTCTCTGGCCGTGGGAGAAAGTGCTGAGTCAGCTGCTTCCTAACAGACCTGCTGGCTTTTACCAGCGCTTGTGTACTTTTACCATCCTCGGGTCCAGGAGGTGGGATACCAGTTGTTAAGGTAATAAAGCGCCTTGGGCAGAGGCCAGCTCCATTTTGTAAACAGACACAGCGATATCCACTAGCACCAGCCGGGGAGCCCAGTGGGTAAATGCAGGTCACACGTAAAGGGATTTAAGAGGTGGAAATTAGTGGGCTGACTAAGCAGCATCACTTCAGGGAGCATCAATAATTAAGTGTTTTGTAAACATGGGGGGGGGTCTGTTAAATCAATATTGTGACATATTAGATAAGTATGACCGTATGGGGTCAGCGTTCCCGCTGGGAAGGTTTTTGCCGCCACACCAAACATTTGATACAAAAAACAATAATACAAATTAGGCTATACTGTATATAAATAAATATTTCTAAATATTTCTGCCTAAATGCGCTTTCAAAACCACTGTCATGCCAACATTAGGACTATTTATTTTCAATAAGACTAAGAGCCTATAGGCCGCGCGCTCTGTGCCGCTCCATGCTGCTCCTTTCTGAGGTGATCGGAAGACTCGGTGCGTGGAGGGATTTTTTCTTCAGTGAGCGGCATGAGGTTACAACGAAAGATAGGTAGGATATTGCTGCTCAAATATTACCATAGTGTTAACCAGTGTCTGAATTGGGCCAAACACTGGTGCTGGCACCTAGGCCTACTCCTCAAAATGCCTAGCCTACTGTCTAAAATACATTTATGTTAGTAATCTAAGTTATAGCTACAGTTAGACGTGCCGACAGCTCCTGCCCATCTCAAGCACGTTGGCAAAGCCTTTGGTTTTATAATTCCCTGATGACAACTAGCGGATCCTATAAGCATATATATCAATACAATTTTCCAGATAGACATACGATGATTTTTGAAGAGGAAAAGAGAGGAGAATGATGAGACCAGTCAGGTAGGCTAGGTTATTGAAGAGGAAGAGAGAGGAGAATGATGAGACCAGTCAGGTAGGCTAGGTTATTGAAGAGGAAGAGAGAGGAGAATGATGAGACCAGTCAGGTAGGCTAGGTTATTGAAGAGGAAGAGAGAGGAGAATGATGAGACCAGTCAGGTAGGCTAGGTTATTGAAGAGGAAGAGAGAGGAGAATGATGAGACCAGTCAGATAGGCTAGGTTATTGAAGAGGAAGGGAGAGGAGAATGATGAGACCAGTCAGGTAGGCTAGGTTATTGAAGAGGAAGGGAGAGGAGAATGATGAGACCAGTCAGGTAGGCTAGGTTATTGAAGAGGAAGAGAGAGGAGAATGATGAGACCAGTCAGGTAGGCTAAGTTATTGAAGAGGAAGAGAGAGGAGAATGATGAGACCAGTCAGGTAGGCTAGGTTATTGAAGAGGAAGAGAGAGGAGAATGATGAGACCAGTCAGGTAGGCTAGGTTATTGAAGAGGAAGAGAGAGGAGAATGATGAGACCAGTCAGGTAGACTAGGTTATTGAAGAGGAAGAGAGAGGAGAATGATGAGACCAGTCAGGTAGGCTAGGTTATTGAAGAGGAAGAGAGGAGAATGATGAGACCAGTCAGGTAGGCTAGGTTATTGAAGAGGAAGAGAGAGGAGAATGATGAGATCAGTCAGGTAGGCTAGGTTATTGAAGAGGAAGAGAGAAGAGAATGATGAGACCAGTCAGGTAGACTAGGTTATTGAAGAGGAAGAGAGAGGAGAATGATGAGACCAGTCAGGTAGGCTAGGTTATTGAAGAGGAAGAGAGAGGAGAATGATGAGACCAGTCAGGTAGGCTAGGTTATTGAAGAGGAAGAGAGAGGAGAATGATGAGACCAGTCAGGTAGGCTAGGTTATTGAAGAGGAAGAGAGAGGAGAATGATGAGACCAGTCAGGTAGGCTAGGTTATTGAAGAGGAAGAGAGAGGAGAATGATGAGACCAGTCAGGTAGGCTAGGTTATTGAAGAGGAAGAGAGAGGAGAATGATGAGACCAGTCAGGTAGGCTAGGTTATTGAAGAGGAAGAGAGAGGAGAATGGTGAGACCAGTCAGGTAGGCTAGGTTATTGAAGAGGAAGAGAGAGGAGAATGATGAGACCAGTCAGGTAGGCTAGGTTATTGAAGAGGAAGAGAGAGGAGAATGATGAGACCAGTCAGGTAGGCTAGGTTATTGAAGAGGAAGAGAGAGGAGAATGATGAGACCAGTCAGATAGGCTAGGTTATTGAAGAGGAAGGGAGAGGAGAATGATGAGACCAGTCAGGTAGGCTAGGTTATTGAAGAGGAAGGGAGAGGAGAATGATGAGACCAGTCAGGTAGGCTAGGTTATTGAAGAGGAAGAGAGAGGAGAATGATGAGACCAGTCAGGTAGGCTAAGTTATTGAAGAGGAAGAGAGAGGAGAATGATGAGACCAGTCAGGTAGGCTAGGTTATTGAAGAGGAAGAGAGAGGAGAATGATGAGACCAGTCAGGTAGGCTAGGTTATTGAAGAGGAAGAGAGAGGAGAATGATGAGACCAGTCAGGTAGGCTAGGTTATTGAAGAGGAAGAGAGAGGAGAATGATGAGACCAGTCAGGTAGGCTAGGTTATTGAAGAGGAAGAGAGAGGAGAATGATGAGACCAGTCAGGTAGGCTAGGTTATTGAAGAGGAAGAGAGAGGAGAATGATGAGACCAGTCAGATAGGCTAGGTTATTGAAGAGGAAGGGAGAGGAGAATGATGAGACCAGTCAGGTAGGCTAGGTTATTGAAGAGGAAGGGAGAGGAGAATGATGAGACCAGTCAGGTAGGCTAGGTTATTGAAGAGGAAGAGAGAGGAGAATGATGAGACCAGTCAGGTAGGCTAAGTTATTGAAGAGGAAGAGAGAGGAGAATGATGAGACCAGTCAGGTAGGCTAGGTTATTGAAGAGGAAGAGAGAGGAGAATGATGAGACCAGTCAGGTAGGCTAGGTTATTGAAGAGGAAGAGAGAGGAGAATGATGAGACCAGTCAGGTAGACTAGGTTATTGAAGAGGAAGAGAGAGGAGAATGATGAGACCAGTCAGGTAGGCTAGGTTATTGAAGAGGAAGAGAGGAGAATGATGAGACCAGTCAGGTAGGCTAGGTTATTGAAGAGGAAGAGAGAGGAGAATGATGAGATCAGTCAGGTAGGCTAGGTTATTGAAGAGGAAGAGAGAAGAGAATGATGAGACCAGTCAGGTAGACTAGGTTATTGAAGAGGAAGAGAGAGGAGAATGATGAGACCAGTCAGGTAGGCTAGGTTATTGAAGAGGAAGAGAGAGGAGAATGATGAGACCAGTCAGGTAGGCTAGGTTATTGAAGAGGAAGAGAGAGGAGAATGATGAGACCAGTCAGGTAGGCTAGGTTATTGAAGAGGAAGAGAGAGGAGAATGATGAGACCAGTCAGGTAGGCTAGGTTATTGAAGAGGAAGAGAGAGGAGAATGATGAGACCAGTCAGGTAGGCTAGGTTATTGAAGAGGAAGAGAGAGGAGAATGATGAGACCAGTCAGGTAGGCTAGGTTATTGAAGAGGAAGAGAGAGGAGAATGGTGAGACCAGTCAGGTAGGCTAGGTTATTGAAGAGGAAGAGAGAGGAGAATGATGAGACCAGTCAGGTAGGCTAGGTTATTGAAGAGGAAGAGAGAGGAGAATGATGAGACCAGTCAGGTAGGCTAGGTTATTGAAGAGGAAGAGAGAGGAGAATGATGAGACCAGTCAGATAGGCTAGGTTATTGAAGAGGAAGGGAGAGGAGAATGATGAGACCAGTCAGGTAGGCTAGGTTATTGAAGAGGAAGGGAGAGGAGAATGATGAGACCAGTCAGGTAGGCTAGGTTATTGAAGAGGAAGAGAGAGGAGAATGATGAGACCAGTCAGGTAGGCTAAGTTATTGAAGAGGAAGAGAGAGGAGAATGATGAGACCAGTCAGGTAGGCTAGGTTATTGAAGAGGAAGAGAGAGGAGAATGATGAGACCAGTCAGGTAGGCTAGGTTATTGAAGAGGAAGAGAGAGGAGAATGATGAGACCAGTCAGGTAGACTAGGTTATTGAAGAGGAAGAGAGAGGAGAATGATGAGACCAGTCAGGTAGGCTAGGTTATTGAAGAGGAAGAGAGGAGAATGATGAGACCAGTCAGGTAGGCTAGGTTATTGAAGAGGAAGAGAGAGGAGAATGATGAGATCAGTCAGGTAGGCTAGGTTATTGAAGAGGAAGAGAGAAGAGAATGATGAGACCAGTCAGGTAGACTAGGTTATTGAAGAGGAAGAGAGAGGAGAATGATGAGACCAGTCAGGTAGGCTAGGTTATTGAAGAGGAAGAGAGAGGAGAATGATGAGACCAGTCAGGTAGGCTAGGTTATTGAAGAGGAAGAGAGAGGAGAATGATGAGACCAGTCAGGTAGGCTAGGTTATTGAAGAGGAAGAGAGAGGAGAATGATGAGACCAGTCAGGTAGGCTAGGTTATTGAAGAGGAAGAGAGAGGAGAATGATGAGACCAGTCAGGTAGGCTAGGTTATTGAAGAGGAAGAGAGAGGAGAATGATGAGACCAGTCAGGTAGGCTAGGTTATTGAAGAGGAAGAGAGAGGAGAATGGTGAGACCAGTCAGGTAGGCTAGGTTATTGAAGAGGAAGAGAGAGGAGAATGGTGAGACCAGTCAGGTAGGCTAGGTTATTGAAGAAGAAGAGAGAGGATAATGATGAGACCAGTCAGGTAGGCTAGGTTATTGAAGAGGAAGAAAGAGGAGAATGATGAGACCAGTCAGGTAGGCTAGGTTATTGAAGAGGAAGAGAGAGGAGAATGGTGAGACCAGTCAGGTAGACTAGGTTATTGAAGAGGAAGAGAGGGGAGAATGATGAGACCAGTCAGGTAGGCTAGGTTATTGCCGGCTAGCCATGATTCACACCGGGGGATTCAGGAACAAGGCAAGCTACCTGTAGGCTAACAGTTTTGCCCGCTTCCCAGGGACCAGTAAACTCTGTTCGGGCAAGAGGAATGCCTCATGCAGTCGTCTGATCGGACAAGTAAAAAATGAATATGATAAATTGGCCTTGTGTTGCTAACGTTACGTAACGTTATCTGAAAATACAGTTTGAGTCGAAGCGGAGCTGCTCTATTTGAGCTACGCGCTGCTGTCTGTCTGTCCGTCAGTCAGCCCTTCAAGCGAGCGTTGTCAAGGAGACATACACTACAAGCGCGAGTAGGTTCTTTCGTGCGAGTCAGGTGCAGCGCTGCCTGATGGATTGTGCGACGGTCCTTTTGGCTGGCAAAAACACTAGCTTGCGTTAAAGTCGCACTGAAACGGATGTTTGAGATCATCTAACTTCCGTAGTTATACGTATTTCCGACGCAAACAAGATATGAGGGTGGGACATATGTTTAGAGGAATTTGATTGGAACATTGACAAGTGGACGGGTTTTAAGAACTTTAGACAGATTCGATAGAAGGATAGCGTTGATTGACAGGTGGATGTCGTGAGATTATTGGGCTAAAATCTAAGGTACCTGTTGTCATCATTGCACGTGACCTACCATTTTCCAGGAAGTAAGAAATTATATACTTTGATATAAGATTACAACAAAAGTAGAATTTTGAAATTTTTTTGGCATACATCGTTGAATAGGTGAACACTATGACCAATTATGTGAACCAAAATGGGACAGAATGCTATGTTTCATTTCAGTGCGACTTTAATGTTCCTCCAGCCACCTAAAAAATGCAAATCAAAATAACAGAAAACAGAAGCTGTTACAATTATAACAGCTGCTGTTATAATGCTAACCTACAATACATCTGATTAAAATATGTCTATAAACCATATGATTTATTAAGTGCCTGTGTGGTTACTGTTTTATCCCGTCCAGTTACATGTAATTAATTACATTTTAAGCTCTAGGACTTTACCAGCCTTAACAGATAAGTTAGGCCATCTTTATAGCTCTACTTATAGGAAGGGGACAGGAGAGAGGAACAAGGGAGGAAGAAGGACGGACCCTTTTTTTCACACACCACCACACCAAGAGATCAGTTCCACAGGAAACACTGGGGGTGGTTCTAATATTCCTCAGCCTTCCTTACAGCTGCTTGTGAGAAGACTGCTGCTCTCGGCTTGTGACCATTCAAACTAGATAAAGGAACTGCTCAGAATTGTTTGATGATATGAATAACTTCAGTAATGTATCCTTGGAACACAATAAATCAAGCTACTGCACAATTTTTGTAACACTGGTAACCATAAAAGAATAGCCACATTCCACCTGACAAGTCTGTCTTGTGTTAGTACTGTACTGTACGTGGCCAGGCAAATAAACATGATTTACGAGCACTATTAACGGGGGGAAATTAGTTGCAGGCCATGACGGTTTCAAAACAGTTGCAGCGCAGCAAAAAAAAGTGTGTGGTTGAAAGTTTGCGTTTTTAAAGAGTACTTTTGTGGGATTCACAAAACCTTTCTGCAATTGGGTTTTGCATCCGGCCGTATTCCAGCCCGGCCTACCAAAGAGGAGGCTGAATGAGGCTGGATCCAAACTGAATGTTGCCTTGAGAGTTTATAGGGGGCAGAGAGGAATGTTTGCACACTGAGCCTAACAGCACCCATCTAAAAAGCCCAGCCAGCCCAATAATTTATCTGCTTGTGACGGACGACAGCGAGTGTGCCGTTGGCCGGTGCTCCTGACTGCCCCATCACACTTAGAGAGCCATGAGTGATTTGAGAGCTAGGGGCTGGGGGAGCAGGGGCTGGGGGAGCAGGGGCTGGGGGAGCAGGGGCTGGGGGAGCAGGGGCTGGGGGAGCAGGGCTGGGGGAGCAGGGGCTGGGGGAGCAGGGGCTGGGGGAGCAGGGCTGGGGGAGCAGGGGCTGGGGGAGCAGGGGCTGGGGGAGCAGGGGCTGGGGGAGCAGGGGCTGGGGGAGCAGGGGCTGGGGGAGCAGGGCTGGGGGAGCAGGGGCTGGGGGAGCAGGGGCTGGGGGAGCAGGGGCTGGGGGAGCAGGGGCTGGGGGAGCAGGGCTGGGGGAGCAGGGGCTGGGGGAGCAGGGCTGGGGGAGCAGGGGCTGGGGGAGCAGGGGAATCCTCATGCCAGATAATGACAGTTTCTCTTAGGCAGGTCATTAACTCCATCCCCAGGGGAAAGAACAGAGCGATCTGTGGTGGGCTGATGTTTTTCATAGGGGGTTACATAGATCATAGGGGGTTACATAGATCCTCAATATCATAACTACTCAGAGTGGCTCTACTTAAACAAACCACAGATGCTGCAAGGGCCAAATGTCAACTAAGACGACCAGCAGATAAGACAGAGAATGTTCCAGGTCCACATTTTTATGGTTCTCAAAGATAATTTTTTTCAATATAGAGACATCCAGGATATCTCCAGAACTGACCTTTCCTTGTCTAGAAGAAGCCGTACAAGCAAGCGCAGGTCAGCGTCAAGTAAGAGAGCAGGCTTTAGTTCTGTGAGAGAATATCGGACACATTATGGCGCGATCCACTTTTAGACAGACTGCGACAGCAACATATACTCATCACACACCCAGTGATGGGTCGACATACCAACTGCTTTTTGAGTGTATACCATGAATATACATCCCCACAGACATGTGCTCCATTTGTCAGGGCTCTAAGCTAACATTTTTAACTAGGAGCATGTGCTCCTAAATGAAAAAGAATTAGGAGCACAGAAAGAAATTTAGGAGCGCAACGAAAAATTTGAAATAACACATTTTTATTAGCAGCACACACATTAGGCCTACTGCCAACAACAATAAACAATAATAACCTGCTCACCATAGGAGCTCTCATCCTCTCCTGCTATACTATTCCCACACACTTCATCAGGTGCATTGGTCCTAATGAAGACTATACTATTCCCACACACTTCATCAGGTGCATTGGTCCTAATGAAGACTATACTATTCCTACACACTTCATCAGGTGCATTGGTCCTAATGAAGACTATACTATTCCTACACACTTCATCAGGTGCATCGGTCCTAATGAAGACTATACTATTCCCACACACTTCATCAAGTGCATTGGTCCTAATGAAGACTATACTATTCCCACACACTTCATCAGATAAATAATCATTAAATAATCATTAAAAAAAAATTAAAATATGTGGAAAAGCTTAGTTTAATGTAGATGCAAAGGAACATGTCATTGGATCGTTATGACAGGCATTTCAGAAAAAAAATCATTTTTACGATGTCAACGGCATTTCATTGCGTTTTGATGTGGATCCAGTAAGTTACTGGTAGGCTACGGTACAATGTTGAATCTAATCGAATCAATAGAACTTTGTGTAATCAACGATTTTTGAGTGACAGTTGATTCGATTCCCCCCGAGCCTCACCGAATTTCTCTCTCTCCTTGGTTCCACTTTGTGGGGCAAAATACGATTGAATGGGCTTCATTTTCTTCATTTTGTTAACTTTACTGGCAGGGGCATTCGGCGTCTGCACAGTCGTTTTGAGTGAGGGCAGCTGAGCTGTCATCACAAGAGTTCTGCGCGTTGCAGGTTGCAGTCGTGGGACTTGTAATAAAAAATAAAATTAAAAATTAAAAAGTTGTGGGACTTGTAGTTTTGTATACGGGTGCGCGGGGAAATTTCAACGACAAAGCGGGAGAAGACAAAAAAATTAAGCGAGCAAAGCGCAGTCCAGCACGGGACGTTCTTATCAATTAATCGACTATTGTTTGTTAAAGTTAACAGTTATCAATTAATGAAATTCCTTGAAATTTGCAACCCTATACAGAACCCCTGCAGGGGAGATTCCAGCATTTAAACCCCAGCTGTAGAACCAGAACAAGCTCAAGTTACCACATTCATGTGACTGGTCTTGAACAGGCACCAGAGTGGACATTCATAAGGATTGGTTCCGTCAGGTGCACTAAGAAAGAGCCAAGTCTCAAAGTTCTCTCGCTTCCAACTGCTTAACAAACCCCATGTGTCCTTTCTACCCCGCGGCTCTACGTCTGGGCCTGATCTGTTAACAAAATCTGCCTCTGTTTAGATCACATCTCACATGAACTTCCAACCATGACTCAAATTGAACCTTCAAGAAAAACAGACACACTTACAGAGCAAATGTCTAGTTTATGTGAAACTGGCTGAAGCTGTGGGTGGATGTCTCTGAAGACATGAAGACACTCTGGAGCTGTGGGGGGATGTCTCTGAAGACACTCTGGAGCTGTGGGTGGATGTCTCTGAAGACATGAAGACACTCTGGAGCTGTGGGGGGATGTCTCTGAAGACATGAAGACACTGGAGCTGTGGGTGGATGTCTCTGAAGACACTCTGGAGCTGTGGGTGGATGTCTCTGAAGACACTCTGGAGCAGTTGCCTGCATAAACTCCATTAGTTCCGCCAGATTAGATGACAGCCCAAGACATATTACAGGGCCTGTCGTGAGCTTAAGTGGAAATGTAATGTCTAAAAGCTAACATTTAGTGACTCCTCCTGACATGCACTCCATATTAGAACTCTCTAGAGAGAGAGCAGAAAATCAATGAGAACTAGCAGAGTCACCATCAAGTTCTTAAAGAAGGAAATCATGTTTCCTCATTGTGTTTCAGTCATTTCTGTCAGTCAATTTAGTTAGTGCATCAATATCTCGGTCCGCATAGCAGGCATTGACTCCTCACAGATGAGTGGGACTCAATGAATGCATATTTTGATTGTAAGATATAAGATTTTCCTTGAAAATCAGCTCTTTGAAGAATAAGAGGATGCATTGTCTAATGTTAAATGTCACCGAATGCTAAATGGAACACATCAAGGGACAGAACGCAACAGAGAGAAAACTCTCCCTGCCAGCCTTTTGGAGGTCCACTCCTATATTATTGCATGAACCAAATCACACATTCCGATTCTGATTAAAAAAAACTCAAACAAATCTTGAGGACTTAGGAACAGATGAAACTAATTTGCACAATTTCACATTCAATTATTTAATCAACCCCTCTTTTCTCTTGCAATACCCTTGAGACACACTTAAAGGCCCTTGACAAAGAGGTCTGTTCCACGCCGTGGCTGGGCCAATGATATGGTAGATGACTAGCCCAAAGAGGTCTGTTCCACGCCGTGGCTGGGCCAATGATATGGTAGATGACTAGCCCAAAGAGGTCTGTTCCACGCCGTGGCTGGGCCAATGATATGGTAGATGACTAGCCCAAAGAGGTCTGTTCCACGCCGTGGCTGGGCCAATGATATGGTAGATGACTAGCCCAAAGAGGTCTGTTCCACGCCGTGGCTGGGCCAATGATATGGTAGATGACTAGCCCAAAGAGGTCTGTTCCACGCCGTGGCTGGGCCAATGATATGGTAGATGACTAGCCCAAATGCCCTCCAACTCCCAGAGCCTGCCAGCCCTTCAGCAATTACCCTACAAACCTCCTGAAGGGTAACAGTACAAACAAAGAGTTGTTTAATTTTGTCCTGTCGTTACAATGCTCATTGCCTCCTGTCATTGTACTTGTGTGCTACTTCAGTAACCACGGGGCAATAACATTCAGACCACCAAGCTGCTCCATCCACTTTAGTGATTTTCCTTCTTGATTCTGGTAGCAGCATGCAACCCAGCCTGCAGTAACCCTGACTCAGGGTGGGTGGTTCTGCTCACGCAGGCCTGTTTGATCTCCTTACTGTGGTTAGTGTCATGCTCTGCCTCTCCTTCTTAGCTTTCACAGAACACGTCTGGCGCACTCCATGGCCTACGATGGTTAATGACCCAGGATATTAGAACAAAAACTGGAACTGGAGTATCCAATTAGTTGGACAAATACAGGTTTCTTTTCACAAGGAATTTGCTTTCAGACTAAAGAACATAACTAATTTTTCCCAAAGCCGATCTTTCTGCAGACAGAATGGGCCCTTTTAAGGCCAACCATACTGCAAATCAATCAATCAATCAATCAAAGCTTTATTTGTATAGCGCATTTCATACCCAGAGGCAACACAATGTGCTTTACAGAGAACAAGGGAGGTGGGCAGACATCCCACCTCTACATATTCCAGAGGGAAGAAGAAAACAGTATCACCCGGGGGCCAATGTGAATGTCCAACTATAACCGGGTTTCCATCCACCTCTTAAAATTCTCATTTTAGCTGGGGAGCCTAGTATAGTGGCGTATGTCAATAAAGGCTTGTTAACTTTTGCCAGATGAACAAGATAATATTATTTCTTGAACACTATTATTATTTGAAGTGTCTACTCTTGTTTGGGTTATGATTTGAAGAGTCTACTTTTTTGGAGGAACCTGTAAACATTGAATACAGTTTAAGTTCTACCTACGTTCATGGCGTTATTCTTATTTCCAAATTGATATTAACTATAGTATCCAATATGATACTATATAGCTCAAACTTGTAAATCACCTGTTTGATTTACAAGGGCAGTGTAGCCCTATCAGTATAGCCCTATTTACAAAAGCCTCTGGATCTGCCTATTACACTAGAACAGTTCTGCCTATTACACTAGAACAGTTCTGCCTATTACACTAGAACATATCTGTCTATTACACTAGAACAGATCTGTCTATTACACTAGAACAGATCTGCCTATTACACTAGAACAGATCTGTCTATTACACTAGAACAGTTCTGTCTATTACACTAGAACAGATCTGTCTATTACACTAGAACAGTTCTGCCTATTACACTAGAACAGATCTGCCTATTACACTAGAACAGATCTGCCTATTACACTAGAACAGGTCTGTCTATTACACTAGAACAGATCTGCCTATTACACTAGAACAGATCTGTCTATTACACTAGAACAGATCTGTCTATTACACTAGAACATATCTGCCTATTACACTAGAACAGATCTGTCTATTACACTAGAACGCAGCTCTGGATTTCCACCTCCAAAACGGGGTTCCGGCCGTATCGATCCGCCTCCGGGTTCGAGCTGCGTTTTGGCCGTGGTAGTGTAATTGCTAGGCGCAAACGTAGGCCTTTTTTCGGGGAGAACGCAGAAAAATGCAGTAGTGTAATCCAGGCCTAATTATGCCAGTGACACAGGCGACAAATTAAGCGCCAGACGCTTTTTTCAGAGACGCCTTTCTCATGAATATGCATGTGCACATGCCACTCCTGTACGCATATCAGTCTTTTCACCAGAGCTGCCATTACAGACCCATATGGGACTCGTTTTAATTAGGAGGGGCACATGTTAATGTATGGGATGAGAGCTGCTGTTGGCAGGAGGTTGGCTTTGCGCCAGAAAAAGCATCATGTGTTTCACCTTCTCCACTTCTCCTGTCTCTGCTCAAGGCAACCAGAGTGGGAGTCAGCCTGACAAAGAAAGCAAGCTAAAGAAAGAGGCTTGCGTCTTGACAGGCAGGGTGGTGTGGTTATCCTCATTCTATAGCCTAGCTTTTAAATAATTCTTCACACTAGGGTTTTGACAACTCAAAGTACCCTTGTTGAATAGAGCTTCATGTTAGTCTTGGCCAGCGATAGCAGAACCCATGCAGACATGTTGGACCCACTAAAGAGGGACAGTTATGTGAGTTCCGCTGGTTTCCTTATATTTATTTGAAAAGCTGCCTTGAGGGAGAACAACCACAGACTGAGCAATGTTCAAATGTAGAGTATTCATGTCTCTGTATTCATGTCTCTGTATTCATGTCTCTGTATTCATGTCTCTGTTCTCTAAAGTTCTTACTTTGAATGAGCAAGATTGTGCTAATAAAGCAGCTAACGTGCACATTCTGAGAGAATCGTGTAATTTGAACAGCTACATCTAGTAAAAAAAAAATTACACAAAAGCCAAATGCTGGTCTTTTTTGGGGAAGATGATAGCATACTCAAAGATGAATATGAGTCACTGGTTTTACTGGCATCTTGACATAACCGGGAGAACAAGAGATGCCAGCAGACGCTGCATTCCTCAGGACAGTGATATGTTGGGGGGTGGTTCAGAGGGAGCTTTCGGGGAGGAAGGTTGGCAGTCACATTGTTCCATGACGAAACACTATCACATTCATAACAATGGCGTCCAGTCCAGAGATAAAAGCGGAACCTCTTTTGACACATTACCTTGCTCAAATTTCACAAACGCCAAGACATATCCCGTGGGCACGAGAACAATACACTGAGCTACGTGCATGTGTATGACCGAGGCACGCTCACATTCCAGTACCCTCACAACACAGGAGTTCTTCTTTTCAACCAACCAAAAAAATGCAGTAGCAGTGCTACCCAAGCACGACCCGTAAACACACTCTGGGGACACAGTGCTTACAAAATAGCTTGAAGTAGGCTATTCCTGGACATGCCAATATAACAGTTGAATGTCAGCTGCTGACAATGATAATGAGGATAAAATAATCCTCATGAATTCAGGTTGATGTGCGACATTTCCACAGGGAGTCAGTTGTGGTAAAAAAAAAAAAAGAAGCATTGTACCTATTCTAGAGTAATTGTGTTACTTCTAGGAAGGGATGATGTCCTCAATCAACATCGAGTGGCTATATCTAGAATCCAGAGAGGATTTTTTAGATGGCACACTAATGTCAATTCATCCACATTGTGTGGCAAGTCACACTATGCCAAACTGGCATGCCAGCTGGCCTTTCACAAACATTAGCTTCATCTCAGCACAAATCAGATCTGGCAACCATCAACAGATGGAGATCTGGACAAGCTACAGCATCTTTCTGTTGCCTATTCACACTACAAGTAGGGTGATTAGGATTCAACTAATTCATCTCAGTTCCATGGACAAACCATGTTGTGTTATCAGTCCCTCTCTTTTTCCCCCATCTTGAACTAGACTACACTATAATACATATCCTATCTCCAGCCTTCCATTTCTCCATATCCTTCCCAAACCCCCAACACTTGTTACTCTGGTGTTGGTATTTCTATGCTAATCAATACTGTTCATTAGAGCAACAGGAACACATGTACGGCTGGTACCCGGAGGGTTCCCTCCACCAGGGACACCAGCCAAGCACAGACAGGGGGGTGAGAGGGGAGAGATGTTTTGGACTCAGAAGGATGGGAATGGTGGGTAGGATTGTGAGAAGGGGGAAGGGGGGCAAGACCGTTGTAGTGTATGATTTCTGTGTAACATGAGCAGCACACCCCTACCCCTGCCTGCCCCCTCCCCACCCACCCTCCCAAAATATCTGCCTTGTGCTGTGGACTGTGTGCCAGGTGTGTGCAGCTGTTGGTGGTTGAGCCGTGTTTGCAGAGGGAAGAAGAGATTTGGGACAAAAGGAGAAAAGGGAGGGGCATCTTTAATTGGTAACAGTGTGTTAATATGAATGTTATTAACACAGCTTGTGACACAAGTACAAAAAGCAAAAATAAAACTGTTCTATACAAGTAATTTCTGAGAGTGTTGGCAAACCAACTTACCTACTGCTCACCTATACTACTAACAAGTATACCTACTGCTCACCTATACTACTAACAAGTATACCTACTGCTCACCTATACTACTAACAAGTATACCTACTGCTCACCTATACTACTAACAAGTATACCTACTGCTCACCTATACCACTAACAAGTATACCTACTGCTCACCTATACCACTAACAAGCTGCAAAAGTCTTCAGAATGTGCATCCCCTGAATTAAAAAAAGAAAACCTTTGTGCAAGGGCTGCAACGGCGTTTTGCACCGTGCTAGACTTTCCCTGAAAGAGTTCAGAGCTCTTTGGCACTGTTCCATGATAAATTCTTCACCCCCCTGGACGCAGTCGGATGGTTCTTATTCACTCTCACAGCCAATTACCAGCTAGCCCTCCCATCTGACTTTGGCAAACAACCGTCAACAGCAACTTATACAAAGTGTACTTGGAGGCAAAACTCAAGTCTAAAGCATTTTATTGGGATAAAAAATGTGCGTCAGAGTGCCTTACTCCACAAACGTAAACATTATTAACGCTTTTTTCTTGACAGTTATTTGGCAAGTAGAGATACGGTCAGCCAGTGTAAGGAAATTCCCTCCAAGAGGGCAAGGATAAATCAAACCACTTCGTAAAGAGCAGCTGTCCAATACGAAATCCCCACTAAGATCAATAATCCACATGCTGGAGAGATACTGAGAGCACTGCAAAGCCCCGGGAGGCCCTGGGTTCAGGGGCGGGGGACGTCTTCTGAACAGCTAGGACACATCTCTGATTTACTAGACATGATGTCTTCTGAACAGCTAGGACACATCTCTGATTTACCAGACATGATGTCTTCTGAACGGCTAGGACACATCTCTGATTTACTAGACATGATGTCTTCTGAACAGCTAGGACACATCTCTGATTTACTGGACATGATGTCTTCTGAACAGCTAGGACACATCTCTGATTTACTAGACATGATGTCTTCTGAACAGCTAGGACACATCTCTGATTTACTAGACATGATGTCTTCTGAACAGCTAGGACACATCTCTGATTTACTGGACATGGCTTATTTTTTTTACAGACCACAGAAGAAATGTCAGACTCAAATGTTAAACCATGCAACAGGTGGGTTTTTAACCACAATCACTTAGATAGGTTGTCTTATGAGAAGAGCTCAACAGGAGAACGTCGGCCCAAACTGATTCAAAAACCCTTCAGAGTTCCCCCAGACATCCTGCCTCGTGTCTACTGGTTTACAGGTGTGAGATGCACCTGATGACCTCACCCCTCCAGCCCGGGATCAAAGCCCCGCTGGCGCCACCTGGGGCCCTCACAAGCCCTGCTCACTGCTGTGACCCACCCTTCACAAGCCCTGCTCACTGCTGTGACCCACCCTTCACAAGCCCTGCTCACTGCTCTGACCCACCCTTCACAAGCCCTGCTCAAAAGAGGAATAGTGTTTGGCCAGGGTGAGGGTGCCGTTGTGAAATGGTAGATGGAGAGATTGTGAAATGGTAGATGGAGAGATTGTGAAATGGTAGATGGAGAAGTGGAAGCAGAGGGAGGAGAGAGGCAGGGAAGGGGAGGGGCACGCCATGTTCAGGGGTAGCTAAGTGAACAGGGGGGCAGGTTTGTGGGGGAGGCTGGGGGGCAGGTTTGTGGGGGAGGCTGGGGGGCAGGTTTGTGGGGGAGGGTGGGGGGCAGGTTTGGTGCGCCGTTCCCGTCTCCCCTCATCATTTCTCCGGGTTCTAGCACAGCGAGGTTCTAACAACACGGCTCCGGTGAGGAGCGATCAAGGAGGCTCAGAATCAGGAATGTCCTCTTTTAACTGCTATGCTTTGCCCTCTTAGCTATTTATGCTGTGTCCTTCTTAACTATGTATTGACCATGTTTGTACCTAATGTTTTATCTCTTACCTGTATCTTTTTACCATCCAGGAAGCCTTTTTTTATATAACATCTTGGACTACGAATGAAAATTAGCCCTTTGGCTAACTCTGGTGTATTTACAATTGTATTGTTTATTAATATGCACTGTCCCTTTTCAAATAAACTCAAGTGAAAGTGAAAGAGTGAGGAGCGATCCAGGAGGGCAGAAGGAGGGGGGCTGTGGCTGAATGCAGAGACCAGGACTGCAGACAGCCGGAGTCTGGCCCAATCACAGATCTGCGGGGGGTCAAGGTTCAACAAATGGATTCATAAATCAGAAACTGCCTCTGCTCTGTAGCGACTTGATTTCCTTGAATATACTTATTTGTCAGTCATTCGTTTTCCAATGTCAATATGTGACTTAATCACTATCCTGCTTTCAATAGGAATGAGTGCTATGAAAAGGCTGTTTTATCTTGAGATAGTCCCAGACTGCACACTCTCTCTGATGAACACAGAGGCTCAGTATGTTGGGGTGTGTTGCTGGTGTGGCTGGCGGTCACTCAGCCTAATGCAGTAAAGCAGTGTGGACAATCCAGGCCCACAGCTGCACACACGGCAGCTGCCTCCGGACCCTCACAGGGGCAAATACACCCACAGCTCCCACAGCTGCCTCAGGAGCATCACAGGGGCAAATACACCCACAGCTTCCACAGCTGCCCACTTCAATAACTCAGGGAGACGTGGAGAGAAGAGAGGGGAAGTCAGGAAGGGTATGAATCGCCAGGTGCTGTGTGTTCTCACAATACAGAATAGAGAGAAAATCTGTCTGGGACGAGACGGTCATTGTTCTTCTTGCAGTCTTGGCTCCTCAAAACAAGCTCTTGTCTAGATTTTTCCTACATGGGTTCGTGTGAGAAAGCACATCTGAAGATATAACATCTCTAAAGCATGACTGGATGTCAAAGAATGTTTGCTTTAGGATTAAGGGTGTTTATCTTTGTAATATACTGTAGACCGTCCATTCCAGAATGAATTACCGTCTTACTGCCCCCTACTGGATGTATGTCAAACTGCATAGCGACTCAAGATGATTCATATTCAATTGCCTTTAGTCTTAATGAGCATGCTGAGTACCCCATCAGCCTAGCCTGTCGACTTGCTCTTATCTGAGCTCATCTGCATATGAAAAAGTGCTCAATCTGCTCAGTCTGATCTCGTGGTCAACGGAGGGGTATAGAGGCATGCTAGAACGCCTATTCTGAGTGGTATTTTCAGCAAAAATACTCAGACATGTTTTGGGGACCCCAAAGACTTATATTAAATTGTTGAAAATAAACATAATAGGACCCCTTTAAGGACTGTGCTAATTCTGCATGTTCAGCTGGAGGAAGCAGGGGGTCCCTGCCGTGGTTGATGAAGCTTGCAGTCGGCATTTGTCTGTCTCTGAAAGAACAGCCTCCATCAGCAGAGATCATTTCCTGCTCCATCTAGCAGGAAGTGGTTGTTCTGGGGGCATATGCTCATACCGTATGATGAGCTTGTTCTGGGGGCAGATGCTCATACCCTATGATGAGGTTGCCAGGAAAAAGCACTTACATGTTTCAATGATGGTTTAAGAATTATCTGAAGGATTCATCTGAACTATTATTAGACCTGATTCAGAACGTGGACAAAGCATCGTAGGAGCATGAAACGATAGACATACTGTAATGAAACGATAGACATACTGTAATGAAACGATAGACAGACTGTAATGAAACGATAGAGACATACTGTAATGAAACGATAGACATACTGTAATGAAACGATAGACAGACTGTAATGAAACGATAGAGACATACTGTAATGAAACGATAGACATACTGTAATGAAACGATAGACATACTGTAATGCAATTATTCAACTACTGTATAAATAACCACAGCCAATCAGAGAAACAAAGCCTGTTTTTTCACGTTTAGCTCTAATTTTTTTGTGCTTTTTTAACTGGCTTTTTTAACTGGCTTTGTCATTATAAAAACTGAAACCTCAGGAGCCTGATTAAAGATTGTGTGCGTCCTCATGTTTTTGACAGTAGAGTGACGAACAGAAGGCTGCAGTGGATTGGATTCAGGATTGGATTCACAGGGGCGTACCAAAATATTTTATTAGTGTGCCATTATACCCAAAATAAAGTTTTCTTTTCATGAATAAGCACAAAAATGTAATTTAATTTAACCCACTAACAAGAACATGTCAGGCAGGATCAGGGTTACATGCTATCCCATCCGTTGAATTTGACATTAGTTATGGTGCAGTATGTAAGGGTAATAGCATGCTAAATTGTTTTTAAAACAAGATTTCAGGACTTCACCCAAGTGCTTTCAAAATACATTAGCGAGGAGTGAAAATGTGCATCATAACAGTCACAAGCTATCGACTCCTTAGAGGTGCAGGGTCTCTCTCTCACTGGCCCATAATCCAAAAACAGACAGCTTTACCCCCTCAGAGGGTGGGCGGGGCGAGGATTAAGTGGAGGTGACCCAATTAATACAAAGTTAGAAGAAGGGAAAAAACAGGGATTGGCAGCTAAAAAAGAGGAATAGTGTTCGGCCAGGGTGAGGGTGCCGTTGTGAAATGGTAGATGGAGAGATTGTGAAATGGTAGATGGAGAGATTGTGAAATGGTAGATGGAGAAGTGGAAGCAGAGGGAGGAGAGAGGCAGGGAAGGGGAGGGGCACGCCATGTTCAGGGGTAGCTAAGTGAACAGTGTCCCGTTGGAAGCCATGAGGGGTGGAATTAACCATGGGGGGGAAAGGTTGTGGTGGTGGGGGGCAAGCAGGGTCGGTGTATGGAAAGTGCACACACGACTGATGGGGCTGTACATACTCTAGTATAGACAACACTTGGGCCACGCCCCTTACCCCCTTGAGCACACACGCGCGCGCACACACATTTAAAAAACTAAAATGTTACATGCTCAAATGATTTACTTAAAATATTTCTGTTACGTTAAGTTGAGTAAGTCCTTCAGTCAGAATGTTAAGAAAAGTTGATCCTGTGTGACAAAATAGTTAGTTTACGGGTGTCTGACATGTAATCATCGAACTACGTCCTATAGTCTAGAGTCATTTGTATCAAAGCAGCAACAGTGCACATGCAAATCCCAACCCTAGTCTACATCACTAAAGTCCCTTTTAAGTCCCATGGTCCATGGTCATTGAAATGAATAGTCCATTGATAGCAGTAGCAAAATTGCTTTCGATTAAACAATGTAAACATTGGTCATTAAAGGGAGGGTTGCTATTAACGGCTACATGGCGGGGGTTGGGTTCTCTAGAACATGCGTGTTTTGTTTGATACAGTAACAGAAGTGATTTCGCACCAACATCACCCACACTATTCCAACACATTCATTCCAAACCGGATAAATTACCCAAAAAATCTATTCGGAATTCAATTTCATATAAATTTGGATGATGAAGCAATTCTTGCATTTTCTTGCAATGCATTTTTCAACCTTTCCAAACCAGTTCAGTGCTAATTGCACATTAGCGAGCACGTGTCTGGTCTGGATGCACTTGCTCCCTCGCATTTGACATTAAAGACAGTACTTTGAAAACTAAAAGGTCTTCCAAGTTTTTACATGCTTCCAATTAAGCATGAACTATGCAGCTTTTATTTATTTTTAATGTGCTGCAATGTATACAAAATATTGTCTCCAGTGCCCAGAAGTGTTCCCAGCATCCCTCAGTCTGCGTGCCGAGTCAGTGCATCCTTCACTCAAACTCTCTGGGTTACACACTAGCCTACTCGCAGCTGATATACAATCCTCCTAAACTAAAGTTTCCAAAACGAAATAAAGTGCGTGACTAGTAAATGTGTCGTACTCACCATTCCAGCTCAAGGAAATAATATGCAAAGCCACCAATATGAGGGTGTTCTTGGGGAAAGCCATGTCTCCCGTCTTACAGTCCCGAGGATGAGGCAGTTGTGTCCGCGCGTTAGAGAGCGAGCGAGCTGGCTGAGATTAGGAGCGCGCGGGGGAGTCTGGGGCGGAGGGGTGGGGGGGCGCGGGGGAGTCTGGGGCAGGGGGGGTGGGGGGGAGTCTGGGGCGGGGGGGGGGGTATGCGGGGGGGGGGGGCGCGGGGGAGTCTGGGGCGGGGGGGGGGGGGGAAGCGCGTGGGGGGGGGGGGGGGGGGGGGCGCGTGGGGGGGGGGAGTCGAGTTGCAGAGAGAGGTAGTCTAGTCGTCTATTGTAGCCGAGCCTATATCTACTGTCTGTACGAGATGAAAGGAGGACATTCTTGGATCTCTGAATTGTAGCACAGTGCATCTACAACTTTACAAAGTTTCAATTTAGTTCACCATGACAAGATTCAAATAACTAAATTGACTTGGCATGATATTGTAGACAAAAGTGTCAGCCTACAACAGTAGCCTATAGCCTACGCACTTTTGTCTACAATCGGCTATTTCATTATGTTGCAGGCCTAGGCTACTTCCATTACCGAAGTATGCTAGCAACAACTATAAAACCTTTCAATGCATGATTGATAGAGAATCGACATATAGCATATTAATGTTCTCACTCTCATTTCCTTAACGCAACGAGTGGCATGGGCTAATCGAATAATGGAATGCAAGGCATGAATGAGAATGAACAGGTTACAGGCCTATAGGAACATTGGATTATATAAGAGCTACTGGAAGGGAATGTCTAATGGGCCTTTGTGAGCACAAGTGTGGCGCTCAGCCTCTTGCAGGGCATCTCCAGCCCTTCTCAGCTTGCAGGTCGTTAACAACTTCTGCGGTTTTCATCACTCGCCTGTCACCTCCACTAACAGCTGCAGGGGAGAGGGGGTTATTACCACGGAGCCTGCCACCCCAGCTGTCCCGCGGGCTCGGGTCCCCCTGCAATATCACAGCCCGGACCGGAGACAGTGCAGGGGGATATAGAGTTACAAGTGGAGGGAAAATATCTTCTTTCTGGGGTGTTTCCAGCTACGTGGAACAATAGCTAAAGCAGGAGACAATGTTCAGATTTTGCTCTGTCTGATCAAAAAATGTTATGTTGAGTAACTCCTCCTTGTGATGTTGATTGGATTTTTAATCGAGCAATGACCACCAAATCACAATCCATCGTAATATTAGGGTAGCCTCCTACTACTGAGAACTAGGGTTAGGGCTACATTAAAGGAGTAGTAAAGGGAAAATGCATGTTTAGTCCTGTTTTAAGGTTACTTATGATCATATACAATGGTTCAGATCAAAACGTTGACAAAACTAGTACTTTTGAGAAAGTCTGATAATTTCTCTACCACCATTTTGGTCATACAATGGATGTGGGTGGGCACCTTGAAAAATCGTTCAAAAAACATGTTAAACTTCAAAGACAAGAAACTCACCGAGGTGTTAGTTGGCGTTCTGACATATAATTCGTCATAAAGTAAGATTATAATTCATCTGGAAAGGCTTTTTTAAATATTTAGCATAGAACTATTTAGTCGCAGCACATACGTGTGTAAACTTCCGCAAACTAGGTAGCCTAGCAACATACACAATTATCAACAATTATCAGACTTTCTCAAAAGGGCTAGTTTTGTCAATGTTTTGATCTGAACCATTGTCTATGATCATAAGTAACCTTAAAACAGGGCTAAACATGCATTTTCCCTTTACTACTCCTTTAAGAACTTTCTGACTGAAAATTAGATGAACATGTAACGGCCACACTAGGCCCCGATACATCCTGCAAACTCTTTATCACACACTCAGCTGTCTGTTCACCTGCAAGACTAAGACACTCATCACTGGACACAGGAACACATTAAACCAGCTGCTGGGCTAACTCAGCTAGTGGACCAAATCTGGCCAGATGGATTTGAAGTAGCCTACTGCACCGTTCCTCAACTGAGGCTGAGGTTCAGTCAGGTCTATTCCACAGAGCAGAAGAGCCAAATCTGAGGCGATTCTGTGAAGTGCACCAGAGAAGAGTTCCCTCTGAAATCCCCTCGTTTTCTCTGTGATAGAGAGGTGATTCCACGCTGACATTTCATTTCTCAGTCTCAAATCAATTGTATCCCTCACACCCCCTCTTCTGTCTCTCCCTCTCTCCCTCTTGTCTCTCCCTCTCTCCCTCTTGTCTCTCCCTCTTGTCTCTCCCTCTCTCCCTCTTGTCTCTCCCTCTCTCCCTCTTGTCTCTCCCTCTTGTCTCTCCCTCTCTCCCTCTTGTCTCTCCCTCTCTCCCTCTTGTCTCTCCCTCTGGTCTCTCCCTCTCTCCCTCTTGTCTCTCCCTCTCTCCCTCTGGTCTCTCCCTCTCTCCCTCTGGTCTCTCCCTCTCTCCCTCTTGTCTCTCCCTCTCTCCCTCTTGTCTCTCCCTCTCTCCCTCTTGTCTCTCCCTCTTGTCTCTCCCTCTTGTCTCTCCCTCTTGTCTCTCCCTCTCTCCCTCTTGTCTCTCCCTCTTGTCTCTCCCTCTTGTCTCCCCCTCTTGTCTCTCCCTCTCTCCCTCTTCTGTTGCCTCAGATTCCCATGGGCTCTGTTGTCTCAGGGGAGAGCAAACAGAGAGGAAGGAGATACTGTAAGAGGGGGTGACAGTGAGGATTTAATGGTCAAACACTGTTAACACACACACACACACACACACACACACACACACACACACACACACACACACACACGTATATTACTTTACCAGGAGCCAGCTGTCGGTTCAGATTATCTGTACCCTCTCGTTAGTTTTCTAAGTTGACTTTTCCATAAAATGTCTGTGGACTGGAAAGACAAGCATGATGTTTGTAGGCGCAAGTATATAAGACATGAAAATTGCATGAAGTCAGTGTCATTCTCACAAAACCATTAAGTGGTTTTCAAAGCGATGCCAAATGGTTGATAACGAAAAGATTGAAGCAGAATCTTAGAATGTTTTCGAATTGGGAAAAACCTTGTGTGCCACTTTTTTTTTTTAATGGCTACCCTGTTAACTTTCAAACAAATAGCATCTTCATTCAGTATCTTATGACATTCTGTGTTGCAGTCTATTTGGATAAGATCAGGTGCTGATGCTCTAGAAGATCTCAGCGGATATTGGGTCTGGGCTGCCTGCACAGCTCTCCACTGTCACAAATAAAATGACTAACAAGTAAATATCCAAATCCCTTCTCTTGTGATTATAGTTTGCAGTCACAATGAAGATCCCAATCAAAATACATCTGCCTCAAGTGACAAAAATCACGAAACATTTTGAAGAATTAAATGGGAGTTAATAAACTCAATGGTCTTTTGGGAGGTTCAGGTAAAGGTACGCTACTATTCTCAGCTTTTGGATCTCATCCCTGCCAGTGTGTGGTTCTGGTGGGTTGGTGTGTGGTTCTAGTGGGTTGGTGTGTGGTTCTGGTGGGTTGGTGTGTGGTTCTGGTGGGTTGGTGTGTGGTTCTAGTGGGTTGGTGTGTGGTTCTGGTGGGTTGGTGTGTGGTTCTGGTGGGTTAGTGTGTGGTTCTGGTGGGTTGGTGTGTGGTTCTAGTGGGTTGGTGTGTGGTTCTGGTGGGTTGGTGTGTGGTTCTGGTGGGTTAGTGTGTGGTTCTGGTGGGTTAGTGTGTGGTTCTGGTGGGTTAGTGTGAGGTTCTGGTGGGTTAGTGTGTGGTTCTGGTGGGTTGGTGTGTGGTTCTGGTGGGTTGGTGTGTGGTTCTGGTGGGTTCTGGTGTGGTTCTGGTGGGTTGGTGTGTGGTTCTGGTGGGTTAGTGTGTGGTTCTGGTGGGTTCTGGTGGGTTGGTGTGTGGTTCTGGTGGGTTAGTGTGAGGTTCTGGTGGGTTGGTGTGAGGTTCTGGTGGGTTAGTGTGTGGTTCTGGTGGGTTAGTGTGTGGTTCTGGTGGGTTAGTGTGAGGTTCTGGTGGGTTAGTGTGTGGTTCTGGTGGGTTAGTGTGTGGTTCTGGTGGGTGAGTGTGTGGTTCTGGTGGGTGAGTGTGAAGTTCTGGTGGGTTGGTGTGTGGTTCTGGTGGGTTAGTGTGTGGTTCTGGTGGGTTAGTGTGAGGTTCTGGTGGGTTAGTGTGTGGTTCTGGTGGGTTGGTGTGTGGTTCTGGTGGGTTGGTGTGTGGTTCTGGTGGGTTAGTGTGTGGTTCTGGTGGGTTAGTGTGAGGTTCTGGTGGGTTAGTGTGAGGTTCTGGTGGGTTAGTGTGTGGTTCTGGTGGGTTAGTGTGTGGTTCTGGTGGGTTAGTGTGAGGTTCTGGTGGGTTCTGGTGTGGTTCTGGTGGGTTAGTGTGTGGTTCTGGTGGGTTAGTGTGTGGTTCTGGTGGGTGAGTGTGTGGTTCTGGTGGGTGAGTGTGAAGTTCTGGTGGGTTGGTGTGTGGTTCTGGTGGGTTAGTGTGTGGTTCTGGTGGGTTAGTGTGAGGTTCTGGTGGGTTAGTGTGTGGTTCTGGTGGGTTGGTGTGTGGTTCTGGTGGGTTGGTGTGTGGTTCTGGTGGGTTAGTGTGTGGTTCTGGTGGGTTAGTGTGAGGTTCTGGTGGGTTAGTGTGAGGTTCTGGTGGGTTAGTGTGTGGTTCTGGTGGGTTAGTGTGAGGTTCTGGTGGGTTGGTGTGTGGTTCTGGTGGGTTAGTGTGTGGTTCTGGTGGGTTAGTGTGAGGTTCTGGTGGGTTGGTGTGTGGTTCTGGTGGGTTGGTGTGTGGTTCTGGTGGGTTGGTGTGTGGTTCTGGTGGGTTAGTGTGAGGTTCTGGTGGGTTGGTGGGTGGTTCTGGTGGGTGAGTGTGAGGTTCTGGTGGGTTAGTGTGTGGTTCTGGTGGGTTGGTGTGTGGTTCTGGTGGGTTAGTGTGAGGTTCTGGTGGGTTAGTGTGTGGTTCTGGTGGGTTCTGGTGGGTTGGTGTGTGGTTCTGGTGGGTTAGTGTGAGGTTCTGGTGGGTTGGTGTGAGGTTCTGGTGGGTTAGTGTGAGGTTCTGGTGGGTTGGTGTGAGGTTCTGGTGGGTTAGTGTGAGGTTCTGGTGGGTTAGTGTGTGGTTCTGGTGGGTTAGTGTGTGGTTCTGGTGGGTTAGTGTGTGGTTCTGGTGGGTGAGTGTGAAGTTCTGGTGGGTTAGTGTGAGGTTCTGGTGGGTTGGTGTGTGGTTCTGGTGGGTTAGTGTGTGGTTCTGGTGGGTTAGTGTGAGGTTCTGGTGGGTTGGTGTGTGGTTCTGGTGGGTTGGTGTGTGGTTCTGGTGGGTTGGTGTGTGGTTCTGGTGGGTTAGTGTGAGGTTCTGGTGGGTTGGTGTGAGGTTCTGGTGGGTTGGTGTGTGGTTCTGGTGGGTTGGTGTGTGGTTCTGGTGGGTTGGTGTGTGGTTCTGGTGGGTTGGTGTGTGGTTCTGGTGGGTTGGTGTGTGGTTCTGGTGGGTTGGTGTGTGGTTCTGGTGGGTTAGTGTGTGGTTCTGGTGGGTTAGTGTGTGGTTCTGGTGGGTTGGTGTGTGGTTCTGGTGGGTTGGTGTGTGGTTCTGGTGGGTTGGTGTGTGGTTCTGGTGGGTTAGTGTGAGGTTCTGGTGGGTTAGTGTGTGGTTCTGGTGGGTTAGTGTGTGGTTCTGGTGGGTTAGTGTGTGGTTCTGGTGGGTTGGTGTGTGGTTCTGGTGGGTGGTTCTGGTGGGTGAGTGTGAGGTTCTGGTGGGTTCTGGTGTGGTTCTGGTGGGTTAGTGTGTGGTTCTGGTGGGTTCTGGTGTGGTTCTGGTGGGTTAGTGTGTGGTTCTGGTGGGTGAGTGTGAGGTTCTGGTGGGTTGGTGTGAGGTTCTGGTGGGTTAGTGTGTGGTTCTGGTGGGTTAGTGTGTGGTTCTGGTGGGTTAGTGTGAGGTTCTGGTGGGTGGTTCTGGTGGGTGAGTGTGAGGTTCTGGTGGGTTAGTGTGTGGTTCTGGTGGGTGGTTCTGGTGGGTGAGTGTGAGGTTCTGGTGGGTTGGTGTGTGGTTCTGGTGGGTTGGTGTGTGGTTCTGGTGGGTTAGTGTGTGGTTCTGGTGGGTTGGTGTGTGGTTCTGGTGGGTTGATGTGAGGTTCTGGTGGGTTAGTGTGAGGTTCTGGTGGGTTAGTGTGAGGTTCTGGTGGGTTGGTGTGTGGTTCTGGTGGGTGAGTGTGAGGTTCTGGTGGGTTGGTGTGTGGTTCTGGTGGGTTAGTGTGTGGTTCTGGTGGGTTAGTGTGAGGTTCTGGTGGGTTAGTGTGAGGTTCTGGTGGGTTGGTGTGTGGTTCTGGTGGGTTAGTGTGTGGTTCTGGTGGGTGGTTCTGGTGGGTGAGTGTGAGGTTCTGGTGGGTTGGTGTGTGGTTCTGGTGGGTTAGTGTGTGGTTCTGGTGGGTTAGTGTGAGGTTCTGGTGGGTTAGTGTGTGGTTCTGGTGTGTGGTTCTGGTGGGTTAGTGTGTGGTTCTGGTGTGTGGTTCTGGAGGGTTGGTGTGTGGTTCTGGTGTGTGGTTCTAGTGGGTTAGTGTGTGGTTCTGGTGGGTAAGTGTGTGGTTCTAGTGGGTTAGTGTGTGGTTCTGGTGGGTTAGTGTGTGGTTCTGGTGGGTTGGTGTGTGGTTCTGGTGGGTTGGTGTGTGGTTCTGGTGGGTTGGTGTGTGGTTCTGGTGGGTTAGTGTGAGGTTCTGGTGGGTTCTGGTGTGGTTCTGGTGGGTTGGTGTGTGGTTCTGGTGGGTTAGTGTGTGGTTCTGGTGTGGTTCTGGTGGGTTAGTGTGTGGTTCTGGTGGGTTAGTGTGTGGTTCTGGTGGGTTAGTGTGAGGTTCTGGTGGGTTCTGGTGTGGTTCTGGTGGGTTGGTGTGTGGTTCTGGTGGGTTAGTGTGTGGTTCTGGTGTGGTTCTGGTGGGTTAGTGTGTGGTTCTGGTGGGTTAGTGTGTGGTTCTGGTGGGTTAGTGTGTGGTTCTGGTGGGTTAGTGTGTGGTTCTGGTGGGTTCTGGTGTGGTTCTGGTGGGTTAGTGTGTGGTTCTGGTGTGGTTCTGGAGGGTTGGTGTGAGGTTCTGGTGGGTTCTGGTGTGGTTCTGGTGGGTTAGTGTGTGGTTCTGGTGGGTTAGTGTGTGGTTCTGGTGGGTTCTGGTGTGGTTCTGGTGGGTTAGTGTGTGGTTCTGGTGTGGTTCTGGAGGGTTGGTGTGAGGTTCTGGTGGGTTCTGGTGTGGTTCTGGAGGGTTGGTGTGTAGGTGAATAACATCCCTCCAGCATGGTAGTGATGTAGCATCAAGAATGTGTGTATTCCTCTGCTGACAAAGACCACCTCCATTCCTCCAGCCACCTGCAGCCCCCAGCTGGATAGCTTTACCCCACCTGGATAGCTTTACCCCACCTGGATAGCTTTACCCCACCTGGATAGCTATACCCCAGCTGGATAGCTATACCCCACCTGGTTAGCTTTACCCCACCTGGATAGCTATACCCCACCTGGATAGCTATACCCCACCTCGATAGCTATACCCCACCTGGATAGCTATACCCCACCTGGATAGCTATACCCCACCTGGATAGCTTTACCCCACCTGGATAGCTTTACCCCACCTGGATAGCTATACCCCACCTGGATAGCTATACCCCACCTGGATAGCTTTACCCCAGCTGGATAGCTATACCCCACCTGGATAGCTATACCCCACCTGGATAGCTTTACCCCACCTGGATAGCTTTACCCCAGCTGGATAGCTATACCCCACCTGGTTAGCTTTACCCCACCTGGATAGCTATACCCCACCTGGATAGCTATACCCCACCTGGATAGCTATACCCCACCTCGATAGCTATACCCCACCTGGATAGCTATACCCCAGCTGGAGGGAATCTATAGCCCAGGAATGCTGGTGTGATGATATCTCTGGCTTTGTGAGGGGACCAGTCTAAATACACGTTGTGACAATGCGATTCATTTTTTGCCATCTGGAAGAATTAGTAAACAATTCTATATCCAATTTGATGTTCAATGCCTATTTTACAACAGCTGTCTTGCCAGTTTGATATGAGTTTTACAACCCCAACACATTTTTGTTGGTTTTGAAGTCCCCTTATCACTTTGCTGTGAGATTTGTCACTATAATACTGAAACAAGAACAACAGAACTCAATAACCAAAGACGGCTTGTAGCGACAGCATTTGCAAAACATCATATTCCTTTCATTACTCCAGATCTGTTCTCCCTACAAACCCATCAACACCCCAACACCAGGTAGGGCGGAGCACATTACCCAATATAGGACACACAGGGCGCTGGACCGTAACGGTTCATACGAGGGGGTGGATGGAGAGAAGAAGCTAGTGATTCAGAGCTAATGTGATTAGCCTTAGCTAGTTCTCATCCGTGTTGCCTGGAGTGGTAGTGAAAACACTGGCAGGCCTGGTCACAGATTGGGAACAGAGTGTATCACCACGGGGGAGTCAGACTTGCCAAAGCCAAGAAACAAGATGACACGCAAGAGTGGAGGCCAACATTACCCCACCCACCATCCCATAATACAGTGTTTTTCAACCTTTTTTGAGCTACGGCACATTTTTGACATTAAAAAAATCCCACGGCACACCACCATCCCAAAATGAATAATTAACATGGAAAGATGTATATAACTGGTGCACACGGTCAAATTTAGGCACTTTTATTAAATGGAGCGCATGAATATGAAACTTGTCACCATTTAGGCCTACAAAACAAAGAGCATTTAACACTTTTAATATAATAGCTGACAGGCACACGCGAAGCTCTTGTTCAACAGCTCGAAGTCTCTCTCTGTTTTTAGTTTTAATTGCAGTTAGGCTTGAGAAGCTGAGCTCGCAAAGATATGTTGTGGAAAAGGGAAGCAGAGTTGAAAGGTCCTGTCTCAGTTCAATTAGTTCTTCTTTCTCCTGCAAAGTCATGTCCTTTCCGAAAAGAACAGATGAGCTGTATGGGTTCCTCACCCAGTCCAATGAGTCAGTGGAGGCTAAGAGGAAATAAAATGACATCTCCTCGAGGCTTTCCAAATGTTCCCCTATTGTCTCGTTCAACGCTGCATGTCCTTGACATTCTTGAGTGAGAGGTAACATGTCAAGCGATTTCTACTTGATTGCATACGATTGCATAGCCTACATGTCGGCTAAAAAAGTCAGTCATTCTCAAAATAATAATTATTATAATTTTAATATTATTACTGATATTTGACAATTTTCCACGGCACACCTGACAATCTCTCACGGTACACTAGTGTGCCGCGGAACACCGGTTGAAAAACACTGCCATAATATACCCCAGTTCTGATAGTTACATTGAGGTCATTTTGGAAGGTTGTGCTGATGGTTTTGAGATTGCACAACTTTAATTAGGGATCATTTACAGCGATACCTTGTTGGACCTCGCAATATCTAATTTGCTTGATGGATCAAAAGAAAGAATGCATTCTCTCTGTCTCTGATCAGATCGTTAGCTTTTCAGGGAATCGTTCTTACCTGGGAAATCCCCTCAGGTCATCACACACGAGTCTCATCTCCACAGAGGCAAACACACCGCTGATGTGTGAGAGGATGGCTGGGCTTGATCGGCTTCAGCATAATGACACCCTGCTACAGAATAGATTTAGTTAAGTGGTCAAATGTCATGCTGGGACGTTTCAAAGAGCCTGCTGACAGGATAATTATAGTTCATTATGATTAGGAATACTTAACACCCATAATTACTTATTAGATTTGATTCACATGATCACAGTTATTGTGAAAGTGTAGTGATGAGTGCAGTGAATGCAGAATAGGTTCAGTCAATAATGGGCACGGCGCGCATTAAAAACTCAAAAGTACATTTCTGTTCAGTGCTTTTCCCTGAATTGTCAGGGTGTGATTTTAGCAGGAAGTCGAAATGGCTGAAGGCTCCTGAATGACAAAATCCTTGATGGTTAGGAGGTGAACCCAGACAGCGGTGCGGAGGTGAAGGGTGCACTGTTGAAGGAGGTGAACCCAGACAGCGGTGCGGAGGTGAAGGGTGCACTGTTGAAGGAGGTGAACCCAGACAGTGGTGCGGGAGGTGAAGGGTGCACTGTTGAAGGAGGTGCCAGCGGCTACGGGCTGAACAGCTGATCTAGAGGTTTACTCACTCAATTGAGTTGAAGTCACAGTTCACTTCTGATGTGTAAAGATCGTTTCATCGACCATCCAGTCTTCTCGTTGCTGGTTCTCTTGGATCTGTGTTGCTAAAGGGGACCGTTTGAATCATTGAGGTGTTGTCTCGTCTGCAACTGATGTGTGTGTGTGTTTGTGTGTGTGTGTGTGTGTGTGTTTGTGTGTGTGTGTGTGTGTTTGTGTGTGTGTGTGTGTGTTTGTGTGTGTTTGTGTTTGTGTGTGTGTGTTTGTGTGTGTGTGTGTGTGTGTGTGTGTGTGTGCGTGTGTGTGTGTGTGTGTGTGTGTGTGTGTTTGTGTGTGTGTGTGTGTGTGTGTGTGTACTCTCTCTGGAGGTTTGGGGGGAGGGGTGAGTAGTGTCCGTCCTTCCCATTGCTCAGTCACATGACTGGGCCGGTGCTGGAGGGGACTTTTACGTCTACGTTGACCCCTCACAGCCCCCGTTGCCATGGGGACCCCACAAGACGCCATAATTGACTAATGAATCACCATGGCAAAGTACCTCAGCTCAGACACATCAACATCTGATTGGACGGATAGAAAGAGGGGGCTGGGACCCAGGCTGAACCCCAGACATAATACTGGGTGGGGTGGAACACAAGGGAGGGGCCACAGCGGGACCCAGGTGGCCACTTGGGCCCAAATATAGTGCATTAAAATGGGAGCGGAGCAGCTCTTCATCAGAGTTAGAGGACGGGACACTTTCCCTTCACGTCTCTCTCATCATATTACTGCATCTTTGAGCGGGCTGTTCGTTTCTCTCTGATCATATTACTGCATCTTTGAGCCGGCTGTTCGTTTCTCTCTGGCCATTGCAGAGACAGTTTCTCTGAATTTGACCTACATTGTTTGGAAAAGTAAAATGCTGAAGAAAAATCCCTAAATATCACTAAATATCAATAATATAACCCTTTATAATAAAGATGTTCTATAAAATTGGAAGAAATTCTTCGGTGTTCAGTTGTTCCATTCATGTTTTGGGACAGGGTGTGTGTGTGTGTGTGTGTGTGTGTGTGTGTGTGTGTGTGTGTGTGTGTGTGTGTGCGTGTGTGTGTGTGTGTGTGTGTGCGTGTGTGTGTGTGTGTGTGTGTGCATGTGTGTGTGTGTGTGCGTGTGTGTGTGTGTGTGTGCGTGTGTGTGTATGTGTGTGTGTGTGTGTGTGTGTGTGTAACCACTCCATGCTTCAGGTCATTCTCCAGACATCAGCTGACGGGGCAGTTCCCAAGGTCCCCCACCTCACCCACAGCATGGCCAGCCAATCAGCATGCCCAGGCCTGGTGAGCAAGGCCCAGGCCAGCCAATCAGCATGCCCAGGCCTGGTGAGCAAGACCCAGGCCAGCCAATCAGCATGCCCAGGCCTGGTGAGCAAGGCCCAGGCCAGCCAATCAGCATGCCCAGGCCTGGTGAGCAAGACCCAGGCCAGCCAATCAGCACGCCCAGGCCTGGTGAGCAAGGCACAGGCCAGCCAATCAGCATGCCCAGGCCTGGTGAGCAAGACCCAGGCCAGCCAATCAGCATGCCCAGGCCTGGTGAGCAAGGCCCAGGCCAGCCAATCAGCATGCCCAGGCCTGGTGAGCACGGGCCCAGAAAAGCAATTATGGCTCAGCTGTTCCTCTGAGGGGATTTCTCCCAGGCTGCGTAGCCTCAGACCTCAGAACTGTTCAACCGCAAGAAGACATGAATGATATTTTTCATCCGTCTTATTGTAGGCAGGTACAGTATTTGATGAATCAAGCATCTTTCTTGTCTTGACATTCAAACTACTTTATTATTTTTTGTTTATATTTGTCTATATCGTGATATAATGTATGTTTGCTCTGCATATTTAACAGGTTACATGAGCTTGCAGCAAAACATGTGTGGTGCAAAATACTAGCAATAATAAATTCCAACAATTTCTCCTCGTCACGTTGAAGTGGTTTACATCAACCCAACTAAGGATGGAGCACATGCTGTGCTCATCACGATCAACTTTCAGCAGAGACATAGGAGTCAATCCAATTGTGCCAACAGGGGAGGACAAATGTTGAATGCTGCAGAGGCCTGTTGAGGGTGGGTCAGGGTTGGGATGGGTCAGGGGTGGGATGGGTCAGGGTTAAGTTGGGATGGGCTATTTTGCGATGAGAATGGGGTTGGAGGGTGTTGTTTGTTGGAGTTGGGTTTTTGATTTCAATTTTCAAGATTTCTTTATTAGTCACGTGTAATGTATGTGTAGTTACAGTGAAATTTTGCTGCCAGCTCCAGGATTATGCTCAATACAAATAAACTTCAAAACTCAATTGACAAATGAAACATTTCCAAGTTACAAATTTACAAATTACACAGTAAGTACAATTTCTATACAGTATAGAGATAGGGGTAAGATAAGATAGATCCCGGTCTGGATGGATTATGATCATACTATATACGAATGAATTAATACACTAGAAATGGTGCTCAGAGAGCACAGGGCTCCGCCCATTAATGCATTCTGTTGGTGTGACCGAGTTGAAATGGTTAAACTCACTTCTCAGTATAATTATAGCACACTTGCACCATGGAAGAGGAAGCTTTTAGGTGGGGTAACTGATAGTGGTTTTTATTAGAGGTGGTCATGTATGAACACAACTGAACATACTTGTGTACTTGTGTAATTTTTCAATCAGCCATTACAGACAATAACAGAAGACATAAGTTACAAAACTATATACAGAAATTAAGTCCAGGGTTCATTCCTCTGGGGGGTAAAAAGGATGGGCCCTAGCCCAGTGTCCATGCCTCTGGGAGGGGTAGAAGGGCACCAGCCCAGTATCCATGCCTCTGGGAGGGGTAGAGGGGCACTAGCCCAGTGTCCATGTCTCTGGGAGGGTAGAAGGGCACTAGCCCAGTGTCCATGCCTCTGGGAGGGGTAGAAGGGCACTAGCCCAGTGTCCATGTCTCTGGGAGGGGTAGAAGGGCACTAGCCCAGTGTCCATGTCTCTGGGAGGGGTAGAAGGGCACTAGCCCAGTGTCCATGTCTCTGGGAGGGGTATGTTCCCAGTCTGGATGCTCTCCATCATGGATGAGTAGAAGCTCCGTGGGATCTGGTGGGACGCTCTGAATGTCCTCAGTTATCTGAGGTGGGTCAGTCTCTGACCTGCTCTCTGGATCTCCTCAGTTATCTGAGGTGGGTCAGTCTCTGACCTGCTCTCTGAATGTCCTCAGTTATCTGAGGTGGGTCAGTCTCTGACCTGCTCTCTGGATCTCCTCAGTTATCTGAGGCGGGTCAGTCTCTGACCTGCTCTCTGATTCAGTGCTTGTCTGATGCTATTTCTCCACAGTGGCTTTGAGGGAGGGCAGCAGTGGTGATAAGATAAGAAGAAAAAATGGAAGAGTTAGAGAGTGAGAGTCGGAGCAGCTGTCTAGAAAAAGATCTGTGAAATAAGAAAGAAATATTAATGGGAACTGCACTGCTGATACAGTATATGTGAGTGTTTTGAATATACACAGAGAATAACTACAGTAGCTTATATCTGACTGTCTTAAGCCCTAAAGTGAGTAATCTGATAACAACATACAACGTATGTAGATTATATTTATCAAGTGAATGATTATGGCAGAATAAAATAAATCATGGTAATTCTGTATAGCATATGTACAGTGATTCAGCATGTTCATTTAACTAATAAAAAACGTGGAAAATGTATGCAGCCATATTTGAGTGATTACGATCATTGGAAAAACATGACAGAAAATGAGAACATATTTGCAGGTTCTAACTGTGGATGTTGGGTTACCTTTCTTTGAACCTGGAGGCCGATCCACAAAATACCATGATGTCACTTAGAGAGAAAGGGGCTTGATGTATGGTTGAGGTCATGTGACGAGTAACACCATATCCAAGAGTCCGAATGGAAGCAGACATGGAGACTGTGTCGGCTGGGATACGCTGGTGGAGAAAGAGAAGGCAGTAGACGCTTTCTTCCCAAGACATCAACATGAATACGCACAGCTGGGTCTGGGATAAAGGAACATGACGGATTATGTTTTTCACCCTTCACAGAGCCCCCTTGGTAGCATCCGTTCAGGTCCTGTGATGCTTTGATAAGGGCCACGGTTGACTGATCTCTGTACCAAAGGGGACAGGGTGGGGTGGAGGGGTGCTAAGCACTAAAATGGGGGATTTTTTTTGTGTGTGCCACTTTCATTATAACTGTCCTCGGGGCATGCTTACTAGTGATAAATCACAAATGGCTGAGGCTGGGAGATTTATTGACTCACAGCTAATGGAATATTTCCATATTGACTATGGGGCAATAGAGGTGTGTTAATGAATATGTCCAACATATTTAATTGTCTTGAATGTAGGCTAATGCAAATACATTAAATGTAAAAAAAAATCTACAAGTCTATGTCAGAGGCAATCATTCAGACAATTTCTACTACATTGGTATTATGATATATTCCATTATATTCACTCATGGTGGGTATATATCTTAAAATAAGAAAGTCTTACGTACAGAATGACATGTCTATGAGGCCAGGCTGGATGAACACACAGGGCTGGTCAGGCCAGGCTGGATGAACACACAGGGCTGGTCAGGTCTATGAGGCCAGGCTGGATGAACACACAGGGCTGGTCAGGTCAGGCTGGATGAACACACAGGGCTGGTCAGGCCAGGCTGGATGAACACACAGGGCTGGTCAGGCCAGGCTGGATGAACACACAGGGCTGGTCAGGCCAGGCTGGATGAACACACAGGGCTGGTCAGGCCAGGCTGGATGAACACACAGGGCTGGTCAGGTCAGGCTGGATGAACACACAGGGCTGGTCAGGCCAGGCTGGATGAACACACAGGGCTGGTCAGGTCAATGGTCGTAGGCCACCGTAAATCAAAGTCAAAACTGTAGCCAGGGCACCATAAAGAAAGTAATGAGGTCTTACTGAATTGTACATTGATATCAAATGATACACAAACACATGTGATGTTTTATCTGTGTTCTCTATTAATCTAATCTAGTTGTGTACCCAAGCCAGCATTCTGAAATGGATTATTTTGTCTGGATACTGGGTAGATTTATCCAAGTCGACACGTCATCCTGCCGTGTTTACATCACCGACATGACAGAACCAGGAAGACCCGAGCCCCAGTTTGGACAGATTTTTAATATTTCTTCCAATTGCTGTCCTTCCATACATCCCGTTCTACATGTGCCATCTGGCTAGGTCGTTAACTATGCTATGCAAGGTGAGACATTACTTTTACCTGCTTTTCGAAACAGTACTGATAGCATAAGTTAGCTTGCTAGCTAGTCTGACTGGGTGTGGTGGTTAGCTTAGCTAGCAGCTAACGTTCACAGAAATGTTTTAATTTGGTCGTTTTACCTTAGCAAGCTAGATAGATAGATATACCATTTCGTGGATTTCATAGCTACAATATGTCGTTGTGTTATCTTGCCACTTTGAGGAATAAATTGGCTTAAACACACAGACAGAAGAAGCAGTGCAATGTTGAGCCATCGCTAGCTACTGCTAGCAAAGATGCTACCAGAGCTAAGCTAAAGATGCTACCAGAGCTAAGCTAAAGATGCTACCAGAGCTAAGCTAAAGATGCTACCAGAGCTAAGCTAAAGATGCTACCAGAGCTAAGCTAAAGATGCTACCAGAGCTAAGCTAAAGATGCTACCAGAGCTAAGCTAAAGATGCTACCAGAGCTAAGCTAAAGATGCTACCAGAGCTAAGCTAAAGATGCTACCAGAGCTAAGCTAAAGAGATGCTACCTGAGCTAAGCTAAAGATGCTACCAGAGCTAAGCTAAAGATGCTACCAGAGCTAAGCTAAAGATGCTACCAGAGCTAAGCTAAAGATGCTACCAGAGCTAAGCTAAAGATGCTACCAGAGCTAAGCTAAAGATGCTACCAGAGCTAAGCTAAAGATGCTACCAGAGCTAAGCTAAAGATGCTACCAGAGTTAAGCTAAAGATGCTACCAGAGCTAAGCTAAAGATGCTACCAGAGCTAAGCTAAAGATGCTACCTGAGCTAATCCGCTCACCCTAAAGACAGCCAACACACGTGTGCTTGTAGTTTTATTGAAATTTCAATGAGACATTTCTCTCTCTGATCTCTCCAGGAAATACTGTCATGGATGTCGTGAACGTTGTTTCCTGTGCCATTGGGAGATGCCTGGATACTCTATGCCTTCTGCTGGACTTGGTCATCTGGTCAGTGAACTGGTTGGCCCGACTTCTCTCAAGCATGGGCTCGTCTCTGCACGACCTGCCCACGGCGCTGAGCGGCTCCACGCTACTGGAGGTCTGGAACTTTGCCTTGTTCTCCTTCCTCACAGTGACAGAAGTGGTCACGAGCACCGCGTACGGAGCGCTGCACATCCTGGAAGGTTGGGTGCAGACCTTCGGTGGGGTTGTTGAGAGCTTCAAAATGGTGGGCCACCTTTCTGCTCACGTTGTGTGGCGCACCAAGGAGCTGCTACAGCGAGGACTGATATCGGGGAATTTTGTGCTGAAGCAGACGTGCGAGGGCTTCTGCATCGCATTCAGCCTGGTTTTCTACTTTGTCAACACCATCATCAACATCGTCCTCATTGGTACGCAGAACTGTTTTTCTGCAGTGGTGGGTGCGTGGGAGGCGGTTTCAGGCCCACTGCATAAAGCTTTAGAACTGGCCCTCACTCTCCTCACCTTCCTGTACAGCTGCCTAGTGGGCACCTCTGTACTCCTGTGGACTCCCTGTCAACTAGTCCTGGAGTTTCTAGGTTCGCTTGGTCATGTCTTCATCACGGTGTTCATGCTCAACATATACGGTCTGCTCCTGACAGCGGCCATCATCGCGCTGACCTTGACGTACCTGAACCCCCGGCTGCCTCGCCTTGCTGTCCAGCAGTGTCTCCACCTCGTCGCTGCCCTCCCAGGAATGCCAGGTGTACAGAGAGCCGTCTCCAGACTCTACCTGCTGGCTCTAGAGAGAGCACAGGCCCTACAGGACAATGGTGCCGGACAACAAGCAATCAGACTCCGGGTTCGGGTTGGGAACCTAAGGGGGAGAACATCACAGCCTTCTGGGGGCGAGGGTGGAGGGGGGCCGCCGGCTTTAGACCACAGGACCTCTGGTAGCTCGATAGACCAAACTACTACCCCTCACCCCTCTGAGCAAACCGGAAGGGACCACGGCGAGGTAGACGTACCACAGCTCCACCTCGACAGTCGGGCGCACCACGAACCCACCAACACGGACCTGGAGCACGCCTCTACTACAGCAGGGACTGCGCAGAGGCGGCCCTCCTCGGGGGGGGGGAGCGCGGCGAGCGGCGCCCCGGTGGCGGACAGCCTCCTCAGTCTGCTCAAGGAGCACGAGGAGAGGAAGAAGTGTGTGATCTGTCAGGACCGGGCCAAGAACGTTCTGCTGCTGCCCTGCAGACACCTGTGCCTCTGTCGCCACTGCTCGGCCATCCTGCTGCACCAGGCGCCCCAGCAGCACTGCTGCCCCCTCTGCCGGCAGGCCATCACCCAGACCATGGACGTCTTCCTCTGAGAGACAGGCCATCACCCAGACCATGGACGTCTTCCTCTGAGAGACAGGCCATCACCCAGACCATGGACGTCTTCCTCTGAGAGACAGGCCATCACCCAGACCATGGACGTCTTCCTCTGAGAGACAGGCCATCACCCAGACCATGGACGTCTTCCTCTGAGAGACAGGCCATCACCCAGACCATGGACGTCTTCCTCTGAGAGACAGGCCATCACCCAGACCATGGACGTCTTCCTCTGAGAGACAGGCCATCACCCAGACCATGGACGTCTTCCTCTGAGAGACAGGCCATCACCCAGACCATGGACGTCTTCCTCTGAGAGACAGGCCATCACCCAGACCATGGACGTCTTCCTCTGAGAGACAGGCCATCACCCAGACCATGGACGTCTTCCTCTGAGAGACAGGCCATCACCCAGACCATGGACGTCTTCCTCTGAGAGACGCACGGACAGGACAGAGAGACAAATGGACAGATAATATAACATTCAGAATAATGAGATGCCATTTTTCTCGCCACATCTCCGAGTCCCTTTTATGTCCAGATCTGTGGGGCTGGGTTGTGATCAGGAGTATGTCCAGATCTGTGGGGCTGGGTTGTGATCAGGAGTATGATCTGTGGGTCTGGGTTGTGATCAGGAGTATGGCAGGAGAGATCTGTGGGTCTGGGTTGTGATCAGGAGTATGGCAGTAGAGGCTTGGAATACAGGTGGTGGTGTACGGCTGGGTCATCACTCAGGAGGAGGACAGCCTGCCCACTCTGTCCAGGCATCCACAATCTTGTAGGCTGGGAGTTGTTGTTGATGTGGCCATTGGCTGCTGTCGTTTTACAATGGGCACAGTAGTACCAGTCCTTAAAGTGGATGATGATGATGATAGATAATTACTGCAAGGCTGGCCTGACATGGAACGTATGCATTGTGTCAGCTCCATTGCATTCATCTCTATTTAATATCTCAAATGTATCCTATGGTGTGGCTGTTCACTCCGAAGGTTTTGTGTCCAGGTCCGGTGTCCAGGTGCGCTCATCTGACTTGGTTCTATGGTTCTAGGGATGTGACCCTGTCCTCTTATTCATCCCTTATGTGGACGTCTCCTTGATCATTTTCCACATTGCACTAACTATATTGCACTGACTACAGAGCTGTAGTTCTGGCTTGTACTACAAACAAAATGTTACATTTGATATTTACTACATACAACTTTTTTCTTATTTCCTTGTAGAAGCACATAAGAGCCGTGCACACTGTCATTAAATCTAATGTATGGATAAGTTGCTGATATGTTTGGGTAATCAGGTAAAGCCCAAGTACACTAAATGATTGCTCTACTAATACATTTAGAGGTACTTTATTGTATTGTGTCGCCCATGCTGGCAAAATGTTACCTTTAAGGTTTGCAGTGTGCTTATCATAAATTTTTGTACGTTTTGTACCTATGAATGTTTTGTAAGTTTTACAGTTGTTCGGCTCTGTCAATATTCATCACCATTGTTTCGTTTGTTTTCTATCTGGTTAAATAAACATGCTGTCATTCCTTGATGAGAAGCTGCTTCCCTATTTTTATTTTGTATACATTTATATTTATATATTATTACTAAATACGTTTATGAAAAACATTTATAATCAGCTCCCAAATGTTGTCATTAGCATACTTGTTTACACCCTTTATTTCATACATTTTGGAGGCAGCAAAAATGACTTTCATTGTAGATGGTGTTTTGCGCCATAGGGCATAGCAGTTGACTATTCATGTGCAATTTATTCATTGAGCTCAATCAAAATTATAAATGTGTCATATACACAGGGTCAGCGACCCCCCCCCCCCCACACACACACACAGAACAGTGTGAACACTAAAAATGCTTAGTCCACGTATTTGGTTGTTTGGTAATCATATTAAAAAAATATTTTTCTGATTTGTCATTGTCATTCGGAGGTGGATGAAATAGGGTTGGGCCTCCTCCCCATCTATTAGTTACCTCCGCCCCAGCTATAGCGCAGGGTGAGAGTTCATGTTTTCGGTGGCGTGCGTGTGTGCGCGTACTACCAGACCTATTTTCATGAAACTTGGTGGAGGGGTGTAGCATTGTCCACCTTAGAACCCATTCAATTTTGGAGCAGATCCTAAGCACGGGCCGGGTCCATGAGCTAGCCAAACACGGCCGGCCATTCACCTCTATTCATTTATTGAACCAGGATTATGCAAAAACTACCTGACCGATTTTCATTGAACTTGGTGAAGTGGTGTAACATGGGCCACTTTACAACCTCTTACATTTTGGAGCAGATCCAAATCACGGGCCGGATCCACGAATGAAAACAAAACTTAGAAGGAAGCCAGCTCCCTGTGTGGGGGTGCTAGAGACATGGGGTTTGGACTGGGGTGTGAGGGGGCAGCTCCCTGTGTGGGGGTGCTAGAGACACGGGGTTTGGACTGGGGTGTGAGGGGACAGCTCCCTGTGTGGGGGTGCTAGAGACATGGGGTTTGGACTGGGGTGTGAGGGGGGAGCTCCCTGTGTGAGGGTGCTAGAGACATGGGGTTTGGACTGGGGTGTGAGGGGACAGCTCCCTGTGTGGGGGTGCTAGAGACATGGGGTTTGGACTGGGGTGTGCGGAGGGGGGGGGGAGAGCCTGGAGTGCACCGAATTGCCCCCCGCCGGCTGTGACGCGAGGGGGGCATCACAGAACCGGCCAATTACAGCCACCCATTCACCTCCAGTCATTTTTACCTCTACCCCAGTGAATCACAAGCCCCCCCAACACGCCGCTGACGGCGCCCATTCACCTCCATTCATTTTTTGGACCAGGATTACACAAAAACTACCAGGCTGATTTTCATGAAACTGGGGTGCAGCATGGGCCAGTTCAGGACCCATTACATTTTGCCGCAGAGCCACGAAATGCATTCAGGGGCGGACGTATGTGCTCTCCATTTCTAATTTATACTGTAAAGAAAACTAGTTGGATGAGAATTAAAAACATTCTGCATCGCTGATCTTTTTGGAGTGGTGTATAGTTTTACAGATTACATTATTTGCCGGATTTTAGAGTAGTATAATACTTATTGATGAATTAGTATTGATTGAATTAGTATTGATTCTAATTATTGATTCAGGCTTGATCAGATGAAGTCCTCACTGTCATGTCCCTCTCGTCACTCCCCTATTATCATTAAAACAGTGTTGGGGAATTGAATTGGGTCAGTGTGTGTTTTTCCTTTCATCAAAACCTGAGCACTTCCACTGGGCTACCCAAGATAAACACACTGGAGCTCATATAGTCTTGAGTCTTATTCCAGGGGAGGTGACTGATGTTTCAACAATGTGTCTTCCTCAGAGTCCAGGTTGACTATTCTGGGTAGTCCAGTGGAAATGTCCAGGTAAACAAGTAAACAGCCTTTCATACATGTATAGTCCTCTGAGCACCAAACCCTCTACCCAGAACTTGGCTGAAGCGCCAAGTGGACTTTATTTTTTGGACCATGTTTTTCCTTATTCAGCGATAGATAAGGGACATGGAGCCTGTGGGGGTAGAGGGTTTGGGCAAACAGGCCACCGTACATAGTGGGAGGTCCTAGACTCAAGGCAGGGGAGCGGTCCTGTCCTGCCCCACCCTAAGCTCCTTCACTCTTTGGGTCTAGCTCTAGATGTTATCCCCTGGTTCTGGTCATGGCCCTGGGCCAGCAGGGCGACCAGGAGAGGCTCTTTGTTAGTTCTGTCGGGGGATAATTGGGCAGCAGGATCTCCAGGCTGAGTGACAGGTCAGAGAAAGAGAGACGCGACTCCCCGGGTCCACTCTGACAGCTGCCTCACTGTTCCACTCAGGGCCAACCCCATTGTCTGAGGTGTCCTAATAGCTGCCTGCGTGGAATAAAAGAGAAGCATGTCTTTTCATAATGAGGCACTTTTTGGAGTCATGAGGTGTAAATTGCTTTTTAAATCGTGGCTCTTTATGGTCAGATTTATACTGCCTCAAATTGTATTATTACATATTCAACCTTCAGAAATAGAAAAGTCCATATTAAACTTTTAATGTGTGAATCCATAATTCCGCTGTCCGAGATGAAGCCTATCCAACTAAAGTCCATATTCAACAAAGAATCAGTCTAGAGTAGGCTGAGCTGGTGGGTGGGAGGATGAGGAGACATCCCCCTCTCTCTGGTTCTGCTGGGCTCTGGGCCAGTAGAGCCCTCAATCTGTCACCAGCTGTCTGCCCGTCTGCACCAGGGCCAGTCTGCACCAGGGCCAGTCTGCACCAGGGCCAGTCTGTACCAGGGCCAGTCTGTACCAGGGCCAGTCTGTACCAGGGCCAGTCTGTACCAGGGCCAGTCTGCACCAGGGCCAGTCTGCACCAGGGCCAGTCTGCATCAGGGCCAGTCTGTACCAGGGCCAGTCTGTACCAGGGCCAGTCTTCACCACCCTCCCCCGGCCCCAGTGCCCCCGCTCTGTCTGTCTGCGGGGAACTCAGTGCTCCCCAGTCTGACTGGATGCTACGGCTTGGTGGGAAATAACCACCCAACTGGGATCAAACTAGTCATGCTGACTCGCTATTCAGGGACGGTTTGCTCACACCATTCATCTCCTCCAATCACGTAGTAGACTATCATTGTTAAGGCATACTGTAGCAGAGCAGCTTTGAATCTCTCATCATGACGCTTGTCGTGGTCTCAAATGGGACGTGTGTTCATTTGTTACGGTTGCCAAGTTACATTAAGAATGTTTCTGAATATATGGTGAAGGAATCAAAACAAATATGTGAAAGAATAGAATGGAAACAGGTCAATGTTTCTCCCACCAGTTTGACAGAATATGAGATGCTTGAAATGTGAGTTTCACAGTTATCTGAGAACAGCAGTGTATTTAATTGATTTTTATACTTGTACAAATGTGGAATTTGTCACGACCACCCCCATAGAGAGAATATTGCTCTAGGGCAAAATAATGGGAAAGCTTGTTGGAAGCTTTTAGGAATTACTGAGCTGCTACTAAAATGTCTGTCTCCTTACATTTATAGTCTTTGTTCTTGGCCCAATAATCCAAGCAGAGGCAATTAAATTATATTTTCAACTAATTAAAATAAAATAAAATAGATTTCTTCTTTCAAGACTGATTTTTTTTTTTTTACATTTACTTTCTTCCAAGACATTTATGGGCGTGAGTATGACATTCCCCCCTTCCCAACCCACCCCCTTTCTAGCCAACATCACTGTCCCCACCAAAAACATTTACCACCAAAGTATACAGCATCATGGTAATAACAAGCTCAATAACCGGCCCAGTACAAGCAGCTAGGCCGCGGGAACAGGAGTGTGGAGGGTCCGTGAGGGCGAAGGTCAACCAGGAGCTGTGTTCCATTAGAGAGGGTAGAGAATGGGCCAGCGGCAGGTGGGCAGCCAGGCCTAGTCCCAACACAATCACACCAGGACCAGTCCCAACCCAATCACACCAGGGCCAGTCCCAACACAATCACACCAGGGCCAGTCCCAACACAATCACACCAGGACCAGTCCCAACACAATCACACCAGGACCAGTCCCAACACAATCACACCAGGGCCAGTCCCAACCCAATCACACCAGGGCCAGTCCCAACACAATCACACCAGGACCAGTCCCAACACAATCACACCAGGGCCAGTCCCAACACAATCACACCAGGACCAGTCCCAACCCAATCACACCAGGACCAGTCCCAACACAATCACACCAGGACCAGTCCCAACACAATCACACCAGGGCCAGTCCCAACACAATCACACCAGGGCCAGTCCCAACACAATCACACCAGGACCAGTCCCAACCCAATCACACCAGGACCAGTCCCAACACAATCACACCAGGACCAGTCCCAACACAATCACACCAGGACCAGTCCCAACACAATCACACCAGGACCAGTCCCAACACAATCACACCAGGACCAGTCCCAACCCAATCACACCAGGGCCAGTCCCAACACAATCACACCAGGACCAGTCCCAACACAATCACACCAGGGCCAGTCCCAACCCAATCACACCAGGACCAGTCCCAACACAATCACACCAGGACCAGTCCCAACACAATCACACCAGGACCAGTCCCAACATGACATCCATGAAGAGACGAAGATCAAGAGAACAGAAATGTCATGGTAAGGACACAGGTAAGGTCATGGTGAGGACACAGGTAAGGTCATGGTGAGGACACAGGTAAGGTCATGGTGAGGACACAGGTAAGGTCATGGTAAGGACACAGGTAAGGTCATGGTGAGGACACAGGTAAGGTCATGGTGAGGACACAGGTAAGGTCATGGTGAGGACACAGGTAAGGTCATGGTGAGGACACAGGTAAGGTCATGGTGAGGACACAGGTAAGGTCATGGTGAGGACACAGGTAAGGTCATGGTGAGGACACAGGTAAGGTCATGGTGAGGACACAGGTAAGGTCATGGTGAGGACACAGGTAAGGTCATGGTGAGGACACAGGTAAGGTCATGGTAAGGACACAGGTAAGGTCATGGTGAGGACACAGGTAAGGTCATGGTGAGGACACAGGTAAGGTCATGGTGAGGACACAGGTAAGGTCATGGTGAGGACACAGGTAAGGTCATGGTAAGGACACAGGTAAGGTCATGGTGAGGAGTGCTAAACAGAATTTTTGCAGATACATTTTATCTAATGAAGTGCCATACAGTCATGCAAAGGACCATTATAATGAAGTTATTACATTCTACATCATCTCAAACTTCCTCTACACACTTTTTCTGTTTCTAAACCTGGAAATGAGAGTTACTCCAAAATGCTGTTCAGTGTTTCAAAGAAATGAAAAAGAAAAAATCACTTCAGGTGAATAAGAAGCTGTTTCTCCTGCCTAGCTGCTACAGGAGCAGGTCTCTGTCCAAACCTCCGTTCATACCAGGCCTGCCTGAGTGAGGGGAACTCCTGCTGGGTTATTCTCAAAGTCACATTGAATAAAGATGAATTCTCTTTTTTCCCCAATTTTCTATGTCCCAGAGTGTTCTGAGGCCCTTATCCTTTGTCTGTGCCTTATGCATTCATTTAAAAGATGGATATGATCCTGCTCCTATTTAATAAAACATTTGCATATTTTATCACGAACCATAATTCAAGTGGTTAAGTGAATTCAAGCTCCAGTGCGATCTCAGTACTCCAATAAGGAAGGAAATTGCAATTATCCCACTAATGACTCACCTAATATTAATAAAATAAAACATCTTAAAGTTGTCAGCATGTAATGACATATCCCTATCAAAGGGTCACCTGTTAACCTATTTAGTTTGAGCAGCTTTAACTGATGATGCAAAATTGATCAGCTGCACTCATTGATTGGTTGCCTGCATAATCTGTCCGTGTAGGTTTAGCCCAGGAGAACTCGTCAACATGAGAGGACGGTTCTAATTGATCTGTCCTCCCACTTTCCATTCCCTATCTTTAGATCTCCAGATCCTGCTTTCTAAACCCTCTCCTTGGACATTTCTATTATCACACTTTCACTTTGATGCAAATTCTCTCCTTTTTTGTTCTGGGTGTTCTAAAATGTTGTGGCTCCAATTTCCCATGTTTATATTGGGCTATAGTTTTACATATTATCAAATTATTTGATCTTTAAAAAAAATACTAAATAATACTGTTAGCATTCATAAAACCTGACATTGGGTGTAACTAATGCATCTGGTTTGTATTTTAACAGAAGGAATCGGATTGCCAAATGCTGAATCTGTCATGTATTTAGGGGATATTGTAGCCTATAGCTTGTGTGCAAGGCACTGATAGACCTAGAAAGTTAGAAGATGAATACTGATCAAAAATCACACTACCTTTTTCACCTAACATTACCCATAAATCACACTACCTTTTTCACCTAACATTACCCATAAATCACACTACCTTTTTCACCTAACATTACCCATAAATCACACTACCTTTTTCACCTAACATTACCCATAAATCACACTACCTTTTTCACCTAACATTACCCATAAATCACACTACCTTTTTCACCTAACATTACCCATAAATCACACTACCTTTTTCACCTAACATTACCCAAAGCCAATAGTAGATGAGTGGAATAGACCAGGCTGTAAAAATGTCACCCTTGCAGTCATTTTTCTTTCATTGACCTGGGTCAAGGGTGCCAAGGACAGCAGGGACACCTTGACTGAGACACACCTCTTCTGAGCACACGTCTCTCAGAGAGAACGTCATAAAAACGAATGGACTGTCTCTCCTTCCATCAATCAGACATTCCAGACTGAAGCTCATTAACTCTGGCCTCCTACATCTCTCCCTCCCTCTCTCTGACTGAACCAGGAAGTCCTACATCTCTCCCTCCCTCTCTCTGACTGAACCAGGAAGTTCTACATCTCTCCCTCCCTCTCTCTGACTGAACCAGGAAGTCCTACATCTCTCCCTCCCTCTCTCTGACTGAACCAGGAAGTCCTACATCTCTCCCTCCCTCTCTCTGACTGAACCAGGAAGTCCTACATCTCTCCCTCCCTCTCTCTGACTGAACCAGGAAGTCCTACATCTCTCCCTCCCTCTCTCTGACTGAACCAGGAAGTCCTACATCTCTCCCTCCCTCTCTCTGACTGAACCAGGAAGTCCTACATCTCTCCCTCCCTCCCTCTCTCTGACTGAACCAGGAAGTCCTACATCTCTCCCTCCCTCTCTCTCTCTGACTGAACCAGGAAGTCCTACATCTCTCCCTCCCTCTCTCTCTCTGACTGAACCAGGAAGTCCTACATCTCTCCCTCCCTCTCTCTGACTGAACCAGGAAGTCCTACATCTCTCCCTCCCTCTCTCTGACTGAACCAGGAAGTCCTACATCTCTCCCTCCCTCTCTCTGACTGAACCAGGAAGTCCCTCTTAGAGAGAACACCCTCTCCCCACTGACATGCAGCCCAGGAGGACGAGATAAGCGTTCTTCAGCAACTCTTATGGGATCCCACTAAGGGGCATGATTGAGGAGTAGGTGGGAGAGAGGGCTTGAACTGAGAGGGGAGAGAGAGAGAGGGGTTGAACTGAGAGGGGAGAGAGAGAGAGGGGTTGAACTGAGAGGGGAGAGAGAGAGAGGGGTTGAACTGAGAGGGGAGAGAGAGAGAGGGGTTGAACTGAGAGGGGAGAGAGAGAGAGGGCTTGAACTGAGAGGGGAGAGAGAGAGAGGGGTTGAACTGAGAGGGGAGAGAGAGGGGTTGAACTGAGAGGGGAGAGAGAGAGAGGGGTTGAACTGAGAGGGGAGAGAGAGAGAGGGGTTGAACTGAGAGGGGAGAGAGAGAGAGGGCTTGAACTGAGAGGGGAGAGAGAGGGGTTGAACTGAGAGGGGAGAGAGAGAGAGGGGTTGAACTGAGAGGGGAGAGAGAGAGAGGGCTTGAACTGAGAGGGGAGAGAGAGAGAGGGCTTGAACTGAGAGGGGAGAGAGAGAGGGCTTGAACTGAGAGGGGAGAGAGAGAGAGAGGGCTTGAACTGAGAGGGGAGAGAGAGAGAGGGGTTGAACTGAGAGGGGAGAGAGAGAGAGGGCTTGAACTGAGAGGGGAGAGAGAGAGAGGGCTTGAACTGAGAGGGGAGAGAGAGAGAGGGCTTGAACTGAGAGGGGAGAGAGAGAGAGAGAGAGAGGCTTTGAACTGAGGGGAGGGAGGGGAGAGAGGGGTTGATCTGAGGGGGGAGGAAGAGAGGGGTTGATCTGAGGGGGGAGGGAGGGGACAGAGGGGTTGATGGTCTGTGGGGGGAGGGAGGGGACAGAGGGGTTGATGGTCTGTGGGGGGAGGGAGGGGACAGAGGGGTTGATGGTCTGTGGGGGGAGGGAGGGGACAGAGGGGTTGATGGTCTGTGGGGGGAGGGAGGGGACAGAGGGGTTGATCTGAAGGGGGAGGGAGGGGACAGAGGGGTTGATCTGAAGGGGGAGGGAGGGGACAGAGGGGTTGATCTGAAGGGGGAGGGAGGGGACAGAGGGGTCGGTGGGGGGAGGGAGGGGACAGAGGGGTTGATGGTCGGTGGGGGGAGGGAGGGGACAGAGGGGTCGGTGGGGGGAGGGAGGGGTCGGTGGGGGGAGGGAGGGGTCGGTGGGGGGTGGGGGGAGGGAGGGGTCGGTGGGGGGAGGGAGGGGACAGAGGGGTCGGTGGGGGGTGGGGGGAGGGAGGGGACAGAGGGGTGGGGGGTGGGGGCGTCTTGCCCTTCCATAGCAGTTCCACCCTCCCAATGTGAGCCTCCATCTCTCCGTCCTTGTCGATGCCCCCCGCTGTTTTGGCTTTAATGAGAGAGATGAAAGAGAGGCAGACAGCTCACCCCCTCCTCTCCTCTCCCTCGCCCGACCCCTCACTGCTCCGCAGCCCTTTGATTCAGCCCGTCTCACTGGGCCAGTCGCCCCCAGCACAACCACATCCAACACATGGAGCAGTTGCACTGTATGTGCCATAATATCACAAAAGGCTATTATGCAAATGGAAGAGATTCGCTTTAATGTCCTTTTCTCCCAGGTGTTACCTATTCTATGTGATCTATTCTACCGTCTGTTCTACTCCTTCAATGTAGCCTACTGCACTGAATATGATTATTATTTTTATATGAAATTATTTTTGTAATTTGAGGTTGCTGACTGGCTGAAGAACCCACAGCTAGAACATGTAGAAATACATAAATACACACATGTATAATACAAAAAACGATATTGCAGTAGGCGCAAAAAAAACTAAGAATAATACCCTTAGCGTTCAGAGCCATAAAAATCCCCCATACACGTCTCATGTTTAATTATAAACTTGAAAAGCCGTTTGAACCTGGCTTCTCAAGAGGCAGACAGACATGTTGTGGTTTCCTGACTGGATTCTCACGCCCAGTGATCTAACGGTGCTACATGTCCTGCTGGACTGTGATACAGTGTTATGTGATGAATAAAACTGACTGATATCGTCTTTGATTTGACTCTCACAATGTAGCCTAGTGTAATTGCCCCAAAACCAAAAATTGGATGGCCCCAAAAAATAGTTCATGTAAAAATCTAGAAATGAGTTGTACGTGTAAAACTCAACCAGTTAAGCCCGTATGGACTGGTTCACATGGCAACAGCGAGCAGAATGAACACCACACATCCGGGTGATCCTGCACGCGCTCCCACTGAGCCCGCGCTGCGCGTCACGGCTTCACCAGCTCCTCATCACGCGAGATCACAGAGCATCAGACATCACAGGCCGGCCACGCCCTGCTACATCTAACATACCCTAAGCCACGCCCTGCTACATCTACAGATACCCTCAGCCACGCCCTGCTACATCTACAGATACCCTCAGCCACGCCCTGCTACATCTAACATACCCTCAGCCACGCCCTGCTACATCTAACATACCCTCAGCCACGCCCTGCTACATCTAACATACCCTCAGCCACGCCCTGCTACATCTAACATACCCTCAGCCACGCCCTGCTACATCTACAGATACCCTCAGCCACGCCCTGCTACATCTACAGATACCCTCAGCCACGCCCTGCTACATCTAACATACCCTCAGCCACGCCCTGCTACATCTACAGATACCCTCAGCCACGCCCTGCTACATCTACAGATACCCTCAGCCACGCCCTGCTACATCTAACATACCCTCAGCCACGCCCTGCTACATCTAACATACCCTCAGCCACGCCCTGCTACATCTAACATACCCTCAGCCACGCCCTGCTACATCTAACATACCCTAAGCCACGCCCTGCTACATCTACAGATACCCTCAGCCACGCCCTGCTACATCTACAGATACCCTCAGCCACGCCCTGCTACATCTAACATACCCTCAGCCACGCCCTGCTACATCTAACATACCCTCAGCCACGCCCTGCTACATCTAACATACCCTCAGCCACGCCCTGCTACATCTAACATACCCTCAGCCACGCCCTGCTACATCTAACATACCCTCAGCCACGCCCTGCTACATCTAACATACCCTCAGCCACGCCCTGCTACATCTAACATACTCTCAGCCACGCCCTGCTACATCTAACACATACCCTCAGCCACGCCCTGCTACATCTAACATACCCTCAGCCACGCCCTGCTACATCTAACATACCCTCAGCCACGCCCTGCTACATCTACAGATACCCTCAGCCACGCCCTGCTACATCTACAGATACCCTCAGCTAGGGAGAGAAGTGAATTAGCCTATTAGTCATCTGAGCCCAAACATTTTAAATAATGTGCAAGTACGCTTCATGGAATCCAGTTTTGTTCACTCATTAGGAGGAAAATTATCATATTTTAATTAGGGAAAAAGACAACTTTATACAAAACGGTACAGTGAAATCTAGTTCTGGAACTAAAAATGAAAAATATATTTACATTTTACATATTTAATTACAAATCCATGGTCGGCTAATGTTGGTCGGAGACAGGCTGCCGTACAATAATGATGCAATGCTGCCCCCTTGTGGTAATAGTGAGTTCATGCGGCTGCGAATCACAGGCTTCTCAAAGTTAGACCCAGGTAATCAGTTACAGACCCAGGTAATCACAAAGTGATCTCTGTTGTGGACCAACATTTAGTGGTTGTATTTGAAATGTATGGAATAAATTATGAGGAGACAAAAAATGAATGGCATCTTTTTGCATTTTTGCTTCTGAATATTTTTTATTATTAATATTTTGTCCAACCTTTACCCAACATATATTGGATTCACGAAAGGGTTTCAGGAGGGGGGCAAAAACACTTACATTTGTGGTTCAAGCATAGCCATTTATTTTCCTTATTATTTATTTATAAAGTATTTACCTCCGCAAACCAGGTACTCAGCCATTTCCTTAATTTCCTGTACTATGTCTCCTTGATGACTGTGAAAACATGAGTCTACTTCACGTGCACCATCACTGCCCGCTGGCTAGGACACTCCTGCTATTATAAGAAAAACGGTAGAATCCATAAGTTGACACAGAAAACCAAATGCTTTTAAATGATATTTAATTGCATACAATTGTAGGACAGGGAGAGCTATTCCAAGTGAGAATGTTGTCAGACTAGTTCATCACGTCATGGTTGGATTAGGTACAAGCTGCCCTTCAATCTAGGGAGGAACCTAATGGTTAGAGATAAGGATTGTAAACCCATCATAGTTGCGTGTCTCTTAAGGCCGACTTCCTCGCTCAAACATGGGTTCACTTATCCCATCCTCTGCTTTTCTCTCTAATCTCTCATTTATCCCATCCTCTGCTTTTCTCTCTAATCTCTCATTTATCCCATCCTCTGCTTTTCTCTCTAATCTCTCCCATCACGTCCTGCAGTTTCTGGACGGACTCCATCATGACCTGGAAGCTGTTGGTGAAGCTGCCCATCCCCTCCTTCTTCCAGGCAGCCTGCAGCTCCCTGATCCACCCCAGTAAACCGTCCAGCTGCTCCTGGGTCTCCTTCTGCTCCTCCAGCTCAGCTAACAAGGCCTGCCGTGCGCAGACCTCTGCCTGGTAAGACTGCTGCAGCTCAGCCAGGGACGCCTCCAGCTTCACCACCTCCTCCAGACCCTGAGGGTACTTCCTGTGTGGCTCGTCTCCTGCTAACAACACATTAGGAGGAATCGAAAGGACGTTGTTGACCAATAGTGTTTCCATGCGCCCTGACAAGCGTTTGAAACGTTCTTCAAGGAACAATTGCATCTTTCGTGTGCACTCCCTTGCCCTCAAACGTAGTTGCTCTTCATTCGGTTCAGTTCCACTTAGTTTTCTTATACACACTGCTTCAACGGCGAGCAGCACTTCGTACAGGCTGTCCTGGAAGGCGCTGTAGATTCTGACCATGCAGGTTTGAGGGGTGAAGCCAAAGAACTGCGCCTCGTACAGCTTGAGAGATGAGGGGGACAGAGCCGCATCTGGAAACAAAACAACATGATGCAAATAACTGGTCATTTCGTTGGTGGATGCTGGGTGGGTATCCGATTTGGTCTGGGCATAATAGGCTCTGTGCACCAGCTTCACTACTTCCTGAAAGTCACTTGGCTTCTTTATTTCCTGTCCAATATGATTGGATTAAGTGATTAATCAGGTGTGAGCTGGGTCTTCCGCACATCTGATTAATCACTTAATCCAATCATATAGAACAGGAAATAAAGTTGCCAAGTGGCTCTCAGGAAGTAGTGGAGCTGGTGCACAGAGCCTATGCCAGCCACATGACTAGCTAACATTGAAACGGGTGTCATATAATGACAACGGACTTAAGTCACCATGATTTTAAGAAGTTAGAGAAACATCTGTAACGTTAACATGATATATATGAGTTGAGTTGTAATGTTTGGAAGGCAGATCTCTGGCTAGACGTGACTAGAGGAGCATAGATCACACATAACGAACTACCAACTAGCTACACCGAGTTATACTAACTACCAACGTTGTAGCCTAAGTTAGGTAGCAAATAAAAGTTAAGAGTTCGCTGATGTATAGTTAGCTTAATCTTGGAAGCAATGTAGCCATGCATTTATTTTCCTTATTAATATTATGTATTTATAATGTATTTACCTTCGCAAACCGGGTGCTCAGCCATGTCCTGATTTCCCGCCCTCGGTCTCCTCGTCTGTTAGAAGACGCGTCTCTCTCTCACGCGCGTGATCGCCCCCTGCTGGCCGGATGACTCAGATGCGTTGAATTTTGACAGAGAAACACGAAAATCGTTTGCTTTTAAACAATTAATAGTAGGCCTAACTCAAACTAAACCCGAAAGGTGGAAATTAAATGCCCTTTAAAAATCTTAAACCGTAAACAGCCAGCTAATAGGCTAATGTCAACGTAAAACAGTTATCGAGCAATTTATCTTGTCTGTCCAGTTTTTATTCCAAATATTAATTTCTGATATTGAGAGGGAAGACAAGGGAGGGCCCATGGTCGAATAGAGGAGCTCTTGAGAAAGATTGAGGTCATGGAAAACTGTTGAGCTTGCAACACATGGAAGCTGGAAAAAGAGGGACTGGTGGAAAAGATAGAAGAGAACAGCTCTTGACTATAGGCCCTACAAACCAGAGGTTGTAGTAGTGAAAGAACGGGTGGAAAAGCAGAGGAAGAAATGTAATCATGTGAGAAGTGGTCTAGCTGGTATGAGCCAAAACATACCAGGAGAGGAGTCAGATTAGCATTGTTTTGAAGGAATGTAAAGACAGCATAGCAAAATAGTAAATTAGGAGAGTAGGCTACTACAACATCATCAACGTGATTACCCCCCCCCCCTCTCTCCCGGCCCCCCATCATCATCAACGTGATTACCCCCCCCCCCCCTCTCCCGGCCCCCCATCATCATCAACGTGATTACCCCCCCCCCCCCCTCTCCCGGCCCCCCATCATCATCAACGTGATTACCCCCCCCCCCCCCCTCTCCGGCCCCCCATCATCATCAACGTGATTACCCCCCCCCCCCCCCTCTCCGGCCCCCCATCATCATCAATGTGATTACCCCCCCCCCTCTCTCCCGGCCACCCATCATCATCAACGTGATTACCCCCCCCCCCCCCTCTCCGGCCCCCCATCATCATCAACGTGATTACCCCCCCCCCCCCCCCTCCGGCCCCCCATCATCATCAATGTGATTAACCCCCCCCCCCCTCTCCGGCCCCCCATCATCATCAATGTGATTACCCCCCCCCCTCTCCCGGCCCCCCATCATCATCAACAGAAAGGATGTGGAGAGAGTGAGACACTAATTCCTGGGCATGCAGATCTCCAATGACTGAACACACCACACCACACAACACAACACAACCCTGAAGAAGGATGGATCCCTGCCTGGCCACACAACACAACCCTGAAGAAGGATGGATCACTGCCTGGCCACACCACACAACACAACCCTGAAGAAGGATGGATCACTGCCTGGCCACACAACACAACACAACCCTGAAGAAGTATGGATCCCTGCCTGGCCACAGTAAAGACCCCCCAGGTCCTGAGTTTAAGACAGACAGTCACTGTCATTCATGATTGGATGGAATAAGTAGATGAGGGTCAATTTGATAGACTGCTAGTGCAAGACTACAGAATACAGATTGGGAAGCGTATCCTGTCTAGTTGTGTGTAGGAACTGGAATGAGGAATTGATAAGTGATGAAAAGGAATTGTAAGGACGAAAAGAATTCCAATGTACCTGTGCCAGTACTGGTTATATTATGGCAAATAAACTTTCTATTTATATTCTTTTCTACTGAAATGTGTCTGACTTTCTATCAAAATAAAGCGCTGCCACACAAAGGCGTTACCATGGTAAATCCTACCTCCCGCCTTGCTGACTGGCAAGTTATTAGAAACACCTAGAGGGTGCGTCTTGGGCACATCATCAGTGATGCACCCAGGGTCAGAGGGGGTTTCAGGTCTTTGATCATCAGATCAGCCCCTGGCTTGTGTCCAAGCGGCGCGCTGCACCATGGATGGTTGATCCACAACATCTCAAACACGCTACACCATGGATGCTTGATCCACAACACTACACGCTACACCATGGATGGTTGATCCACAACATCTCAAACACGCTACACCATGGATGGTTGATTCACAACACTACACGCTACACCATGGATGGTTGATCCACAACATCTCAAACACGCTACACCATGGATGCTTGATCCACAACATCTCACAACATCTCTTTTTCTGCAGCTTCGATGATGTTCCTAGTGGCTTTTCTCTTTTGTGACCCTCTAATGCCCAGGAGCCTGAGTGGCCGGGGTAGCGACTGCCCTGGACGTCCCCTGCAGCCCACCTGGACAGGCTCCCAGCCGGCCCTCCACCCGTTCCCTCTGCAGGCGTCTACCAGCTGGAGGTATTTGGCCCTCTATCACTCATGGGCCTCCTCTATCCGGTCTTCCCAGGGAACTGTGAGTTCCAACAGAACCACTTGCTTTGAACTGTCACATGTTAAGACCAAGTCTGACATCCTAGCAATATCCTCCGGAATCCTGCCTTCCAAGATCCATTGTCAGCTGTCAGTCACGAGCCGAGGCTATCAGCCTCAGCCTGAGGTTTCACCTTTCACCCTTCACCTTTCACCCTTCACCCTTCACCCCTGCCCCGACAAAGGCGATTTTGTGCCTTGCTGGGAGGCGTAATTTTTTTTCCCAACCAACTTCTGCCATAACCACGCCCCCGCGAGTTTTCATTGGACAACCCTAACCCTAACCCTAACCCTAACCCAATGAAAACTCGCGGGGGTGTGGTTATGGCAGAAGTTTGTTGGTAAAAGAAATCACGCTGCTGGGATCTGACGTGCTGTGTTGTATCCCGGTGCAGATGGCTAAATAAGTAGACGCGGACCAATCAAAGGGTGACATCCGTTTTGGGCATTTTGATTGACAGATCCTTGGTTCACTCATACAACAGCACCATGACTGCTAAACCAATCACAGACCACGAAAACGCCCCCTTCACCTGCGGTGACGTGTCAAGAAAGTGCCGGAAGTGGCTGAGTTGGTCCAAGATGGCTTACCAGACATTTCAGCAGGAATATCTACAGATTCCCTTCGTTACTAGGGCATACACGACCGCCTGTGTCCTCACAACCGCTGCAGTGGTAAGATACGTTTGTTTTATTGTATTAATCGAACATGTATCTCGTCGGCCATGTTGATAGCAAGCCGTTGGGTTCAGTCTGGTTCCTGTTAGCTCGTTAGCTCGTTAGCTGTCCTGGTTTCCAGACAGCATACAGCAGCACCACCAACGGTAGTTATGGTGCGTTCGTTTATAACTGGGAGGTGGTAAATTGCGACTTGCTAGGAATGATTAAATAAAACACCTCATGAACTCACACTTCCTCGTCGCAAATTCGGATATGTTTCTCAGCCCCCAGTTGCTCGAATGCACTAGATATAACTAGATAACTGTGATATAATGGTATATAGATATAACTAGGTAACTGTGATATAATGGTATAAAGATATAACTAGGTAACTGATATAATGGTATATAGATATAACTAGATAACTGTGATATAATGGTATATAGATATAACTAGGTAACTGTGATATAATGGTATATAGATATAACTAGGTAACTGTGATATAATGGTATATAGATATAACTAGGTAACTGTGATATAATGGTATATAGATATAACTAGGTAACTGTGATATAATGGTATATAGATATAACTAGATAACTGTGATATAATGGTATATAGATATAACTAGATAACTGTGATATAATGGTATATAGATATAACTAGGTAACTGTGATATAATGGTATATAGATATAACTAGGTAACTGTGATATAATGGTATATAGATATAACTAGATAACTGTGATATAATGGTATATAGATATAACTAGGTAACTGTGATATAATGGTATATAGATATAACTAGATAACTGTGATATAATGGTATATAGATATAACTAGGTAACTGTGATATAATGGTATATAGATATAACTAGGTAACTGTGATATAATGGTATATAGATATAACTAGGTAACTGTGATATAATGGTATATAGATATAACCAGGTAACTGTGATATAATGGTATATAGATATAACTAGGTAGCTGATATAATGGTATATAGATATAACTAGGTAACTGTGATATAATGGTATATAGATAGAACTAGGTAACTGTGATATAATGGTATATAGATATAACTAGGTAACTGATATAATGGTATATAGATATAACTAGGTAACTGTGATATAATGGTATATAGATATAACTAGGTAACTGTGATATAATGGTATATAGATATAACTAGGTAACTGTGATATAATGGTATATAGATATAACTAGGTAACTGTGATATAATGGTATATAGATATAACTAGATAACTGTGATATAATGGTATATAGATATAACTAGGTAACTGTGATATAATGGTATATAGATATAACTAGGTAACTGTGATATAATGGTATATAGATATAACTAGGTAACTGTGATATAATGGTATATAGATATAACTAGGTAACTGTGATATAATGGTATATAGATATAACTAGGTAACTGTGATATAATGGTATATAGATATAACTAGGTAACTGTGATATAATGGTATATAGATATAACTAGGTAACTGTGATATAATGGTATATAGATATAACTAGATAACTGTGATATAATGGTATATAGATATAACTAGATAACTGTGATATAATGGTATATAGATATAACTAGGTAACTGTGATATAATGGTATATAGATATAACTAGGTAACTGTGATATAATGGTATATAGATATAACTAGATAACTGTGATATAATGGTATATAGATATAACTAGGTAACTGTGATATAATGGTATATAGATATAACTAGATAACTGTGATATAATGGTATATAGATATAACTAGGTAACTGTGATATAATGGTATATAGATATAACTAGGTAACTGTGATATAATGGTATATAGATATAACTAGGTAACTGTGATATAATGGTATATAGATATAACCAGGTAACTGTGATATAATGGTATATAGATATAACTAGGTAGCTGATATAATGGTATATAGATATAACTAGGTAACTGTGATATAATGGTATATAGATAGAACTAGGTAACTGTGATATAATGGTATATAGATATAACTAGGTAACTGATATAATGGTATATAGATATAACTAGGTAACTGTGATATAATGGTATATAGATATAACTAGGTAACTGTGATATAATGGTATATAGATATAACTAGGTAACTGTGATATAATGGTATATAGATATAACTAGGTAACTGTGATATAATGGTATATAGATATAACTAGGTAACTGATATAATGGTATATAGATATAACTAGGTAACTGTGATATAATGGTATATAGATATAACTAGGTAACTGATATAATGGTATATAGATATAACTAGGTAACTGTGATATAATGGTATATAGATATAACTAGGTAACTGTGATATAATAGTATATAGATATAACTAGGTAACTGTGATATAATGGTATATAGATATAACTAGGTAACTGTGATATAATGGTATATAGATATAACTAGGTAACTGTGATATAATGGTATATAGATATAACTAGGTAACTGTGATATAATGGTATATAGATATAACTAGGTAACTGTGATATAATGGTATATAGATATAACTAGGTAACTGTGATATAATGGTATATAGATATAACTAGGTAACTGTGATATAATGGTATATAGATATAACTAGGTAACTGTGATATAATGGTATATAGATAGAACTAGGTAACTGTGATATAATGGTATATAGATAGAACTAGGTAACTGTGATATAATGGTATATAGATAGAACTAGGTAACTGTGATATAATGGTATATAGATATAACTAGGTAACTGTGATATAATGGTATATAGATAGAACTAGGTAACTGTGATATAATGGTATATAGATAGAACTAGGTAACTGTGATATAATGGTATATAGATAGAACTAGGTAACTGTGATATAATGGTATATAGATATAACTAGGTAACTGTGATATAATGGTATATAGATAGAACTAGGTAACTGTGATATAATGGTATATAGATAGAACTAGGTAACTGTGATATAATGGTATATAGCTCGAATGCACACAGGTCGGAGGTGGGTATTTTGCTACTTGCGACTTGCCACCTCCGACCACAAACGAATGCACCACTAGTAGCTAGCGGGACAGCTGGGCTGTAAGTCATGAACCGACTTTAAATAAACAGATACATGTTAGCAGCTAGTCAGATGCGTATTGCTGGGCTTTCATAACATTTATATTGACCACACTGCCATTGGTGGTAGCTTGCTAGAAGTGCTAGTCCTAGAAGTGCTAGTCCTAGAAGTGCTAGTCCTAGAAGTGCTAGTCCTAGAAGTGCTAGTCCTAGAAGTGCTAGTCCTGTAGCGCTAGTCCTAGTAGCGCTAGTCCTGTAGCGCTAGTCCTAGAAGTGCTAGTCCTGTAGCGCTAGTCCTAGTAGCGCTAGTCCTGTAGCGCTAGTCCTAGAAGTGCTAGTCCTAGAAGTGCTAGTCCTAGAAGTGCTAGTCCTAGAAGTGATAGTCCTAGAAGCGCTAGTCCTAGTAGCGCTAGTCCTAGAAGCGCTAGTCCTAGAAGCGCTAGTCCTAGAAGTGCCAGTCCTAGAAGTGCCAGTCCTAGAAGTGCCAGTCCTAGAAGTGCCAGTCCTAGAAGTGCCAGTCCTAGAAGTGCCAGTCCTAGAAGTGCCAGTCCTAGAAGTGCCAGTCCTAGAAGTGCCAGTCCTAGAAGTGCCAGTCCTAGAAGTGCCAGTCCTAGAAGTGCCAGTCCTAGAAGTGCCAGTCCTAGAAGCGCCAGTCCTAGAAGCGCCAGTCCTAGAAGCGCCAGTCCTAGAAGCGCCAGTCCTAGAAGCGCTAGTCCTAGAAGCGCTAGTCCTAGAAGCGCTAGTCCTAGAAGCGCTAGTCCTAGAAGTGCTAGTCCTGTAGCGCTAGCAACAAGCATGACCTGACAGCTGTTTAACAGACGGTTATTTTTAGTTCTAGATTGGGGATGTTGTTTTGAGACACTGCTACCAGCCTTAGTGATGCTAGTTTAGGAAGTTGACACATCATAGAAAATAATAGAGAGTTTATTCTTGCCAACCAGTACAGGTACATTGGGATTCTTGTCATCGCTTGTCCAGTATCTTATCATCACTATCTGTTCCTCCAGTATGAGGGAGGCAGGTAGACATTAAAGATCTGTTCCTCACTCCAGTATGAGGGAGGCAGGTAGACATTAAAGATCTGTTCCTCACTCCAGTATTAGGGAGGCAGGTAGACATTAAAGATCTGTTCCTCACTCCAGTATTAGGGAGGCAGGTAGACATTAAAGATCTGTTCCTCACTCCAGTATTAGGGAGGCAGGTAGACATTAAAGATCTGTTCCTCACTCCAGTATTAGGGAGGCAGGTAGACATTAAAGATCTGTTCCTCACTCCAGTATGAGGGAGGCAGGTAGACATTAAAGTATTAGGGAGGCAGGTAGACATTAAAGGTTCCTAAACTGGTCATTTACCATCTGTAGTCTAGCGGTCTAGCAGTTTGATCCTATGTTGCTTCATAGTTTGATAAATTCTTCTCTCTCCCTCAGCAACTAGAACTGATCACACCTTTCCAACTATACTTCAACCCAGATTTGATACTAAGGAATTATCAGGTGAGTGACCTGGACACAAATGGGTAGCAGGAAGGAATTAAATGGACTCCATGTTTTGGCTGCACCATGGGAGAAATATATTGTCCTCACTTGGAAATACATGCTAGCAGAATGCACTAGAACAAATCAGATTGACTTGCTTCCTTACATGCATGCGTTGAGCAGAAGCTTTGCCCTATACTGCAGACCAACTGGCTTCAGAACCTTTTTATAGTCGTTTCTCAGGAGAGGTTCAGGAAACAGTTCGTCTTGTAAACTTCTGTATTGAAACTCCCTCAGTGTTTAGTTTCAGATGTTAGGCCTACTGGTTTCATACGTTTTAATGATGCTACTGCAAGACTTGACTAAATGCTTCTTCACTCTTGAAGGTATGGCGACTCATAACCAACTTTCTATTCTTCGGGCCAGTTGGCTTCAACTTTCTTTTCAATATGATTTTTTTGTATCCTTTCACACCCGACCATGCTGCTCTTTGAAACTGTAATTTGCATGTTTTGTATTTCTTTGATGGAACAGTAGTTTGTAATTGTAAGGTATAGCCCTACATTAATGTATTTGTAATCATTATGTTACAGTAATGACATTCTAACTAGTCCTACTGTATTTGCTTAACATATAAAAACTTGTAGTCAGGCTCTGTTGCTGTGTTGTATGGTTCTATGTCCTTAACCATTAGCTTTAAGGTACCGATACTGTCGGATGCTGGAGGAGGGGTCGTTCAGAGGTCGCACCGCTGACTTTGTCTTCATGTTCCTCTTTGGTGGCCTTCTGATGACTGTATCCTTCACACTGTCACTGTCCTTATCTTCATACTTCAGGGTTGTGTTAACATATCAACATGTCTATGGAATTCATGTGTTGTACAGTACTAACATTTTCTTAACAGCAGCCCTAGGTTGAGACACTTGAACATTTCCTGATACCTGGTTTGCTTTCCTGAGTCCTAGTCCTTCATAGAGAGAACAAGATTCAGACTTGTGGTTTAGAACAAATAGGAGTCCTAGATACTTGCGTTAGGATACTTATTTACTAATTTACTGTCTACATACATAGCTGGGTGCTTGGCTGACATTTCGGAGTGGATGACGACACATCACCTCAAGCTCAATCTGGACAAGACTGAGCTTCTGTTCCTCCCGGGGAAGGGCTGTCCGCACCGGGACCTGGCCATCACCATTGAAGACACAGTGGTGACCCCGACTCGGACTGCGAGGAATCTGGGTGTGACCCTGGATGACCAACTGTCATTTTCCTCACATGTCACATCCGTCACACGTTCCTGCAGATTCATGCTCTACAACATCAGGAGGATTCGCCCTTTCCTCACTGATGAAACGGTGCAGGTACTCATCCAGGCCCTGGTCATCTCCCGCCTTGACTACTGCAACTCCCTCCTCGCGGGGGCACCGGCGTCAGCCATTAAACCTCTGGAACTTGTCCAGAAAGCTGCTGCTCGCCTGGTGTTCAACCACCCCAAATTCTCCCACACAACTTCCCTCCTCCGTTCCCTACACTGGCTCCCTGTAGCGGCTCGCATCCAGTTTAAAACTCTGGTACTAGCCTACAGGGCAATGAAAGAAACAGCCCCCTCCTACCTCCAGGCCATGGTCAAACCCTACACCCCCTCCCGACCGCTACGCTCTGCTACCTCAGGGCGACTGGTTGCCCCGTCACTCCGAGGCTCCTGCGGTCGATCGACACGGTCACGGCTCTTCTCTGTCCTGGCCCCGCAGTGGTGGAATGAGCTGCCCACTGATGTCAGGACAGCAGAGTCGCTGCCCATCTTTCGTCGCAGGCTCAAAACTCATCTCTTCAAGAAGTACTACAACAATCCTCCCACCTAAGCACTTATTGTATTATATTATATTGCACTGTACTTTAGATTGTGATTCTTGCACTTTGCCTTCAGCACTAGATTATGCTCTTAGTCACTTGTTTTAGAAAGAAGATGCACTTGTGAGTTCTGGCAAGTAGTAGTACATTGGCTCTTCCTACGTTAAATGCAATTATTGTTAGTTGCTTTGGATAAAAGCGTCTGCTAAATTACTGTAATGTAATGTAACATCCAGTCTACATCCAGCCAGCAACGATAGCCATTTTTGGACCACACTGCGGTCCATACCCCCCCCAATACCCTTCTTAATAGCATCTCAGATATTTGGCACCTTTGTGAGTCTTGTGTTCTTGGGCCAAGCCTTCACCATCATGCTGGTGTACGTATGGAGCCGGCGGAACCCCAACGTCCGCATGAACTTCTTCGGCCTGCTGAACTTCCAGGCCCCGTTCCTCCCCTGGGTCCTCATGGGGTTCTCTCTGCTCCTGGGGAACTCCATCATCGTCGATCTACTAGGTACCGCTCGCCATTTATTATTAGACCTTTATTTAACCAGGTTAAAGACTCATTGAGATTAACATCTCTTTTACAAGAGAATCCCAGCCAAGAGTAGCAGAAACACAGTTTCCTGAAAACAAGACATAAAGGTTACGATACACAATGACAACAAAAAACAACAATAACATCATTGTCCCTCCGGTTTGCCTTGCATCAGTGCAAACACACCGCACCGTACATTCTAAGAAACAACACGGCAGAATGTTAGTGGACTGACGAGATGACAAGTGTTTGTGTCTCTCTGAAGGTATCGAGATGACGAGTCTCTCTGTCTCTCTGTCTCTCTGAAGGTATCGCTGTGGGCCATGTGTACTTCTTCCTGGAGGATGTGTTCCCCAACCAGCCAGGAGGGGGCAGATGGCTCAAGACTCCTTCATTTCTGTGAGTTTGTTGTATTCCATCTCCATGTTCTCAGGTCTGTCATGAAATAAATGTCTGTAGTAAATCAGGAGTGATCAGGTTATTCCACGTTCTGACGACACACATTCATCACGATTTGGGACCAATTTTTTGTCGCTGACAAAATTTCCAGCGCCGGGCCCGATGAGGAACATCAGGAGCGATGGAAAGCCTGTAGTGTTATCATCCAATTCATCATCCAATTCATCATCCATTTAGCGTCTATGACACCCCAACGAAAAGTCTAGCATGTCAGAATTTGTAGTATTTTCCTACCTAGTCTGACATCTCCTGCTACCATGCCTACGACGTACCTTGACATTGACCAATAGGATGCCAGCGTTCTTTACATGTTAAAACATTCGCTACCTCAAGCTCTCCTTGAAGGATAGACGGCCCATACTGTCCTCTTTGTGAACGGGTCCACAGTGGTTTTTTCTTGTTTTTCTTAGACTCTGAGCACAGGACCGCCACCATCACACACACTGCTTCTTCCATGACCATTTCTTGACCCGCCTCCCCGACTACCCGAACTCACGCAATGACGCACATATTCATGACAGACAGCGTACGATGATTGGTCGCGGTCATTCGTGTAGTGTTGCCAGGCTCTCAGCCAAGACACGGCAAGAATTGATGGCCTAATCTAACATGGTGACCATCGTGAAAGACAGAAATATTGTAACCTGAACCCGGCAGTAGAGATCTTCAGGTTAAGCTTGGACCATTGAAGGTAGGCAGGTTAAGCTTGGACCATTGAAGGTAGGCAGTCCAGTGTGGTGTTGTTTTGGCCCTGTGTTGAAACATTGAGATGCATTTATCTGCCTCTCTCTCTCTCTCTCTCCTTCTCTCTCTCTCTCTCTCTCTCTCTCTCTCTCTCTGTCCTCCCCACAGGAAAATGCTGTTTGACACGCCGGAGGAGGACGGCAACTACAACCCCCTCCCAGAGGAGCGCCCCGGAGGGTTCGCCTGGGGGGAAGGACAGCGCCTCGGGGGCTAACCTCCCTCCCCCTCCTCACTGGATCACTTTTACTGACCCCCCCCCCCCACACACACCCCCCCCCACACACACACATACACACACTCTTACAGACGAGGGGGACAACCGGGGTCTTTATTTGACTTGTTTCTCTATCGCTCTGGATGAAGAAGGCCAATCTCCAACTTGAGCTTACCGGGAGACTGGTGGGTTGACTGAATGTGGCTCACACCCCCCTCAAAGACTGTTCTAGAAGCTGGACCTTTGCTCTAAAACCACCCGAGAGGCAGGAACAACGAGGAGAGGGACTGTGAGGGGCAAACCTGTGGCTGTATAGTGGATGTTTGTCTTTATCTCTAATAATATAACACTCAAATGCCCAAACTATTGTCCGATGGACAGAAACAGCAGTGGAGGAGAATATGTGATGAATGAATACAGATTAAATCTTGAGTGTTTTTTCCATTTTACTTTTTTTAAGAATAAATGTGTGGCAAATAAGATAAATCATTCAGTATATTTTTCTTGATAATTTCAGTACTATTTCATTGGCGTTTATGCTAGGACACTTAATTTAATATTCCATTTGGAACTCAGTCCCAAACAAGTGACTGAATTTAGTCACACGCACAGGATACATTTGTCCTAGAAGCAAAATCATTTTGGTTTATATCAAATATACAAAAATACAAAAGATAGACATTGAGCTATCCAGGTCTGGGAGGGAAAACATCCTAGTGTGAGTGACAATTAGGGCCCAGATTTGGTGAAGCAAAATTTATCAGATCAGAGAAAACAAATACTGTAACACTAAAGAAAGCACTTCTTATTCACTAAGAAATATGACTGATCATGTGCAATTTCAACTTGTACCTCTCCATGGAAATTATGAATGCATGTTTAAGGAGATAAATAGTATACTTCAATAAGCAGTATCAAGGTAAACATTTCTCCGACTTGATAGATCTTTTTCTTCATACTAACTTGACCATATTATTGTGTGACCATATCATGTAGTTCCAGTTATCTATAACTTATGCATTCTGAAGTAGTCTACACTCCGATTAACTACACGTAGATAAAAGCAGTGTAAAGTGTTTTGGACTCCACCGAGTGGCCATAGACTAACGGTTTTATCTCCTGTGAGGGACATGTTGTTTGGCTACTATACTATAGGTAATGTACAGTGCTTCAATAATTCTCAGGGTACCAAGATAGAGGATATCATCCAATGTAACACTTTCAACAAGACAGTTTGTGTGAAGACTGAATGAAACACAGAACTGCAACTCTACTGATAGGACTCAGTTGAGAAACTGAGAGAAGCTACCAATATTGACATCGATATAATCAACAGACGCACCAGGTTATGCAATAAACATTTTGCTAAACACACTACAGATGCATCTCAGAAAATTAGTCCATTATTTTCCGGAATTTAATTCAAACAGTGAAACTTTCATGTATTCTAGAGCCATTACACAAAGTGAAATATTTCAAGCCTTTTTTGTTTTAATCTTTATGACTGTACAGCATGTTCAGTATGTTCATTTATACACTCAATACTTGGTCGGGGCTCCTTTTGCACAAATTACTGCATCAGCGTGGAGCAACATGGAGGCAATCAGCCCTGAAATATTTCACTACATGAATGAATCTATAATACATGAAAGTTTCACTTTTTGAATAAAATTACAGAAAATAATGAACTTTCCACAATATTCAAATTTTCTGAGATGCACCTGTATAGTAAAAACATACTGTAGTACATAAATACATGTTACATATACATATCTCTGTCATTATATACATAATATAGAAGAGATGCATTTAATGATGCGACTACAGTACAGTGTGCTCTATCTTTCCTCTAAACCCAGTTTTGATCAGCCCTCTGGAAAAAAAAAACATTGTGCAAATATATCTAATTGTTCTATTGAGACCTAAATGATGATTATACAACACTAGACCGTTTACTGTATGCTTGATCGGGAGTGTCTTTAGACATTTTTTCTGGTTTTATCTGGGCTTATCCTAGCCTGGCCAATCACAGTGATCCCCCAGGCGAGGCTCATCCTAGCCTGGCCAATCACAGTGATCCCCCAGGCGAGGCTCATCCTAGCCTGGCCAATCACAGTGATCCCCCAGGCGAGGCTCATCCTAGCCTGGCCAATCACAGTGATCCCCCAGACGAGGCTCATCCTAGCCTGGCCAATCACAGTGATCCCCCAGGCGAGGCTCATCCTAGCCTGGCCAATCACAGTGATCCCCCAGGCGATACTCATCCCACGTCATCATAGTCTTCGTCATCCTGCAAGGCGCAGGCCCCGCCTCCTCCGATGTCGTCATAGTCCTCGGAGGATGCGCTGTTGTTGTCGTAGCACACCTGCTGTGTGTGTGTGTACGGGGGAGGCCGCGCCTCCTCATCAACCTTCACATAATCTGGAAGCTCCTCCAGGTTCTCGTAGCTGTCTTCTTCTGGGGGGCAAAGAGACGCATCGAATGAATCAGATTGATAATGGTTCACACAGACCTTGAGAGGATCAAATGCTAGAACATTCTATGGGCGGGGAGGGGGGTGGGGGTGGGGGGGTTGAATGATCTATTTGCACTTATGGGACTGCGGAGGAAAACTAAATCAAGCGCAGCCCGAGTATTAGACAGTATTAGACAGTGGCAAATTGTATTTGATCCAGGTCTGTGATAAAGTGCCAAATAGTTTTCTAAGAGTGCGATGGACATGAATTGTAAATGGTAAATGGACTTATATAGCGCTTTTATCCAAAGCGCTTTACAATGAAGGCCTCTCATTCACCCATTCACACATCAATGGCAGCAGCTGCCATGCAAGGTTCCAGCCTGCTCATTGGGAGCAAGTTTGCCATGTGGACAGGAGGAGGCGGGATTCGAACGCCCGACCCTAAGATCATTGGACGACCCGCTCTACCACTGAGCCACAGCCGCCTCATGGTCCTTGAATGGTCCTTGGATGGTCCTTGAATGGTCCTTGAATGGTCCTTGCATGATTCTTTTCTTTTCTCAACTAGATTCTTTTCTTCTCTCAACTAGATGTCCTGTTTCCTGCCGCCATGCTTACCAGGACATGTGTTAAACTGGGTCCGTGGAGGTAAAGGTGGCAAATGCTCCGCCATGTCTTTTGGGTGATATGAACTGCCTCTGATTAGGGAAGAAGACATAGGAATGAACAAATACTTCTCCAACCATCCTGCTACACATCCTAACTGGATGACATCTGGGTTCATTCAGGATTTGCTTTTGCTTGAAAATGAAAATGGATGCACCACTGAGCACCAGCACTTCTTCTGGGCTCGGGGAAACACAGCCTCCATTTTGGTTTGCTACCCTGGTCTGGTTTCCTTGTTGTAAATTTAACCAGACTGGCTTTGAACTGCTAAATATAAAAAAGATAACAGCACAAATATATTGTAAAAACTGAACTGGAATGATGGATGAGGAAACGGATGTGGAAAACAGAATTAAAAGAGCCTATGTTTCACAATTTTCATGTATTCTAGATCCATTACACAAAGTGAAATATTTCAAGCCTTTTTTGTTTGAATCTTCATGATTGTACAGTATGTTCAGTATGTTCATTTAGACACTCAATACTTGGTGGAGGCTCCTATCAATGTCATATCAGTGTTATAACTTGATTGCATTTATATTGATACCCCTGTGGTATTAAAGGAAAGCAAATTCACTGTACACAATTGTAGATCAGTACAAAATTAAATCTTGGTAGTTTGAAATGTGAATATATCCAAGGACTTACTGGGAGTAGTATTCAGGCCTTTTCTGATGGGAGTTGGTTTTATAGTGCTCAGCTGTAAAGAGGAGAAGAACATGTTCAGGACAACGGATGTTAAACCATTAATAGAACAATAACACCTTGTTACAGTCTTTCAGAAAATGTCCCATGGTGTTAAATCCAATAAACCTTTATTTACTAGTATAGAAACCTATTCATTTACTAGTATAGAAACCTTAATTTACTAGTATAGAAACCTATTCATTTACTAGTATGTACAATCATTCTACGTTGGTTTTGAGATACAAGGCCTACACAACGTACCTTTCTTGGAGATACACTTATTGATGAGGACGAAGATGAGACCAATTACTAAGGAAACTAAAATCATTCCAATGATGATCCACAGCCAGAAGAGTTCTCGTAAACGATCCATCGATGCTCTGGTCTACAGAAACCACACAAGAAAATGAGTGTGACAACCACACAAAAGTGTACAGCAACGATAACGCCTACAAATTCAGTCAGAATGTCCAAAATGTATTTTTGGAGCATAGAAACTGTTTTGTTTGTCTGTCTGTTTTGTGGCGCACCACTTCCCCATTCAGTGTCCTTAGTCTGGCTGATGAGCTGCACATGACTATTCATATTTCCCATGAACTTGTAGAAGTGAAGTCAGGGATGAGACGGTATGGATTTTTGCATTACGGTACAGTACGGTATCTAGTTACACGGTATGGTTTACGGTATTTCACGGTATACAGCATTTCACCTCCCCAACACACATAAAAAAACAAGTATTTACTATATATACTTATATAGTCATCTCAAACTTGAATAATTTTCACATGAACTCAACACATATTGTCATATTACTTACAGTTAACAGCACTTATCTATGTGAGCAGAGCTTGGTGTAAATGTCTATTGTTTATCAGACCACATGCACTGTATCCTCTCACAGCTGCAGGTCTTATTATAGAATAATGGTCTCTACTTCCTGTTCTTGATTCTAAGAAGTTTAACAGAGCAAGAATGATAAAGTGGATGTACAACAAGTCCAAATCTATACAACATTGTTGTTGATCTTAATACAGTTGTGGGTCACAGCATACCAGACAGGCTATATTCTTATACGGTCAGGGTGCAATGTGGCAATTCGTTTTTTCATTAGAATGTCAAAACGGAAAAAGGTTTTTTTGGCCCATAATTCTGTTTTTTCATTCCAAATGGAGAAATGAAAACCCACATCCCAGCAAGTACTTAAAACGGCCGTTTTTTCACTGTTGGTCAATTCATTTTCTTCATATTTTGTTTCGGGCCGTGAAACAGAAAAACGAACAGCTGATTCCTTATTTCATTCTGTCGTTCCAAGGTGTCAGGTAGGGAAAACGAAATCACGTGGTCTGTTAGTCACGTGGTCCAGTCCAGCATCACAGGAAGCGGGGTCATTTAAAAGTCCTTATTGGTCTGAAGCTAGCTAGCTAGGTAAGGTACATTAATCGAGATTAAATCAGTAGTCAATCGAATTATTGTTATTAAAAGTGGAGAGGGTGTATGATTTTTTTTCCCCGATTACCGTCTAAAACAAGCGAAAGGGCGCTGTGGGTGCAGCGTCTGAAGAGAGGAGAACGCAGTGGTGTTCTAGCTGCTGGACATGGCCAGGTCACTTATGGGAATCGTCTCCAGGACAGAGTTCGTGGGAAACATTTTGTGAAAAGTAAGTATTCGTTACTCTTGTTATTATTACAATAGACATTCCAGTCTCACCAAGCCATCAGTTTTTGGTCGAGACCCCTTTCATTATGTCACGGAACGCCATCAGGCCGAGAGGCGCTTCTCTGAGGCTTATCCGGACATCACAGCCCTTTTTGAGCATACAATCAACCACCATTTTGGATCCTTCCAAGAGGCTTTAATGCATCTGGTTCATCTTTCCTCGTGTGTGTGTGTGTGTGTGTGTGTGTGTGTGTGTGTGTGTGTGTGTGTGTGCGCGCGTGTAACAAGTGCATGCAAATTGTACAGTAATTGTTGGAGCACATAATGAAAGAACACAATGTACAGTAAACAAAAGTATTTTAATATGTCTATCTCTTCTTAAATATCTTACAGTTTGAACAAGTGATACCAATGGAGATGCCCCCGCGCCATCCTCTCCCTCCACCCAGCCATCACAGAGGGGCTTTCGGACACTAGAACTAGTGCCACCCTCTCCCTCCACCCAGCCATCACAGAGGGGCTTTCGGACACTGGGACTAGTGCCACCCTCTCCCTCCACCCAGCCATCACAGAGGGGCTTTCGGACACTGGAACTAGTGCCACCGTCCTCCTCCCAGTCACCTGCCTCTTTGTTATTGTTGTAAATAGTTATTAAAGTGTGTTATATTTGCTTCAATCGCACGGGCCGTTCTGCGTTGAGTTAGCATGTCGGAAGGACAGCAAGATCTAAGACGTTATTAAGGTTAACAATTGTCTGATCAAGTGAGTTGGTGTGGCACTAACAGACATATGTGAACATTAATGTATCTTGACATGTTTGTTTCTTGGTGTAATGTGCATAGTGTTACCTTTGTGTAGGACATGTGCTTCATTATACAATTTGATTTGATTTACCACAAGAGAACCATTTGACCTAAGAGCGAGGGCACAGCTGGAGGAACTACAAGCATCACCACACTTTAAAAGCTTTAATAAGTATTACACACGAAGGGGCAGTTTCTTATGTATCAAAATGTGGGGATGAAGAATCTCTGACAAGGTGATAATTTCACAATCTGGTTTTTGTGCACACATTAAACCAGGTGACCAAATAGAGACTTCAGAGAGACTATCATCAGTCAGGAGTTAGCTACGTAGACATGGTGCTACTTTAGTCATGCCTCCTTCCTCACAGGCAGAGGGAAACTACCAGGACATGCAGTGCAGAGAGCTTGTCAGCTTTTTGCTTTATGTATACAAGTTGCAAGAGCGACTGAAATAATGAAAAGATTTACAATCCTTAAACACACCCTTCCTCTTTCTCTTGTACCATTGCAGAGTGATATTTTAACTGTTTGTGCTTCCCTGAGCAACTTTCAACCTAAGTTCATTAAATTAATACCGGTTATGCAGATCTGATGATGCAAATGAATGTCTCTTCATGTGGTGGGATGATAATGATGACAATCTACATAATAGCTCGTTGCAGGCCAAGTTACTGGCTGTTGGCCTTTTGGGTTTGATGTCCATGTATTATGTTTAACCGTTGTATTTGTCAAGCAGAACACACTTAGAACATGTGCTGTAGGAGCCATATTAATATTATTAAATGGTTTTGAGTTTACTTTATTGAATGTATTTATTGATTATTGATTTTCTTGATTAATGCGATATGATGTAACCCTAGTGACCATTTGTCTGTACTGTGGCAAGGGTGATATGTAAATAGCTAGGCCTAGTGGGAGGAAGGAGTCAGGCCTGGGTAAGGGAACAGTTTTTGAATGACAAAGACATCACCTGGAGACCAATAAGCTAATATTGTTTATTTTTAAACAAGTTAATTATTTTTGTATGTTTGATTTCCATTCTTTCAAGACAACTCACATTGTGGATTTTATGTTATCAGTAAAATAAAAATAACGCCTTTTTTGCCATTCTATACCCGGTGTGCGGCAAAATCCCTGATTGCCTGGACAATGGTTTATATATTTTTGAAGCCACAAAATTCTCATACTCAACTCATAAATAATAATAAAAATAATACTCCAATAATGTGTTTGCTTTTTAATTTATGTGATGTGTCTGTGGCCTTCATCAGCCTGTTAGTCATTCTAGAACATACGGACACAAAGGTCTCTTATAGATGTGCCTTCTGAGGTAGTGTGAAAGAACGGAATAGAACAAGGACAAATGTGATATTTTCAAAACAATTTGCGAGGAACTCTTTAAAAACTTTAAAAGTGACTGGTGAGCATGGCTTGGCTGACTCTTGGAAATCATTCAATAAAGGAGAGCAGAGACACTGAAGGCTAATTGAGCTGTTTCATGGTTTAAATCACAGGGCCGTTTTGTTTGCATGTTGCAAGTATTGTTAGAACAGATTATGGTCCAAGGAAATGTGGGTCTGTTACATGTGCATATCGTTGCATCGCCTTCCTCTTCACCACCTGAAATCCAAGCCAACATTGCAAGTATGTGATGGGCCTCCACACATCTTTTGGGAAAAAAGAAAGAAGTTCAACTACTTACTAGTCAACAACTTACTGCCACAATAAATCACCAGTAAAATAAGACACAATCCTTTAAGTCTCATTCAAAATGTATGAGATGCACTCCTCATCCTGTGGGACATTAAAGATCAAAATCCCAGGCTTAGTCCAGATGACAAAGTGGCAATCATTGTGTTGTGTGTGTATGTTCCAATAACCAGCATTGGTGTCAATTCAAGTCAAACTTTATTGATATAGCACATTTTATACACAGAGGCCACGCAATGCACTTCACAGAAAGCCATGGGGGGTGGGCATAGGGACACCCCCACCCCGACATATTCCAGAGGGAAGCAAAAAAAACAGTCATCACCTGGGGGCCAGAAAGCTGAGCTGTAAAAATGATTACCTGACCTCTCTCAAGGAGACGATCGAGCAAGCTCCTGGAGCATGTTTTCTAATGGCTGAGAACATTTGCAGAACAATACATTAAAACATTTAATTGGCTAAGGAACAATATACAGGGGAATATATTACAATATATTACAATTTACAAAGCAAAAAGGGCTAAATAGTTTATAGGAGAGACATGGTGGATATAGTACGTGTGTGTGTGTGTGTGTGTGTGTGTGTGTGTGTGTGTGTGTGTGTGTGTGTGTGTGTGTGTGAGTGAGTGCGTGTGTGTGCATGTGTTTGTGTACTAGGGCCCAGGTATAGGCAGGGTTGAGGGTTGGCCACAACTACGAGTAACTTGTCATATGGCAATGTCTTGTCTTTTTGTCCTGACTTTTGGAACTGTTAGCAGTTCAGTACCTAAGTGGTCAGTTGGGGATGTACCTAACCAGCTTGTCTGAAATGTATATAGGTGCACGGCCGTGGAGAGATATATAGACAAGTAAAAGAATTTTGAAGTCGATTCTAGAACTGACCGGTAACCAGTGTAGTGATTTTAACACAGGTGTGACGTGTGCCCTGGTGTGTCTTCCTTAAACCCTGGCTACCTACCTAGACAGAACATAGGGGCTTTTATTCTGTGGAGCTCTGCTGGAGAGAATTAATTATATTTGTAAGGGCACTTGATCTTGAGCATTGTCTCTCCATGGCAGTCACAGCTTATGATTGATTGATTTTTATTTTGGGTAAAACTGAATACATACATCAAAGATGCAAGTATCGCCCAGAGTATGGCCCATTCCAGTATTAAGAACACTTATTTCGAATGTGGTCCTTGGTCGTATATAACAATACATCTCTTACCAGCCCCCCGGATACACACCTGGATAGGTTTCTGATAGATAATTTGGACAGGTGTTGAGAAGATTCATCCAGCTTCTAGCAGTTAGTGTTGCGGTTATTGCCTACGGAGGCAAGGATGATATAACCTACCTGTAATGCAGTGCCAGTAAAACAGAGTTTTAAGTTTATAACAAATGTCTTTCTGTAATTGCTCCCATTGCTGATTACACGGTATAATACTGTTGTTCTTAAGTGTAGTTGCTAAAAGAGGAAATACATTTCTCATAACAATATACCTCTCTTGTTAAAGGACCTAGACATATCTAAATGTTAAGCACATGCGTGAACAGGTACACAGTCGGTCATTCACCAACATGTCACCAAATCTATAGCACCTTTTAATCATTGGGCTATTGAATGAACTTCCACTCAAAATGTAAAGTACTTGCTTCAGAAATAGGCAATAGCATTTCTGTCATTGTGAAAGACATAATGGAGACAATGTGATAGTGTGGGAGTAGAATGACAAGGAGACGTGTGACAAAGTCAGGTCAAGTCGATCTTTACTCACACGTCAAATGCAAACAGTTACAGTTACAGTGCTGCAGAGAGACAGCCACTCGTCACTAGCTAACACAGCACAATTAGCAAACATGCTAAACTCCTGCTCGGGGCAGGACGGGTTGGAGCAGAGGCAGAGGGGGAAGGGGCAAGTCGGGGAGAGGTAGACAGGCCCAGGGCAAGCAACTCTGGGGGAAATGGCACTGGAACATTCACTGGACCTGTGGGCCAGACAAGAAAAGGAAAAGATTGTTCACAACCTGTCATTTTTCTACAGGGACTGCAGGGAGTAATGTCCACCAGACACAGAACGAGAGTCTACACAGAATGAGTCTACACTTATGTCCTATTACAGCCCTAACATTATTGTTTTTACCTTGAGCGGTGCTGGGTGCGGTGTCCTGTCTCTCACTACGTGGTTTATACTGATCATCAGCGGTGGCATCCTAGAAGACAAGATCATGTTAGTCACTGCAAATCTCTAGTTCATGAATAAAGACTGGTTGTGGCTAATAAATGGCAAAAAAGCTACAGTGTGCCGACTTGTAAATTCATGGTAGGATTATTGAAGTTGAGTTCCCCTTAGGATTATTGTAGTCGAGTTCCTGTCTCATGTAGAACAACAGCATAGGATGAACAGTGAATCAGGGCCAGGAATACAGCAAACAAAAGTCATGTCAGACAGGGCAGCCAGACAGAGGGAGGCATCATCCCAGATGCATGTCTCGCTACTGGCCACAATCAACCACGGGTTGTCTGGAAAACACTGAACCGTCTGCGGATGCTGCAGGACACCATGGAGAAATGGAAATTCACATCTTCAAATGCTTGTGTGTGCGGTGAACCCCAAACCATGGAACACATCATGAGATGTAGCTATGCTCCACAATGTACCGGAGATGACCTGGCCGAACCAAAGGCCAGTCGCACTCGCCTGCGCCAACTACTGGAAGGACGTGATGTACAAGATGGCCAGACACGAGGAAGAGGACAGGGCAGCAGCTAGCCCTAGCCTATACTGTATGTAATAGCAGTTCAAATGTAAATGATTTACATGTCCTCCGTCACACTCAACAAGGCCCACAAATAAAATGGACTTACTGGGTATGACCTGGTGATCACTCCACAATGTCAGGTCCTCTCTTTATCCAGTCACTGTACACATCTGAGCCAAGGAGGTTTAGATCTGAGCCTGAAGGAATAATGTTAGAGAAGGCAAAACTGGGTGGTGAGCATCAGCAATCGGCCTCTCTGTATACAGTTACATGCAAAACACTCATGTAATTCACAGGTTAGCAGTCTAGCTAACGTTAGCTAGCATTCTGGCTCTAGAAATAGGAAAAGCTACAGCAGACCACATTGACTTCATATTGTAATAATAACAAGAGTAACGAATACTTACTTTTCACAAAATGTTTCCCACGAACTCTGTCCTGGAGACGATTCCCATAAGTGACCTGGCCATGTCCAGCAGCTAGAACACCACTGCGTTCTCCTCTCTTCAGACGCTGCACCCACAGCGCCCTTTCGCTTGTTTTAGACGGTAATCGGGGAAAAAAAATCATACACCCTCTCCACTTTTAATAACAATAATTCGATTGACTACTGATTTAATCTCGATTAATGTACCTTACCTAGCTAGCTAGCTTCAGACCAATAAGGACTTTTAAATGACCCCGCTTCCTGTGATGCTGGACTGGACCACGTGACTAACAGACCACGTGATTTCGTTTTCCCTACCTGACACCTTGGAACGACAGAATGAAATAAGGAATCAGCTGTTCGTTTTTCTGTTTCACGGCCCGAAACAAAATATGAAGAAAATGAATTGACCAACAGTGAAAAAACGGCCGTTTTAAGTACTTGCTGGGATGTGGGTTTTCATTTCTCCATTTGGAATGAAAAAACAGAATTATGGGCCAAAAAACCTTTTTCCGTTTTGAAATTCTAATGAAAAAACGAATTGCCACATTGCACCCTGACCTTATACCACTATGTCTCACAAACATTCAGTCTCCCGTCAAAGCTTACATACGAGGTGCGAGCGAAAAGTCCCCGGATTGTGTCAGCCACGCTGATGCCTCTGACTGAATCCTTACCTTACAGACTCAAACAGCTGAACAACAGAGGTTGTGGCTGAATGATGATAAAAGCTGGATGATGGATGAACTCTTAGGTCTAGCTGCTTCGAAGGAAACCAATTTCAGTCTATTAAGGAAGTCCAAACTGGACTACCATAACCCCTTCCCACAACCCAGTCGGCTGGCCCTTTGCTCCGCTGATTCAGATATTGTTCACACCCTCTGGGTAGCATGCGTACAGTAACCTAGAACTTAAACATTGCTACAAAACCTGGAAGATAAACTGTAATACTGTCAAAGTTGAAAGGTTGAATGAATTGCCTGTTGAAAGGTTGAATGAATTAATACTAGTACTACAGCTACTACTACTCTCCTAAAACAACTCCTGCTAGGCCTATAAGTGCATTAAAGCTGCATTAGATTACTTTTTTTTATAGTTAAAGGACAGGTTCGGAATTTAGCACTAGCCTATAAGCCTGTTATAAGGTTATTTACGATCATATAAAATGGCCAATATCAAGCATACTTTGTGGCTAAAATACTTCAGTGTATTGGCTTGTACACTGTACTGCTCGTATACTGCAGTTTTCATCATGACCAGAAGGGCCGCCAAAGTGCCAAGTTATTACATGCAGTATTAATCCTCATGAAAGAGTACTGAAGGAGTCAGATGAACTGAAGGAGTCAGATGAACTGAAGGAGTGATGAACTGAAGGAGTCAGATGAACTGAAGGAGTGATGAACTGAAGGAGTCAGATGAACTGAAGGAGTGATGAACTGAAGGAGTGATGAACTGAAGGAGTCAGATGAACTGAAGTAGTCAGATGAACTGAAGGAGTGATGAACTGAAGGAGTCAGATGAACTGAAGGAGTCAGATGAACTGAAGGAGTCAGATGAACTGAAGGAGTGATGAACTGAAGGAGTCAGATGAACTGAAGGAGTGATTCAAGATTCAAGACTCCTTTATTTGTCATACGTATGTAAAGATATTGAAACCTTCTCTTCACTACTCCAGCCCCCACCTCCTACTCCCAACTCCTCCCTTCTCCCTGATGATTTCGCCAACTTCTTTGACAAGAAAGTTAACGATATCAGATCCTCTTTCCCCCCTCCCCCGGTCAACGCTCCATGCACGAAACTCACCCCCCCATCCCCTCCCTCTCTCCACTCCCTGCTCCCCCCCTCCTCTCCACGCCCCACCTTATCCCACTTTTCTCCCCTCTCCCCCAACGAGGCCCTCAACCTTGTAACATCTAACCGCCCCACCACGTGCTCCCTAGACCCTGTTCCCTCGACTCTCCTTCAGTCTGTTGCACCGGAACTCCTTCCCTTCCTAACCCACCTCATCAATGCATCTCTTGTTTCAGGATGTTTTCCCTCTGCTTTCAAGACTGCCAGAGTCACCCCCCTCCTAAAGAAACCATCTCTCGACCCCTCTGATGTCAAAAACTACAGACCGGTCTCCCTTCTATCCTTTCTATCCAAAACACTTGAACGTGCTATCTTTAACCAACTGTCTTCGTACCTCCACCAGAACGACCTCCTAGATCCCCACCAATCCGGGTTCAAGGCTGGCCACTCGACAGAGACCGCCCTCCTTGCAGTAACAGAGTCACTCCATGCCGCTAGAGCGAACTCTCTCTCCTCTGTCCTGATACTCCTAGACCTGTCAGCAGCATTTGATAAGGTAGACCACCAGATCCTCCTCTCCACCCTCGAGGAGAAAGGCATCGATGGCTCTGCACACTCCCTGTTTGCATCCTACCTGACGGGCCGCTCCTACCAGGGACATGGAGAGGGTCGACGTCGGAACCGCGTAGTCTGACTACGGGGGTTCCACAAGGGTCTGTCCTGGGTCCTCTCCTGTTTTCCCTCTACACTACATCTCTGGGCTCTGTCATTCGCTCGCATGGCTTCTCCTATCACTGCTATGCCGATGACACCCAACTGGTTCTGTCATTTCCCCCTTCTGATACAGAAGTGGAGACACGCATAGCTGGGTGCTTGGCTGACATTTCGGAGTGGATGACGACACATCACCTCAAGCTCAATCTGGACAAGACTGAGCTGCTGTTCCTCCCGGGGAAGGGCTGTCCGCACCGGGACCTGGCCATCACCATTGAAGACACAGTGGTGACCCCGACTCGGACTGCGAGGAATCTGGGTGTGACCCTGGATGACCAACTGTCATTTTCCTCACATGTCACATCCGTCACACGTTCCTGCAGATTCATGCTCTACAACATCAGGAGGATTCGCCCTTTCCTCACTAATGAAACAGCGCAGGTACTCATCCAGGCCCTGGTCATCTCCCGCCTGGACTACTGCAACTCCCTCCTCGCGGGGGCCCCGGCGTCAGCCATTAAACCTCTGGAACTTGTCCAGAAAGCTTCCGCTCGCCTGGTGTTCAACCACCCCAAATTCTCCCACACAACTTCCCTCCTCCGTTCCCTACACTGGCTCCCTGTAGCGGCTCGCATCCAGTTTAAAACTCTGGCGCTAACCTACAGGGCAATGAAAGGAACAGCCCCCTCCTACCTCCAGGCCATGGTCAAACCCTACATCCCCTCCCGACCACTACGCTCTGCTACCTCAGGACGACTGGTTGCCCCGTCACTCCGAGGCTCCTGCGGTCGATCGACACGGTCACGGCTCTTCTCTGTCCTGGCCCCGCAGTGGTGGAATGAGCTGCCCACTGATGTCAGGACAGCAGAGTCGCTGCCCATCTTTCGTCGCAGGCTCAAAACTCATCTCTTCAAGAAGTACTACAACAATCCTCCCACCTAAGCACTTATTATATTGCACTGTACTTTAGATTGTGATTCTTGCACTTTGCCTTCAGCACTAGATTATGCTCTTAGTCACTTGTTTGTTTTAGAAAGAAGATGCACTTGTGAGTTCTGGCAAGTATAGTAGTACATTGGCTCTTCCTACGTTAAATGCAATTATTGTTAGTCGCTTTGGATAAAAGCGTCTGCTAAATGACTGTAATGTAATGTAATGTAATGTAAAGTATGGTGTACAGTCACAGTGAAATGTTGCTACCGACTCCAAGATGTATGCTTGATACGGATAAACTAATACTCAATTCCAAATTTACAAGTTACAAATTTACAAATTATGAATATTGTATGAATGTTTACAAATAAACACGAATTACACAATACGCACCCTTAATATACAATATGTACAATGGATTATGTACGTGCTATATGGATATGAATGAATGAATGAATGAATGAATAAATAACCCGGGAGGGGGGGCATGGGTGAGTTATGTACCTGCTATAGCTATAATAAATAATCCTGGGACTGGGGGGTGTTGTGTTGTACGTGGTTGTGTTCACTAGTTATCCTGATCCTCTGGGTATAGAGGTTCTATACGTTAGATAGAGTCTTTCAGGAGCCGGATGGCCTGGAGAAAGAAGCTCTTCCTGAGTCTCTCCGTGCTCGTCCTGTGTGTGCGGTATCTCTTCCCTGACCGTAGCAGAGAGAACAGTCCGTAGCCTGGGAGGCTGGGGTCTCTCAGGATCCTGCTGGTCTTGGTCTTGCATCTTCTGGAGTAGATGTCTTCAAGGTGGGGGAGTGGCCCCCCAGGGTACGTTCAGCTGACCGTACCACTCTCTGTAGGGCCTTGCGATCCTGAGAGCTGCTGTTCATTTCCTCCAGTTTCAACATGCAGATTTTGAGCATTTTTGCTCAAAATGTTTTTAATTTTTGCTTGTTCCTACTACCCTAGGACCACTAATAATACATTACATTACAGTCATTTAGCAAATGCTTTTATCCAAAGTGACTTATAATAATTGAATTTAATGTAGGAAGTCAGTGTTCTACTAAATAAGTATGTAAGCACTAAGCACATTTTATTAGGTATATTAGCTCTCACAGACACACAGTCACAGCTCTCACAGACACACAGTCACAGCTCTCACAGTCACAGTCACAGACACAGTCACAGCTCTCACAGACACAGTCACAGCTCTCACAGACACAGTCACAGCTCTCACAGACACACAGTCACAAAGCGCTTCACAGCATTAAAAACAGGCAGAAAACATCAGATAAAAGTACAAAGAATTACAGAGACAGAAATATTGATATATATAATAAAAGTACAATAAAATTAGAGACAGGGCATAAACATAGAAATAAGGACACGCACAGCTAGGCAAATGCTTGTCTAAATAGATGGAGTTTTAGCTGCCTTTTAAAAATGTCTCCAGAGGCCACCCTTTATTAAATCCTGTGGGAGGACGTTCCACAGATTCAAAGGCTCGCCCGTCTTTTGTCTTGAGCCGAGTCACTAGGCCCTAGTGAGGGGGACAACCAATAGGCCCTGATCAGACGACCTCAGTGACCTGCAGGTACACATGGGTGGAGTAGGTCACTAATATATGTAGGGGCCTGTCCATGGAGGGCTCTATATGTGATCACAAGGACCTTGAACTGCATCCTAAAGCGAACAGGAGCAGTGTAAGGTGATGAATATAGGGGTGATATGACATGAACTAGTCAAAGCTCTGGCCAGGGTCCAGGGATGACTTCCTGAGGCAGGTGAAGAGAGTGTTACAGTAGTTCAGTTGTGATGAAACAATAATCTATTTCTATCTCTGAATGGGAATAATCATTTCTATCTCTGAATGGGAATACTAATTTCTCTCTCTGAATGGGAATAATCATTTCTATCTCTGAATGGGAATAATCATTTCTATCTCTGAATGGGAATAATCATTTCTATCTCTGAATGGGAATACTAATTTCTCTCTCTGAATGGGAATAATCATTTCTATCTCTGAATGGGAATAATCATTTCTATCTCTGAATGGGAATAATCATTTCTAGCTCTGAATGGGATACGATGGACCTCAGTTTTGCATTGTTTCTAAGATGGAAAAAACATGTTTGTGACAGGGACTTTGTGTTTACCGAAGTGCATAGCCTGGTCAAAGATAACACCAAGATTTCTTAGGCTTGCACACATTTGAGTTTAGGGACCCATACAATCACTAACCTTGGAAACAGTACAGTATTAATTGCAGACACTCATGCAAAACATTGAGTTTGTCAATCCTGCCAGGTTTAAAAGAAAGATACAACTGAATATCATAGTAGTGGTACTTGATGTTTTTATATTTTCCAATAAGCTTTGCTAGTGGGAGCATGTAAAGAGCAAACATGATGGGACCCAGAACGGAGCCCTGGGGCACACCACAGGATAAGGCAGGGACCCAGAACGGAGCCCTGGGGCACACCACAGGATAAGGCAGGGACCCAGAACGGAGCCCTGGGGCACACCACAGGATAAGGCAGGGACCCAGAACGGAGCCCTGGGGCACACCACAGGATAAGGCAGGGACCCAGAACGGAGCCCTGGGGCACACCACAGGATAAGGCAGTGACCCAGAACGGAGCCCTGGGGCACACCACAGGATAAGGCAGTGACCCAGAACGGAGCCCTGGGGAACACCACAGGATAAGGCAGGGACCCAGAACGGAGCCCTGGGGAACACCACAGGATAAGGCAGGGACCCAGAACGGAGCCCTGGGGAACACCACAGGATAAGGCCGTGGACTCAGAGAACTAAAAGACTAAAACAGGCAGCGGACTCAAAGGGCCAGCGGTCACAGAGAAATCCCTATCTGAGAAGTAGGAGAGAAACCAGTGAAGGATGCTAGAGATGTCAACCCACCCTGATCTGATGATTCTCAGTGTTAAAAGCTGGAACCAGGTCAGCACCAGCACCAGGACAGTACATTCACCAGCATCAAAGGACATCATAATATCATTCTCTCTCTGAATAGAGCAGTCTCTGCTTCTGACCAAAACCAGACTGGAATTTACCCAGGACAGTATGTTGTGGTTATTCATTACAGCTGTGAGCTGATAACTTTTCCTAAGGCTTTTGACATAAAGGTAACATCGTAAATGGTGGCTGAACAGCTGCTGACAGGACCAGTTGGGTGTCATGGGCATAGCAGTGACAGGACCAGTTGGGTGTCATGGGCATAGCAGTGATAGGAGAAGCCATGCAAGCGAATGTCAGAACCCTGAGATGTAGCGTAGAGGGGAAAAAGAGAGAACCCAGGACAGACCTCAACTACTACTCACCAGAACTCACAAGCGCATATCCTTTCTAATCATGTCACTAAGAGCATAATCTAGTGCTAAAGGCAAAGTGAAAAAAATTGTAAACTAAAAATACAATAGGGTGAGTTTTGAGCCTGCGGCAAAAGATGGGCAGCAACTCTGCTGTTCTGACGTCAATGGGCAGTTTATTCCACCACTGTGGGGCCAGGACAGAGAAGAGCTGTGACCGTGTCGATCGACCACAGGGGTGGAGTGACGGGGTAACCAGTCGCCCTGAGGTAGCAGAGCGTAGCGGTCGGGAGGGGGTGTAGGGTTTGACCATGGCCTGGAGGTAGGAGGGGGCTGTTTCTTTCATTGCCCTGTAGGCTAGTACCAGAGTATTAAACTGGATGTGAGCTGCTACAGGGAGCCAGTGTAGGGAACGGAGGAGGGAAGTTGTGTGGGAGAACTTGGGGTGGTTGAACACCAGGCGAGCGGAAGCTTTCTGGACAAGTTCCAGAGGTTTAATGGCTGATGCCGGCGCCCCAGCAAGAATGGAGCTGCTGTAGTCCAGGCGGGAGATGACCAGGGCCTGGATGAGTACCTGCGCAGTTTCGTTAGTGGGCAAAGGGTGAATCCTCCTGATGTTGTAGAACAGGAATCTGCAGGAGCGTGTAAGGGATGTGATATGTGTCGAGAATGACAGTTGGTCATCCAGGGTCACACCCAGATTCCTCGCAGTCTGAGTTGGCATCACCACTGTGTCTTCAATGGTGTTGGCCAGGTCCCGGTGCGGACAGCCCTTCCCCAGGAGGAACAGCAGCTTGGTCTTGTCCAGATTGAGCTTGAGGCGGTGTGTTGCCATCCACTCTGAAATGTCAGCAAAGCACCCAGCTACAGTATGCATGCCTCCACTTGTGTGTCAGAAGGGGGAAATGACAGGACCAGTTGGGTGTCATCGGCATAGCAGTGATAGGAGAAGCCATGCGAGCGAATGAGAGAACTCAGAGATGTAGTGTAGAGGGAAAACAGGAGAGGACCCAGGACAGACCCTTGGGGAATCCCCATAGTCAGACTATGTGGTTCTGTCATGCGTGGAGGAAAGAGGATCTAACTTTCTGGTCAAAGAAGTTGGTGAAATTGTCAGGGAGGAGATATAATATAGAATAATTATATAATATCTAGTATATGTAACCCTACATGCAAATATCTCACCCCTCTGTATTATTTATTATAGCTATATTATTCATATCTATATATAGCATGTACATAATCCATCCACACCGGTATCTATCATATATTTATACTGTCTAGAAATGGTACCTCTTGTGTGATTTGTAAATTGGCTATTGATGTTTATCTGTAACGAGCATGTCTTGGAGCTGGCAGAAACATTTCACAGTGACATATACTGTACATTATGTGACAAATAAAATAATCTTGAATCTATTTATAAATGACTTTTCATTGTGAAACCATCTCAAAGAGCTGAAACAATCACAAAGTCATTAAGAAAACAGAGACACTAATTAATATATAAAACATTTAGACACACATTACAAAGCTTTTCTAAATAAGTAGGCCTTTAGACCAGTCTTAAAAGACCCCAGAGTCTGTGGTGCCCTCAGATTGCCAGGGAGGGCATTCCAAAGGCGGGGGCATCTGAGCATTTATCATCATCATCATCATCATCATCATCATCATCAAGCCTTATCAACAACACTCAGTTGCCCAACTCCTCCCTGAGTTTCCCGTTGACACATGCGTGGTGGGCATAGTATCTCAGTGACGTTGTCTTCCATGTAGTAGCCTGTTTTCTTGGGCACTCCTATCCTTCTCCCACCCGCCGGTTACTGCAATCCTCCTCCAGGAAACATGGACCCGGGACCCGCCCGACCGCCCCAGCACGACGGTAAACATCCTTCTCCTTTCTACAGTATTGGTGATGTGGCTAGCGAGGTCTCAAGCTAATCCAGGCCAGGGCCTGCGCATCCCCGGGCGGAGCTAGCACCATGACCCGCTAGCCTGCCTGTCTGCTTGGGACATCCATGTTCTCATCTATCAAACACTTCGACTTGCTCGGGCCGCAAACTGTCTGCATTCACTCGAAGCAGTGCTGTGAACTAGTTAGCTAGTTATAAACATAACAATGAGTGCGGATCATGGGGATTGCTTTATGCCAGCAGCAACTGATGCTAACTGCCTGATGCTAACTGAGTGATGTTGCTAAGCTAAGCTAGCTGTCATGGTTGTTATGAACACTTGACAGGCGGGACTCTTCTCTTTCACACGGGCTACTCCTCCTGGCAACTCTCTTTTTGGCACCTTTGGCTTTGACACAAGTTCAGGTCCTGTGAAATGTGGTTAAACATATTATTATATATATATATCTCCCCTGTTTGCTCACATTAGCTGGACATGTCTATGCAGACTAGTGGTTTGATAAATCCTATTAGCTGTGTCAGATTGAGTGTCACTTGATCATTTGATCATATAATGGACTAGTTTTGGACTCAGCTGCATTTCACTCGGCCAACAACTGATTCAGTTGCATTACCCATCCTACTATTCTATTAAACTAACTACCGTTAGCCAGACAGCTTTGAAAATACAATCTGCATTAACGCAGAAGCTCAGTGGGTCATCTAATCCTCATGAGAACTAGTCCACGCAGTGATATTCAATAGCCTCAATAATGTTGAACAATGTCAAGTAGGCCTAATGTCATTAGCTAGAAGTCACATCACATGCATTCATTGAGCCTGTGAAAAACTACACTGAAGTCTTTCCCATAGCATTGTTTAAATCCATGTCACTGAAATAAAGAGCCACCCACCATCACATTAATGAAGGCCATGGATAAATGACAACTCTTAACACGTGAAACCTGGCAAACAGTCACATGAGAACATTGATTACATGACGTGTTTAAGCCTAGGATTTCCTAAAAGTAAAGGTCTATGATCTAATTTTGGCTTGGCTAGATTTGCATCTTTACGTCCAATGAATGCTTTTTCCACAGGAACTTTCAGAGCTGGCTAAGACATGTTGAGTAATTAAAAGTTAACTTCCTCTGGCCAACTTGGAAACCCTAGAACTTCATGTTGGTGACTCAGCAACACATGCTCACGTGGACCTGCTTTATATTTGGTTAGACTAATATGCAAATGAAAAAGTAATAGCCTATGAAAAGTGGTCAAGTAAGCTGCTTAGCATTTTGAGTGCAATACAGGGGTTGTCATTTCTGATTGTCTACTTTGTGAGATTGATTGCCTATCCCAAACAATCAAGCTATAGGTTATTAATTGTTTCTAATAGATAATAACTCTATTTTTATTTTATCTTTATTTTACCAGGGAAGTCCTATTGAGATTGTGAACTCTTTTACGAAGGAGCGCTGACCAAAAAAGTACATATTCGGAACAGAAACTCAAACGAAGTGATCTCACACACCTACTTGATGAGTAAAATGCACTTCCCCTTATGAAACCAAGATGGAGCCTTAATAAAACCAGTGTGTGAGGTCTTGGACTCGAGATAGCCAGGTCGCAACGTGACTGACAATTTCTTCTTTTTTTTTTTTCTTTTTTTTTTAATACAGCATTTCACCAAGTCACCTGACCACCCAGTCACTTGACAGAGTGAACATTTGTACTCAGTCCTCGGCAATAAACACTTGATCGTTTCCATTTAGGTCCGGGTCTATCCCGGAGTTAGCTCCGTGTGTAAGGTTAGACTTGTGCAGTGTTGTTGGGGGGGATTCACTGCGTGGTGTTCCCGTGTGTTAGGGGGTCTGCAGCAGAGAGTGGCAGCCCTGGAGCAGGAGAGGGCCGAGTTCATCAAACTCAAACAGCAGCTGGAGTCTGAGTTCAACCAGAAACGGGCCAAGTTCAAGGAGCTCTACCTGTCCAAAGAAGGTGATTCTTAAGTACTGTTTTCTTTACTAAGTGAATGACTTTTTGTTTTGTTTTTGTTTTAACAGCATTTTGGGGTTGAAAGGTTCAAGTTTATTGACTTGTTTGTAGTCTGTAGAATGTACTCAGTCTTGCTCAGTCTCATCATGTCTGCAGACCACCAACCCAGCGCTTTAGTTGTCTGGTTTCCTCACAACAAAATGTTCTGTTTCCACATTCAATCCCCTGGCTCCCCCTTCCTCTCCCTCCTCTCCTCCCTCCTTCCCTCGCTCCCTGTGTCCCTCCTCTCATCCCTCCTTCCCTCGCTCCCTGTGTCCCTCCTCTCCTCCCTCCTTCTCTCGCTCCCTGTGTCCCTCCTCTCCTCCCTCCTTCTCTCGCTCCCTGTGTCCCTCCTCTCCTCCCTCCTTCCCTCGCTCCCTGTGTCCCTCCTCTCCTCCCTCCTTCCCTCGCTCCCTGTGTCCCTCCTCTCCTCCCTCGTTCCCTCGCTCCCTGTGTCCCTCCTCTCCTCCCTCCTTCCCTCGCTCCCTGTGTCCCTCCTCTCCTCCCTCCTTCCCTCGCTCCCTGTGTCCCTCCTCTCCTCCCTCCTTCCCTCGCTCCCTGTGTCCCTCCTCTCCTCCCTCCTTCTCTCGCTCCCTGTGTCCCTCCTCTCCTCCCTCCTTCCCTCGCTCCCTGTGTCCCTCCTCTCCTCCCTCCTTCCCTCGCTCCCTGTGTCCCTCCTCTCCTCCCTCCTTCCCTCGCTCCCTGTGTCCCTCCTCTCCTCCCTCCTTCCCTCGCTCCCTGTGTCTCTCCTCCCTCCTTCCCTCGCTCCCTGTGTCTCTCCTCCCTCCTTCCCTCGCTCCCTGTGTCCCTCGTCTCCTCCCTCCTTCCCTCGCTCCCTGTGTCCCCCCCAGAGGAGCTGAAGAGGCAGGCGGCCTCTCTGGAGGGGGCCCAGGCTCAGCTCAGTCTGGTCCACACCCAGCTGGCCCAGTCGCAGGCCGACATGGAGAACATCAAGGAGGTGGCCACCGTGACGGAGAGCACCAAGCAGGAGGCCATCGACCAGGTGAAGAGCCAGTGGCAGGAGGAGGTGGCCTCGCTGCAAGCCATCATGAAAGGTAGATAAGCTCACGCTACAATCCCTTGTGCTGCATTCCCCATTGTGCGCTCATTATTGTTATGGACTGAGCTAAGCTCGCCAGCGCTTATTGCAGTATGAAGTTAACGCCGGGGTTTTGTGGAGGGTCGTTACATTAAACGGGAATATCATCCACCGCCAACATGGCTTCACAGCTCGGGTCCTAGCAGTTTAGTTGGCCGGCGATGAGCCTGAATAGAAAGCACTAGCGCTGAACGTTGACAGGCCGAACCCAGGCGATGCTCTCTCCCCCTCCCCCCTCCCCCCGGTCAGACACGGTGCGTGAGTACGAGGTCCAGTTCCACCAGCGGCTGGAGCAGGAGCGCGCCCAGTGGGCCCAGTACAGAGAGGCGGTGGAGAGGGAGATGGGCGAGCTGAGACGACGCCTCACCCACGGCCAGGAGGAGGACAACCTGGAGGACGAGATGAACAAGGTTGGTCTCTGACTGTTCTGTCTGACTGCCACCGGGCAGGAACGTATAGGGGTTCGTCAGCAAACCGGAGGGTCGTCTTCTCCTCCAGAGCAAAACAAAGTAGCAGCGGTTCCGTTGTGGAGAAATTCATGTTTGATAAAGCTGGATTTGATGTGAACGGTGGCGTTGTCCTCCCAGGCTCAGGAGGACGCGGAGAAGCTGAGGTCGGTGGTGATGCCCATGGAGCAGGAGATCGGCGCGCTGAAAGCAAGGCTCACCACCGCTGAGGAGAGAGTGAAGGAACTGGAGGCTTCCAAGGTCTGACAATGACCGTGAAAGAAAACCAGAAAATTAAATAAATAGAAATTAAGTCAAGAACGCTGGTCTGTTTTAGGGGTATTTGACCAGTGGCTCAGTAAGAGAACCACTCTAGTTGGACAGAACAAAGGACAGTTATTCATTCCTGATTCCCCTCTAGGTGAAGGAGCTCAACCATGTTCTGGAGGCGGAGAAGTCGTGTCGCACGGACCTGGAGATGTACGTGGCCGTGCTCAACACTCAGAAGTCTGTCCTGCAGGAGGACGCAGAGAAACTACGGAAAGAGCTCCATGAAGGTGACTCCCTCTCTGAGATGGGGGTTCCCGGTCTAAACCTTACCAGGAAGTGAATGTCAGAGATCGACAAAATACCCTTCCCTCTCTGACTCCTTCGTCTTTCTGTCCTTTTTTTTAACCACTTACATTACATGACATTACAGTCATTTAGGAGACACTTTTATCCAAAGCCACCTTCAATTAATGCATTTAACATAGGTAGTCAGTGTACTACTACTCACCAGAACTCACAAGTGCATCTCCTTTCTAGACAAGTGACTAAGAGCATATTGTAGTGCTGAAGCCAAAGTGCAAGAGTAGCAAAATATAAAAACAATAGGTGCTTAAGAGGGAGGATCCTGGCAGTACTTGAGTTTTGAGCCTGTGGCGGAAGATGGCCAGCGATGTCCGGACCTCTCTTCTAATGATCTGACCCCTCCTCTCTGACCCCTCCTCTCTGACCCCTCCCCCTCTGACCCCTCCTCTCTGACCAATCCCTCTCTGACCCCTCCTCTCTGACCCCCCCCTCTGACCCCTCCCTCTCTGACCCCTCCCTCCCAGTGTGCCACCTGTTGGAGCTGGAGCGTCAGCAGCACTCCCAGCTGAAGCACACGTGGCAGCGCGCCAACGACCAGTTCCTGGCGTCCCAGCGGCTGCTGATGAGGGACATGCAGCGCATGGAGAGCCTGCTGTCCTCTGAACAGCTGCGCCAGGTGGAGGAGATGAAGAGGAGGGACCAGGTACACCGCCACGCCCGGGGGGCAGGGGAGGAACTGGGACGAGGGACGGGGGACAGGGGAGGAACAGGGACGAGGGACTGGGACGAGGGACGGGGGACAGGGGAGGAACTGGGACGAGGGACGGGAGGAACTGGGACGAGGGACAGGGGAGGAACTGGGACGAGGGACGGGAGGAACTGGGACAGGGGAGGAACTGGGACGTGGGAGGAACTGGGACGAGGGACAGGGGAGGAACTGGGACGAGGGACAGGGGAGGAACTGGGACGAGGGACAGGGGAGGAACAGGGACGAGGGACGGGAGGAACTGGGACAGGGGAGGAACTGGGACGAGGGACGAGGGACGGGAGGAACTGAGACAGGGGAGGAACTGGGACGAGGGACGAGGGACGGGAGGAACTGGGACAGGGGAGGAACTGGGACGAGGGACAGGGGAGGAACTGGGACGAGGGACAGGGGAGGAACTGGGACGTGGGAGGAACTGGGACGAGGGACAGGGGAGGAACTGGGACACGCCATTTGGCGTGGTTGGGTTTCAGGAGTGGAATGTGTTGGTTCTGTTCTGTTGGATGCATGTGGTGGTTCTGTTCTGTTGGATGAATGTGGTGGTTCTGTTGGATGAATGTGGTGGTTCTGTTCTGTTGGATGAATGTGGTGGTTCTGTTCTGGTGGATGAATGTGGTGGTTCTGTTAGATGAATGTGGTGGTTCTGTTGGATGAATGTGGTGGTTCTGGTGGATGAATGTGGTGGTTCTGTTCTGTTAGATGAATGTGGTGGTTCTGTTCTGTTGGATGAATGTGTTGGTTCTGTTCTGTTGGATGCATGTGGTGGTTCTGTTCTGTTGGATGAATGTGGTGGTTCTGTTGGATGAATGTGGTGGTTCTGTTCTGTTGGATGAATGTGGTGGTTCTGTTCTGTTGGATGAATGTGGTGGTTCTGTTCTGTTGGATGAATGTGATGGTTCTGTTCTGTTGGATGAATGTGTTGGTTCTGTTCTGTTGGATGAATGTGGTAGTTCTGTTCTGTTGGATGAATATGGTGGTTCTGTTAGATGAATGTGGTGGTTCTGTTCTGTTGGATGAATGTGGTGGTTCTGTTAGATGAATGTGGTGGTTCTGTTAGATGAATGTGGTGGTTCTGTTCTGTTGGATGAATATGGTGGTTCTGTTAGATGAATGTGGTAGTTCTGTTCTGTTAGATCAATGTGTTGGTTCTGTTCTGTTAGATGAATGTGGTGGTTCTGTTCTGTTGGATGAATGTGGTAGTTCTGTTCTGTTGGATGAATGTGGTGGTTCTGTTGGATGAATGTGGTGGTTCTGTTCTGTTGGATGAATGTGGTAGTTCTGCTAGATGAATGTGGTGGATCTGTTAGATGAATGTGGTGGTTCTGTTGGATGAATGTGGTAGTTCTGTTCTGTTGGATGAATGTGGTGGTTCTGTTCTGTTAGATGAATGTGGTGGTTCTGTTCTGTTGGATGAATGTGGTGGTTCTGTTCTGTTAGATGAATGTGGTGGTTCTGTTCTGTTGGATGAATGTGGTGGTTCTGTTCTGTTGGATGAATGTGGTGGTTCTGTTCTGTTGGATGAATGTGGTAGTTCTGTTAGATGAATGTGGTGGTTCTGTTCTGGTGGATGAATGTGGTAGTTCTGTTCTGTTAGATGAATGTGGTAGTTCTGTTCTGGTGGATGAATGTGGTAGTTCTGTTCTGTTAGATGAATGTGGTGGTTCTGTTCTGTTGGATGAATGTGGTGGTTCTGTTCTGTTGGATGAATGTGGTAGTTCTGTTAGATGAATGTGGTGGTTCTGTTAGATGAATGTGGTGGTTCTGTTGGATGAATGTGGTAGTTCTGTTCTGTTGGATGAATGTGGTGGTTCTGTTCTGTTGGATGAATGTGGTAGTTCTGTTAGATGAATGTGGTGGTTCTGTTCTGTTGGATGAATGTGGTAGTTCTGTTCTGGTGGATGAATGTGGTGGTTCTGTTAGATGAATGTGGTAGTTCTGTTCTGTTGGATGAATGTGGTGGTTCTGTTGGATGAATGTGGTAGTTCTGTTCTGTTGGATGAATGTGGTGGTTCTGTTAGATGAATGTGGTGGTTCTGTTGGATGAATGTGGTGGTTCTGTTCTGTTAGATGAATGTGGTGGTTTTGTTGGATGAATGTGGTGGTTCTGTTCTGTTAGATGAATGTGGTGGTTCTGTTCTGTTGGATGAATGTGGTAGTTCTGTTGGATGAATGTGGTAGTTCTGTTCTGTTAGATGAATGTGGTGGTTCTGTTCTGTTAGATGAATGTGGTGGTTCTGTTCTGTTGGGTGAATGTGGTGGTTCTGTTCTGTTGGATGAATGTGGTGGTTTTGTTGGATGAATGTGGTGGTTCTGTTGGATGAATGTGGTGGTTCTGTTGGATGAATGTGGTTGAAATGCAGTATAATATCATTGTGCGGAAAGAAATGCAGTGTTGTGTGAGTGCAAAACAATGGTTTCAGAAATTCTTAACATTGTGTGGTTGTGTGTGTGTGTGTGTGTGTGTGTACAGTTATTGGAAAACAAGTATGCTTGAGATATCATCTGTTGTCACGGTGTATTTAACTAAAGGAACCCTTGTGTGTTTTTCCCCCAGGAGGAGTACGAGAAGGAGATGATCATCCAGGCGAAGGAGCTGAGGGAGGAGGAGGAGGAGGAGGACTCTGAGCCTGTAGGAGACTCCTTCCTCGGGCTCAGCATCCAAGAGGTGTGCTGGGAATAAAATCACTACATGACATCATCCACAGTGGTGACCCTGGTCCTCTGACACGCTGAATAAGAGAGAGACCTGACACTCTGGCTCTCCATGCAGGGGATTTCATAAATGGACCTTTTGTCCTTGCAGTCTGTCAAAGTCTTCAAGTCTTTCAAGACTCTAACAGGCTGCGAGGCTGAAATGGCGGTTTGTTAATCCCCCTGCATCCAGAGCAAGAGTGTGTGGTCTCTTCCTCCCCTGCATCCAGAGCAAGAGTGTGTGGTCTCTTCCTCCCCTGCATCCAGAGCAAGAGTGTGTGGTCTCTTCCTCCCCTGCATCCAGTGCAAGAGTGTGTGGTCTCTTCCTCCCCTGCATCGAGAGCAAGAGTGTGTGGTCTCTTCCTCCCCTGCATCCAGAGCAAGAGTGTGTGGTCTCTTCCTCCCCTGCATCCAGAGCAAGAGTGTGTGGTCTCTTCCTCCCCTGCATCCAGAGCAAGAGTGTGTGGTCTCTTCCTCCCCTGCATCCAGAGCAAGAGTGTGTGGTCTCTTCCTCCCCTGCATCCAGAGCAAGAGTGTGTGGTCTCTTCCTTGTATTGGGAGTAGCACCCGTTAGCAGCACCTCTCAGACTGTCTGCGGCGTGTGGTCTGTGTTCTAAACCTCTGTGCCGTGTAACACACTGCCTCTGAGTCTAGTCCCAAATCACATGTTGCATGATGCAGCAGCGTTTAAATGGTTTGTTCAAAGTACTGTTCTGAAGTGACGCTGTGTCTCGTATCCGTCGTGCGTCGCTGCTCAGAGACCGGCCCACCCTCTGGTTCTTGTTGTTGTTTATCAGTCACTGGCCCACCCTCTGGTTCTTGTTGTTTATCAGTCACTGGCCCACCCTCTGATTCTTGTTGTTGTTTCTCAGTCATCTCAGAGCGTTTGATCTCTCTCTTCTCTCGCCCAGCCCCACCCCAACCACAGCGGCCAGGGCTCCCTGCACTCCCTGGACACGGAGGTGGTGGCCGGCGGGCCAGTGGACCCCTACAAGGACGGCCTGCGCAGGGTCCAGTCCACCGACAGCCTGGGCTCGTCCCCGGGGGGGGTTCCTGGGGCACAGCAGGGCCTGGGGGGGCACAACCACAAGGCCAAGTCAGCCAGCCACCTGGACGAGTCTGACTTCGGGCCCCTGGTGGGCGCGGACAGCGGGGCCTGGGAGGGCTTCGGGGACACGGCCTCGGTCAGCTCCATCCAGCTGACGGCCGGTCACTTCCTGTTGACCAAGGACCAGGAGAAGGCCATCAAGGCCATGACGCCCGAGCAGGAGGAGACGGCGTCGCTGCTGTCCAGCATCTCCAACGCCCCGGACACCGCGCACCTGCTGCCCTCGGGGTACCGGCTGGTCAGCGACAGCGAGTGGAACCTGCTCCAGCAGGAGGTCAGTCTGAGAAGCGCTTTATTTTATTATTAATAATAAAAAATATATTGATGACTTAATTTTTTATAAAGTTTTGGTAAATTTGACTAGGTGAGTGGGAGTCAGGACTAGTGTGTTACCTACTACAAGGATCACATGGAATAAACTTCTGAGGTGTTTTTGATGAACAGCTCCGCTTACGACTACCGTACAAGCTGGTTACAGTCTGAGGCTCTCTCTCTCTCTCTCCATGTCTCTCTATGTCTCTCTTTCTCTCTCTCTCTCTCCTTCTCCCTTCCTCTCTTCCTCTCTTCCTCTCTCTCTCTCTCTCCCCAGGTGAAGAACGCGGGTAGGAAGCTAGGCCGGCGCTGTGACATGTGCTCCAACTATGAGAAGCAGCTGCAGGTTATCCAGGGCCAGGAGGCGGAGGCTCGAGATCAGGTGACCCTCCCTCTGCTTCCCTCTCCGCTCCTCTGCAGCCGGCTGCGCTCATATTTAACTCCTTCTGATGATGCAACATGGCCGTTCGTCCAGTGCCCCAAAAGTGTGAGGTACCCCGCCACTTTGACGTGCAATGAGTTGCGAGATGCGAAACGGCTACAATGAAGACAGTGAAGAGAGTGTGTATTCAGTGAAGAGAGTGTGTATTCAGTGAAGAGAGTGTGTATTCAGTGAAGACAGTGTGTATTGCAGCGAAGCGTTCATGACATCCAGTCACTTTCATGGAATCAGAAGACACAGACGTATTAATGTCATTTTGACGTCCATCCATCCATCCATCCATCCATCCATCCATCCATCCATCTTCATCCGCTTATCCGGGGTCGGGTCGCGGAGGCAGCAGCTCCAGCAGGGGGCCCCAGACATCCCTTTCCCTGGCAGCATCAACCAGCTCTGCCTGGGGAATCTTTAGCCGCTCACAGGCCAGTGTGGAGATGTAGTCCCGCCCACCTAGTCCTGGGTCGACCCCGCGGCCTCCTCCCAGCCGGACACACCTGGAACACCTCCCTAGGGAGGCGCCCAGGAGGCATCCTCACTAGATGCCCGAACCATCTCAACTGGCTCCTTTCGACGCAAAGGAGCAGCGGCTCTACTCCGAGTCTCTCCCGGAGGACTGAACTTCTCACCCGATCTCTCAGGGAGACCCCAGCCACCCTCCGGAGAAAACTCATTTCGGCCGCTTGTATCCGTGATCTCGTTCTTTCGGTCATGACCCATCCTTCATGACCATAGGTGAGGGTGGGGACGAAGATAGACCGGTAGATCGAGAGCTTTGCCTTTTGGCTCAGCTCTCTTTTCGTCACAACAGTGCGGTAAAGCGACTGCAGAACCGCACCGATTCTCTGGCCAAACTCCCTCTCCATAGTTCCCTCACTGAACAAGACCCAGATACTTGAACTCCTTCACTTGGGGTAAGGACTCATTTCCTACTCGGAGCAGACAGGCCACCGGTTTCCTGCTGAGAACCATGGCCTCAGATTTAGAAGTGCTGATTCTCATCCCAGCCGCTTCACACTCAGTTGCGAACCTATCCAGAGAGTGCTGGAGGTCGCAGGCAGATGATGCCATCAGGAGCACATCATCTGCAAATAGCAGCGACGTGATCCCCAGCTCACCGAACTGCAAACCCACCTCGGCGCGGCTACGCCTCGATATCCTGTCCATGAAAATCCCAAACGGGATTGGTGACAAAGCGCAGCCCTGGCGGAGGCCAACCCCCACCGGAAAGGAAGATGACTTACTGCCGAGGACCCGGACACAGCTCTCGCTCTGGGTGTACAGGGATTGGATGGCCCTAAGTAGGGACCCCCTCACCCCATACTCCCGCATAACCCTCCACAAGACCTCTCGAGGGACCCGGTCGTAAGCCTTCTCCTGCCGAGGACCCGGACACAGCTCTCGCTCTGGGTGTACAGGGATTGGATGGCCCTAAGTAGGGACCCCCTCACCCCATACTCCCGCATAACCCTCCACAAGACCTCTCGAGGGACCCGGTCGTAAGCCTTCTCCAAGTCCACAAAACACATGTAGACAGGTTGGGCAAACTCCCAAGCCCCCTCCAAGATCCTCGCGAGAGTGAAGAGCTGGTCGGTGGTTCCACGACTAGGACGAAATCCGCATTGTTCCTCTTCAATCTGAGGTTCGACTATCGGTCGGACCCTCCTTTCCAGCACCTTGGAGTAAACTTTCCCTGGGAGGCTGAGTAATGTGATGCCTCTATAATTGGCACACACCCTCTGGTCCCCTTTTTTGAATATTGGGACCACCACCCCAGTCTGCCACTCCTTCGGCACTGACCCAGACTTCCACGCAATGTTACAGAGGCGTGTCAACCAAGACAGCCCCTTAACACCCAGCGCCTTCAGCATTTCTGGACGGATTTTCATCAGTCCCTGGGGCTCTGCCACTGGAGTTGTTTGGAAATTGACGACCCCCCATCATCTTCCGGCTCTGCCTCGATCGTAGAGGGTGGATTAGTCGGGTTCAGGAGTTCCTCAAAGTGCTCCTTCCAACGCTCAACAAACTCCTCAGTTGAGGTCAGCAGTGTCCCCTCCTTGCTGTATACAGCTTGGATGGTTCCCCGCTTTCCCTTCCTGAGGTGTCTGATGGTCTTCCAGAAACACTTTGGTGCCGATCGAAAGTCCTTCTCCATGGTTTCTCCGAACTCCTCCCACACCCGCTGCTTTGCCTTGGTCACGGCCGAAGCCGCAGCCCTCGGGCCAGTCGATACCCTGCAACTGCTTCTGGGGTCTCCCGGGCTAACATATCCCGGAAGGCCTCCTTCTTCAGTCGGCAGCTTCCCTGACCACTGCTGTCCACCACGGTGTCCGAGGGAAATCGATCGACGAAATTGATCATCGACCTTCGGCCTAAGGTGTTCTGATGCCAGGTGTACTTGTGGGCATCCTTGTGTTCGAACATGGTGTTTGTTATGGACAAACCGTGACTAGCACAGAAGTCCAACAACAAAACACCACTCGGGTTCAGATCGTGGTGGCCATGCCTCCCAATCACGCCCCTCCAAGTTTCTCCATCATTGCCTACGTGTGCATTGAAGTCCCCCAGTAGGACAGTGGAGTCCCCTGCAGGAGCCCCAAAAAGGACTCCACTCAGGGTCTGCAGGAAGGCCGAGTACTCTGAACTGCTGTTCGGTGCATAAGCACAAACCACAGTCAGAGTCTCCCCCCCCCCACAGTCCTAAGGCGCAGGGAGGCGACCCTCTCGTCCACTGGGGTGAACTCCAGCACAGAGGCGCTCAGCTGGGGGCTAGCTAGTATAGCCACACCTGCCTTACGCCTCAGACTGTGAGCAATTCCGGAGAAGAACAGGGTCCAACCCCTATCCAGGAGTTTGGTTCCGGCGCCGGTGCTGTGCGTGGAGGTTAGCCCCACCAGGTGTAATTGGTATCGCTCCACCTCCCTCACAAGCTCCGGCTCCTTCCCCCCCAGCGAGGTCACGTTCCATGTCCCCAGAGCCAGCCTTTGCCACCCGGGTCCGGCCCGTCGGTGCCCCCCGCCTTCACCGTTACCTAGTTGGCAGCGCACCCGACCCCGACAATTCCTCCCGCGGGTGGTGGGTCCACGGGACGATGGAGGATGAGATGGTGTTGCCATGATGCTTGTTCGGACTGGGCCTGGCCGGGCTCTGTGGTAAGCCCGGCCACCAGGCGCTCGCATGCGGGCCCTCCGTCTGGGCCTGGCTCCAGACGAGGGCCCCGGGCTTCCTCCGGGCCGGGTCTCTCTTCCTTTTAGTTGTTCTGTCATCAGGGTTTTTTTACCTGTAACCCCAGGTAGGGTGGCTAGGGGGTACTACCACTTGCCCAAGGTGGACCCCGAGACTAGTGGAGGGAAGGAGGCGTTGACTCGGATATCAGAGTTGATAGTGACTTTAATGTTGAGTCTATATGGATATCAGAGTTGATAGTGACTTTAATGTTGAGTCTATATGGATATCAGAGTTGATAGTGACTTTAATGTTGAGTCTATATGGATATCAGAGTTGATAGTGACTTTAATGTTGAGTCTATATGGATATCAGAGTTGATAGTGACTTTAATGTTGAGTCTATATGGATATCAGAGTTGATAGTGACTTTAATGTTGAGTCTATATGGATATCTGAGTTGATAGTGACTTTAATGTTGAGTCTATATGGATATCAGAGTTGATAGTGACTTTAATGTTGAGTCTATATGGATATCAGAGTTGATAGTGACTTAATGTTGAGTCTATATGGATATCTGAGTTGATAGTGACTTTAATGTTGAGTCTATATGGATATCAGAGTTCTGAAAAACATAAAAAAATGATTTTCCCACTTCTGGACTGCTGGCCTCAATGCTATTTACACCTACTAAATTCAGGGCAGGTGCCCCTGCTGTAATCCGTGTTTGCCACATTCACATCCATTCATTGCTCAATATGGAGGCTATTCTCATTTACACGGCCTATTTTTGCTTAGTCATGAGGTTGCAGATGTTTGACTTTTCCTTTTGCCTGCAATTTGCTTCACGTTCGGTTTTAATGTCGCGTTCGACGGGGTTTCCGCTTGGTGAGCGGAGCACGCGTACTGCTTGCCTGCTTGCTGAGGTACAACCGTACTGCATAGCGAAAAGTAGGGATATTCAAAGGAGTAGTTCATATCAAAATCAACGTTTGTTTTCAGGCCATCTGTTGAATAGAATGGAATTCCACAGGCCCCCAAACGCGGTGGCACGGAAAAGCTTGGCACCGTTGACGCTAACTAATAGATGCCGGTTAGCGACTTCTATGCCAACTCGTCCCGTTCATCTGTCTGTGGTTCATGTTCATGTGGTTCATGTTCATGTGTCTGTGGTTCATGTTCATGTGTCCGTGGTTCATGTTCATGTGTCTGAGGTTCATGTTCATGTGTCTGTGGTTCATGTTTGTGTCCGTGGTTCATGTTCATGTGTCTGTGGTTCATGTTCATGTGTCCGTGGTTCATGTTCATGTTCATGTGTCTGTGGTTCATATTCATGTGTCCGTGGTTCATGTTCATGTGTCTGTGGTTCATGTGTCTGTGGTTCATGTGTCTGTGGTTCATGTGTCTGTGGTTCATGTGATGTGTCTGTGGTCTCAGGTGAAGAAGCTGCAGGTGATGCTCCGGCAGGCTAACGACCAGCTGGAGAGAACCATGAGTGAGAAACAGGAGCTGGAGGACTCGGTCAAGCAAGGCAATGAGGACACCACTGTCCAGGTCTGCTCTCTCTCTCTCTGTCTCTCTCTCACTCACACTCACACACACTCACACTCACACTCACACTCACACACACAGCTGCTAGAGTAGGTCAGACTTTCTACATTCCTCTTTGTTGCCTGTTTACCTCAGCAAAGAATGATGACATGCCCAGAACGTTTTCTCTCAGAAACATGCTGACTGTGTAGTTTTTGTGTTCCAGGTCTCGGCTCTTGTTCAGAGAGTGCAGGAGTCTGAGACGCTGCTCAGCACACTACAGCAGGCCTTCGGCCAAGCCAAGAGGACCACACAGGAACAGATGGTGAGCAGAACATACGCAGAACTACGCTCAAAGCTCTGCTTGGGCCTTGTAGTGTCTCCAGATTGTTCTGTTCAGAAAGCCTGTGTAAATAAAGATTCTCAGACAAACACATGCTGCTTGTGCTGTTACTGATGCAAGCAGCTCTGTGCTTTGAGTTAGAGGATGTTTCTCCTGCTAGAACGATAGAGGATGTTTCTCCTGCTAGAACGATAGAGGATGTTTCTCCTGCTAGAACGATAGAGGATGTTTCTCCTGCTAGAACGATAGATGATGTTTCTCCTGCTAGAACGATAGAGGATGATTCTCCTGCTAGAACGATAGAGGATGTTTCTCCTGCTAGAACGATAGAGGATGATTCTCCTGCTAGAACGATAGAGGATGTTTCTCCTGCTAGAACGATAGAGGATGTTTCTCCTGCTAGAACGATAGATGGTCACGGACAAATCAGACACCGTGTCATGATGTCTCCAGCAGACGTTAACAGTGCATCTGGAAAGTATTCGTATCCCTTCACTTTTTACACATTTTGTTATGTTACGCCCTTATTCCAACATGGATTCAGTTATTTTTTTCACACAATACCCCATAATGACAGTAAAAAAGGTTTTTGGGGGCAAATTTATTTAAAATAAAACACCATCACAGGTGCATATGTATTCACACCCTTTACTCAATACTTTACCTTTGGCAGCTCAAAACCTTGAAGCAATTGTAGCTTCAAGTCTTCTTGAATAGGATGCTTCAAGCTTGGCACACCTGTATTTGGGGTCTTTCTCCCATACTTCTTTGCAGATCCTCTCAAGCTCTATCAGGTTGGATGGGGAGCGTCGGTGCACAGACATTATCAGATCTCTCCAGAGGTGTTCAATCGGGTTCAAGTCTGGGCTCTGGCTGGGCCACTCAAGGACATTCACAGACTTGTCCCCAAGCCACTCCTTTGTTGTCTTGGCTGTGTGCTTCAGGTTGTTGTCCTGTTGGAAGGTAAACCTTCATTCCAGTCTGAGGTCCAGAGCGCTCTGGAGCAGGTTTTCATCAAGGATCTCTGTACTTTGCTCCGTTCATCTTTCCCTCGATCCTGACTAGTCTCCCAGTTCCTGCTGCTGAAAAACATCCCCACATCATGATGCTGCCACCACCATGCTTCACTGTAGGGATGGTATTGGCCAGGTGATGATACCACCATGCTTCACTGTAGGGATGGTACTGGCCAGGTGATGATACCACCATGCTTCCCTGTAGGGATGGTATTGGCCAGATGATGATACCACCATGCTTCCCTGTAGGGATGGTATTAACCAGGTGATGATACCACCATGCTTCCCTGTAGGGATGGTATTAACCAGGTGATGATACCACCATGCTTCCCTGTAGGGATGGTATAGTCAGGTGATGATACCACCATGCTTCCCTGTAGGGATGGTACTGGCCAGGTGATGATACCACCATGCTTCCCTGTAGGGATGGTACTGGCCAGGTGATGATACCACCATGCTTCCCTGTAGGGATGGTACTGGCCAGGTGATGATACCACCATGCTTCCCTGTAGGGATGGTATTGGCCAGGTGATGATACCACCATGCTTCCCTGTAGGGATGGTACTGGCCAGGTGATGATACCACCATGCTTCACTGTAGGGATGGTACTGGCCAGGTGATGAGTGGGGCCTGGTTTCCTCCAGACATCACGCTTGGCATTCAGGTCAAAGAGTTCAAACTTGGTTTCATCAGACCAGAGAATCTTGTTTCTCATGGTCTGAGAGTCTAAGAGAGAGAGAGAGAGAGTTTTGTCAAACTCAAGCAGGCTGTCATGAGCCTTTTACTGAGGAGAGGCTTCTGTCTGGCCACTCCACCAAAGACCTGATTGGTGGAGTGCTGCAGAGATGGTGGTCCTTCTGGAAGGTTCTCCCATCTCCACAGAGGAATGCTGGAGCTCTGTCAGAGTGACCATCGGGTTCCTGTTCACCTCCCTGACCAAGGCCCTTCTCCCCTGAGTGCTCAGCCTGGCCAGGCGGTCAGCTCTAGGAAGGGTCATGGTGGTTCCAAACTTCTTCCATTTCAGAAGGATGGAGACCACTGTGCTCGTTGGGACCTTCAATGCTGCAGACATGTGGCTCTTGTTTCGGAGGTCTTCAGACGATGCCTTTGACTTCATGGCTCTTGGTTTGTGCTCATGCACTGTCTACTGTGGGACCTTATACAGGTGTGCCTTTCCAAATCACTTCCTGTCAATGTAATTTACCACAGGTGGACTTTTTACAGGTTTCACTTTGCAATTATGGGCTATTGTGTGTAGAGTTTTGAGAAAAAGAAAAAGAATTTAATCAATTTTGGAATAAGGCTGTAACAAAATGTGAAAAAAGTGAAGGGATATGGATACTTCCTGGATGCACTGTACGCAGTGCACTGTTTGGCAATGAATCACTGGGTTCCATTTTATATGGAATCATACGGAGGAAACAGGAAGTTGACACATTATGGTAACTGGGTATTTTTTTTCCATAACCCAGGCGGTGCTGATGCAGTCCAGGGAGCAGGTGGCGGACGAGCTGGGCCGGCTGCAGAGAGACAACGAGAGCCTGCAGGGGAAACACCGCCTTCACCTGTCCCTCCAGCAGCAAGAGGACTTCACACTCCCTACCTCTGCACACGTATGAGCTCACACTCCCCACCTCCGCACACGTATGAGCTCACACTCCCCACCTCTGCACACGTATGAGCTCACACTCCCCACCTCCGCACACGTATGAGCTCACACTCCCCACCTCCGCACACGTATGAGCTCACACTCCCCACCTCCGCACACGTATGAGCTCACACTCCCCACCTCCGCACACGTATGAGCTCACACTCCCCACCTCCGCACACGTATGAGCTCACACTCCCCACCTCCGCACACGTATGAGCTCACACTCCCCACCTCCGCACACGTATGAGCTCACACTCCCCACCTCCGCACACGTATGAGCTTACACTCCCCACCTCCGCACACGTATGAGCTCACACTCCCCACCTCCGCACACGTATGAGCTCACACTCCCCACCTCCGCACACGTATGAGCTCACACTCCCCACCTCCGGATTACAATCTCCGTCTGTCCGTCGTCCGCACCATAGGCGTGTTTTTGTTCAAGTTTTTATCCTCTCACATTCACTGGGCGCTGCAGCTTGGAAGTTGTTAGTTTTTATCCAATCAAATGTCCTCGGGCAGGTGAGCCTGTTCAAACAGTATGTAACCACATCAATAATATCAATAAGAAACCTAATACTAAGATTGTATGGCTGCCATTAAGAGGCTGACTTCGCAGCAGGAATATTGGTCACAAACACGCCGTGTTCACATAGGCTGCATGATTGCATTGCGTGACGCAAGACTCGAGCGGAAGTTCCGGCAGTCAAGCACATGTTGGTTTGCAAGGTCTTCAGTCGTCACTCAGATCGGAGTGCGATCAGCACAACCTTCCTCAACTGGTCTCATTGTGGAATGAATGAAATTCAAATATGATTTGTATATGTATGTATATAGCTGCAATTCCCTCCAAAGTATTCTGGCGGGATAGATCCCCAGCACAGAAAGCTACCGAAGTATTCCTCTTCTTCGGTGGTTCACAACATCCGGTTTAATGAACGCATACATTTTTACTGCAAAGGTTGGAAAAATCGAACTCATGCAGAACACAAAACGCAATGATGCAGCGTCTCGCAAACCGTCCATTTGAAATGACTGGACTTCCGGTGTAACGTAATGCAATCATGCTGCCTGTGTGAACAAGGGGTTAAGAGTGCAAATGACAGACAGAGCCCCATAAATACTATGAAAGGTTAATGTTGCTGTTGGGGGGGTATAATGTAGTGGTGGCGGTCAGTGGGCAACTCCGTGAAATTAACTTACAGGCCCACAGAGAGATGTGGTGAATGTCTGCCATGTAAAAAGTAGACTATCTGAATAGTCGTTTGGTGTTCCAGATATGTATGAGTGTGTAGGTCTAGTAGAGCCCTATTCACACCTGAGTATCACCTGAGTGTGTAGACCTAGTAGAGCCCTATTCACACCTGAGTATCACCTGAGTGTGTAGGCCTAGTAGAGCCCTATTCACACCTGAGTATCACCTGAGTGTGTAGGCCTAGTAGAGCCCTATTCACACCTGAGTATCACCTGAGTGTGTAGACTAGTAGAGCCCTATTCACACCTGAGTATCACCTGAGTGTGTAGACTAGTAGAGCCCTATTCACACCTGAGTATCACCTGAGTGTGTAGGTCTAGTAGAGCCCTATTCACACCTGAGTATCACCTGAGTGTGTAGACTAGTAGAGCCCTATTCACACCTGAGTATCACCTGAGTGTGTAGGTCTAGTAGAGCCCTATTCACACCTGAGTATCACCTGAGTGTGTAGACTAGTAGAGCCCTATTCACACCTGAGTATCACCTGAGTGTGTAGGCCTAGTAGAGCCCTATTCACACCTGAGTATCACCTGAGTGTGTAGACTAGTAGAGCCCTATTCACACCTGAGTATCACCTGAGTGTGTAGACTAGTAGAGCCCTATTCACACCTGAGTATCACCTGAGTGTGTAGACTAGTAGAGCCCTATTCACACCTGAGTATCACCTGAGTGTGTAGACTAGTAGAGCCCTATTCACACCTGAGTATCACCTGAGTGTGTAGACTAGTAGAGCCCTATTCACACCTGAGTATCACCTGAGTGTGTAGGCCTAGTAGAGCCCTATTCACACCTGAGTATCACCTGAGTGTGTAGGCCTAGTAGAGCCCTATTCACACCTGAGTATCACCTGAGTGTGTAGACTAGTAGAGCCCTATTCACACCTGAGTATCACCTGAGTGTGTAGACTAGTAGAGCCCTATTCACACCTGAGTATCACCTGAGTGTGTAGACTAGTAGAGCCCTATTCACACCTGAGTATCACCTGAGTGTGTAGACTAGTAGAGCCCTATTCACACCTGAGTATCACCTGAGTGTGTAGACTAGTAGAGCCCTATTCACACCTGAGTATCACCTGAGTGTGTAGGCCTAGTAGAGCCCTATTCACACCTGAGTATCACCTGAGTGTGTAGACTAGTAGAGCCCTATTCACACCTGAGTATCACCTGAGTGTGTAGACTAGTAGAGCCCTATTCACACCTGAGTATCACCTGAGTGTGTAGACTAGTAGAGCCCTATTCACACCTGAGTATCACCTGAGTGTGTAGGCCTAGTAGAGCCCTATTCACACCTGAGTATCACCTGAGTTTGTAGGCCTAGTAGAGCCCTATTCACACCTGAGTATCACCTGAGTGTGTAGACTAGTAGAGCCCTATTCACACCTGAGTATCACCTGAGTGTGTAGACTAGTAGAGCCCTATTCACACCTGAGTATCACCTGAGTGTGTAGACTAGTAGAGCCCTATTCACACCTGAGTATCACCTGAGTGTGTAGGTCTAGTAGAGCCCTATTCACACCTGAGTATCACCTGAGTGTGTAGGCCTAGTAGAGCCCTATTCACACCTGAGTATCACCTGAGTGTGTAGACTAGTAGAGCCCTATTCACACCTGAGTATCACCTGAGTGTGTAGGCCTAGTAGAGCCCTATTCACACCTGAGTATCACCTGAGTGTGTAGGCCTAGTAGAGCCCTATTCACACCTGAGTATCACCTGAGTGTGTAGGCCTAGTAGAGCCCTATTCACACCTGAGTATCACCTGAGTGTGTAGGTCTAGTAGAGCCCTATTCACACCTGAGTATCACCTGAGTGTGTAGACTAGTAGAGCCCTATTCACACCTGAGTATCACCTGAGTGTGTAGACTAGTAGAGCCCTATTCACACCTGAGTATCACCTGAGTGTGTAGGCCTAGTAGAGCCCTATTCACACCTGAGTATCACCTGAGTGTGTAGGCCTAGTAGAGCCCTATTCACACCTGAGTATCACCTGAGTGTGTAGACTAGTAGAGTCCTATTCACACCTGAGTATCACCTGAGTGTGTAGACTAGTAGAGTCCTATTCACACCTGAGTATCACCTGAGTGTGTAGACTAGTAGAGCCCTATTCACACCTGAGTATCACCTGAGTGTGTAGGCCTAGTAGAGCCCTATTCACACCTGAGTATCACCTGAGTGTGTAGGCCTAGTAGAGCCCTATTCACACCTGAGTATCACCTGAGTGTGTAGACTAGTAGAGCCCTATTCACACCTGAGTATCACCTGAGTGTGTAGACTAGTAGAGCCCTATTCACACCTGAGTATCACCTGAGTGTGTAGACTAGTAGAGCCCTATTCACACCTGAGTATCACCTGAGTGTGTAGGTCTAGTAGAGCCCTATTCACACCTGAGTATCACCTGAGTGTGTAGACTAGTAGAGTCCTATTCACACCTGAGTATCACCTGAGTGTGTAGACTAGTAGAGCCCTATTCACACCTGAGTATCACCTGAGTGTGTAGACTAGTAAAGTCCTATTCACACCTGAGTATCACCTGAGTGTGTAGACTAGTAGAGCCCTATTCACACCTGAGTATCACCTGAGTGTGTAGGCCTAGTAGAGTCCTATTCACACCTGAGTATCACCTGAGTGTGTAGACTAGTAGAGCCCTATTCACACCTGAGTATCACCTGAGTGTGTAGACTAGTAGAGCCCTATTCACACCTGAGTATCACCTGAGTGTGTAGACTAGTAGAGCCCTATTCACACCTGAGTATCACCTGAGTGTGTAGACTAGTAGAACCCTATTCACACCTGAGTATCACCTGAGTGTGTAGACTAGTAGAGCCCTATTCACACCTGAGTATCACCTGAGTGTGTAGACTAGTAGAGCCCTATTCACACCTGAGTATCACCTGAGTGTGTAGACTAGTAGAGCCCTATTCACACCTGAGTATCACCTGAGTGTGTAGACTAGTAGAGCCCTATTCACACCTGAGTATCACCTGAGTGTGTAGACTAGTAGAGTCCTATTCACACCTGAGTATCACCTGAGTGTGTAGGTCTAGTAGAGCCCTATTCACACCTGAGTATCACCTGAGTGTGTAGACTAGTAGAGCCCTATTCACACCTGAGTATCACCTGAGTGTGTAGACTAGTAGAACCCTATTTAAACAGGGCTCTGCGTAGCTGCAGTGGATTCAAGGTGTGACCTGCTCCAGTATTTTCACTAGCAGTGCCCTTTATAGGCTATTGCTAATAGATCTAAAGAGATCTTTTGCTTTCCAATGGTGTAAACACTGTTTTGCAACTCTTAATATTGACGGCCTGACGCCTCAGAGGTCAGCTGACTGATGCTCTGGACTGAGGGTGCCCAGCGAGATGGAGCTCTGGCAATGCTGTCCAAAGCACATATGGACGATTGTTTTTCTTAATCTCAAATCGTGAAATGCTAGATCAATAATACTATCTAGGGAATATATTGCATCATTTTTCTATATCCGCACTGTTTGTCCTGTGTTAGAGAGCACTCTACACCATCAAAACACCAAATAATATAAATCATTTGGGGGTTGATTTTGATGAGGTTAAGATTAGTTTCACGGTGTCTATTTAGCAATCATTTAAACGTTTGTTAGATTCTGCAGCTTGTTGACCCCGGGGTAACCAGGGGGCTCTGGGGTCGGTGGTGATGAGGAGGGAGGCGTCATGGCCGATGGGAGATGTTTCATTTTTAGATGCTTACAGAACATCAACCAGCACAGAAATTACTGTAGTAAAATGGTTGAATTCAAAGTGGTATGAGCCAAGATCTGGCCTCAAGTTTGTCTCAGTCATCAGCCAGTGGATGAAGAAGCCATGGGTAAACAAATGAAGGGCTTTTAGCCAGTTTACCAACAAGATTTGGAGATTATACCAGAACTCTTGGATTAACACATCATTTTAAACACTGCAGTTAACTTTAACATGATCTTTTGTGACTCAGAATAGTAATGCAAACGGGTTTGGGGAAAGGAGATAGCCTTGGCTAGCACCTCATCTAACATTCAACCAGCTATTGTGATTATTCAGCGTTTAGCTCCATCACACTCTGCCAGCTGTAGTTGTTATTGTTGTTGTTGCCGTGTTGACCCGGTCCCGATGTCCCCTGACCCAGGAGCTGCAGGCCCTGGTGCTGCAGCTGAGGGAGGACGTGGTCTCCGTGCGCACGGCGGCGGACCACCTGGAGGAGAAGCTGAAGGCGGAGATCCTGTTCCTGAAGGAGCAGATCCAGGCAGAGCAGTGTCTGAAGGAGAACCTGGAGGACACGCTGCAGCTGGAGATCGAGGGCTGCAAGGAGGAGATCGGTGAGCCTCACCTGACCCTCCAGGACTGGGCAGGGATAGATAGTGTGATAGTCCTCACATGACCGTCCAGGACTGGGCAGGGATAGATAGTGTGATAGTCCTCACCTGACCCTCCAGGACTGGGCAGGGATAGATAGTCTGATAGTCCTCACCTGACCCTCCAGGACTGGGCAGGGATAGATAGTCTGATAGTCCTCACCTGACCCTCCAGGACTGGGCAGGGATAGATAGTCTGATAGTCCTCACCTGACCCTCCAGGACTGGGCAGGGATAGATAGTCTGATAGTCCTCACCTGACCCTCCAGGACTGGGCAGGGATAGATAGTCTGATAGTCCTCACCTGACCCTCTAGGACTGGGCAGGGATAGATAGTGTGATAGTCCTCATCTGACCCTGCAGGACTGGGCAGGGATAGATAGTCCTCACCTGACCCTCCAGGACTGGGCAGGGATAGATAGTGTGATAGTCCTCACCTGACCCTCCAGGACTGGGCAGGGATAGATAGTCTGATAGTCCTCACATGACCCTCCAGGACTGGGCAGGGATAGATAGTCCTCACCTGACCCTCCAGGACTGGGCAGGGATAGATAGTCTGATAGTCTCACCTGACCCTCCAGGACTGGGCAGGGATAGATAGTCTGATAGTCTCACCTGACCCTCCAGGACTGGGCAGGGATAGATAGTCTGATAATCTGGGCATTGGCCTAAAATGTGTAATTGGGACAGGCCGTCTGCTCATCTGGTCAGGTCCTGGTGCTCATCTGGTCTGGTCCTGGTGCTCATCTGGTCTGGTCCTGGTGCTCATCTGGTCAGGTCCTGGTGCTCATCTGGTCAGGTCCTGGTGCTCATCTGGTCAGGTCCTGCTGGTGCTCATCTGGTCAGGTCCTGGTGCTCATCTGGTCAGGTCCTGGTGCTCATCTGGTCAGGTCCTGCTGGTGCTCATCTGGTCTGGTCCTGCTGGTGCTCATCTGGTCAGGTCCTGGTGCTCATCTGGTCAGGTCCTGGTGCTCATCTGGTCAGGTCCTGCTGGTGCTCATCTGGTCAGGTCCTGGTGCTCATCTGGTCAGGTCCTGGTGCTCATCTGGTCAGGTCCTGCTGGTTTTGGGACCCTTAGAATTTCTTCTTCTGTCATTTAGATTTCATTTTCCCTCAAAAGTGGACCATGTTTTAAAGTAGGTCTATTAATTTTCAGCACTATTTTCCCCCAAATATAAAATTTTCATGTAGGAACTAATTTGTTTGTAGATGAAAGATATAAAATACATGCCCAGCAAGTGTTTGGAAACTGACTTTTATTTTTAACCGTGAAATTTGCTTTGCTTTACTGTGAAATTGCCGATTTGCTTTTTCCACACTGAAGATTCTTTGTACTCTCATTCCCTCTTTCCTCCTGTCCCTTCTTCTCTGGTTACTGTCCCCTCTTTCCTCCTGTCCCTTCTTCTCTGGTTACTGTTCCCTCTTTCCTCCTGTCCCTTCTTCTCTGGTTACTGTTCCCTCTTTCCTCCTGTCCCTTCTTTTCTGGTTACTGTTCAGACATCTTGGAAGGTATGAAAACACCAGAAGCCGCCGGGCCGCGTCCTAGACGACACACTAATACCTGAATAGAAGCACTCACTGCTCTGCTTTCATGTCTGTTTTTGTCATTTGATGTTTGGTCATCTTATGGGCATGAGGGGTGTTTGGACCTGAAGTGAAGCTGCCTCAGTACAATCATGTTAGCATTTCACTGTAAGAAATGTGCATAGTTGCGATGTTCATTTAAGATAAAAGACACAGTTCGCTTCTAGTAAAAACGTCAACTAGTTATTTTTGGACGGAGAATGGTTTGCAATTACATATATTGTGTCATTACAATTCAACCAAACAACCCAATAGGGGAGATTACAGGTAGTTTTATAGTTTTGCACTCAAAATATCTGGTAAAACGATTTAATGTAAGTGTAATACATAAACATTTGGTTGTGATTGGAATTTTACATGCTTTCATCCAATTTCATAATTTGTTTTCACCTGAGAAATGGTGTATTTTGTTCTCAACACTTCCTTCACTGCTCCAGGTGTCAGAATAATAGCTTTGGGGGTAGTTGTGTGTTTGCTTGCTTAGTATCTTGCTTAGTGATATCTCTTGCGTG